>NW_008825072.1:2837455-2873712 GCF_000699105.1 Pygoscelis adeliae | reverse complement strand
AATGCTGGTAAAATAAAGCCAATGTTTGAACAAAACCCCAACAAACCAGCCACCAACTGCCAAAACAAAAGCCAAAACAGGAACCTGAAGCTGAATACAACCATCCATATCTAGGTCTCATTTCAAGGAAGCTAAGTGTGCCTGAGTACACCAAATGAAACACAGTTATCACGTGCAGGTCAGCATAATTAGCTGCGAGATTGTCTGCAAGCCCCAACAGCAGTAATTTCTGTTCTGTGAAGATATCAGGGTGGAGTTAATGTATCAGACACATCACTTTTCATTTGCAAATGGCACAATCTCCCTACATAACCAGCTTCAGTCAGTCTCCCAGTGTTACAGACCGCTCCTTTGCAAGTGAGCTATAATGAGGGGACTCCTGCACCAAAGACATAGGAATCCAGGGACTCTCTTGTACTGCACCACCTCTAATGCAAACAGAACAAACAGAAGGGGCAGCCCCAAGATACTATAGAGACTGAGGACATGTACAGCTACTGCAGGAGCATTCAGATATACGAAGTTTTCAAGTGACCTATAATTTCAGCTCGATTAGTAGATTTTCTCCAACTACGTAACTCAGTGCAGTCATTTGTCACTGAGCTCTGGGGAGCCGTCCAGAGGGAAACAAGAACTGTTTCCCCGCTGCAGCCTGTCACCTGGGCAGTCAGCATCTCTCAGCACTTGCGCTGTTGTATAAATTACATCCCTCCCAGCTTGGTCAAGTATGTCTATCATTCAGCACATATGTAATCTTTACTATTTTATTGTCTCATTGATGGAAGAATTAGCTGCACAGTGGGAAACACATTAAGAAAGGACTACCAATTATTTTGCCCGTGTTACTAACTTCTTTAATCCCCTGTAATCTCTTCTAAGGGGGGATTCATATCTACTCAAATCACTTCACAGGAGACATATATAATGTAACAGAAGCCCTACACACCAGGGAAAACAAAAACCCCTGCTACTGGTCCTCCAGAGCATCAAACACACCAACCATCGCTGGAGAACGGATCATAATTTGCAAAGAGTATGCAATGGCACTGTCCAAGCTAACCCCAATTCCTTGATCCATTCAGTTGGGAAGGTCATCATCATCTAGGTCATAACCTCTATTTCTCCAATAATGAGCCAACCACAGCCTAACAACAGGAACCTAGTTTTGTTCTAAGCACCTTGTGGTGTTCCCATCTGCCCAGAAAGAATCTATTTATCCATTTCAGAAGCTGGTATCAAATATGGTGAGGCTATTCAAAATCTTTTTCTGGTTTGGAGATGTAATCTGTGGATCTCGAAGCCACAGGAACTATGGCACAGGATCCTCAAATCACATTACAGGAAAACCATCAAGAGATAAAACCTTTTAATCTGTTTTTTTTTGTTGTTGTTGTTTTTGTTGGGTTTTTTTCCCTATATTGACATAGGGAACTGAAGCTGCTGATCACTTCTGCAGCTGAGATGGGGGTGGGGGGGCGGAAGGTAAGATTCAATCCAGAGAAGCTAGAGGTGATGTAAGTGGTAAGGGAATTACCAAGGCAGTGCCATGTATAATCATAGCTCTTGATAAATGAACTTAGAATGTGGAACAATTTTTGCATTTGCTTGTTCCCAGCTTCCTGACTTTCACAAATGATTTACCTGATCTTTCTTTCTTCTCTGGGTTATCTAAACAGCTTTGTCTTTTCCATAATATGTGCCCTACTGCAGTCTTCTCAGCCTACTACTTCAAGTTGGTATTACTGCAATTAACACTGCTGGGACTAGCCTTCAGTTACCACTCACATTTGACTAGGGCATCAATATCGTAGTCCATTAGTTTGGCGGAGCTGCTCCTGTCAGCATTAAAATGTATATTCCTTAAATGGCACAGTTTTTATCCACTTCTCAGTGCAATTCCAGAAGTTTCTAACATACAATACCTTAGATGGTGTTAAAATCGGCTTACTTGTCGGACATTTGCTATGCAACAAAGAATTAATTAGATCTGTTAAGGCACTTTATTATGCTCATTTTGACCCATATCAGCAAACATATACTGACTTTCCAATTAGAGTCCAAGACGTTTTCTGAAGTCGGTGATTAGATAAAGCCTGAGTTTTTTAGAGACACTTGGGAGAAGAGACGTTTGTAAAGAGAAGTTGTCCGCTGTGGGCAGTTTAAAGCAAAACCACATATAATTTATCCACTTGTTGCAAATGGATCCATCAACACATGTAAGAATCATTAGCATTTTAACAAAAATCTATCAGATTTAATCAAAGTCATGAAAGAGGGCCAACATATATAGAAATTCTTCACTAAGTTACAAGCAAGACTTCTTTCAACAAAACTCAGCAGCTAGAATATTTCTGTATCTCGCTACCTGTGTATGCATGACTTCATACCCCTCTCTAATCTTAAGACTTACCAAGATGCAATAAGACATACTTTATCAGCTCAGTATCTGCGCAGATCTACACAATATGAATTACAATATGCTTTGAAATAAAGCTTCACGGTCTATAATCTTAATTCTGGCTGGAGAGGAATAATTACAAATTTGACTCCAGTGCATCAGTGTGCAGTAACCACAGAGCAGCTAAGGGGGTAAAGTCCTGGGACTATGAGGCTTTTCACTCAATGGTGGCTACATTGTTTTCATTGTAGAATGAAAGAGTAGAGAGTGACCAGGGATGACACTGTTTTACAGAAATTCACAAAAATGTTACCCCAAAAGTTAGTTTTTCCCTCTTAAAAAAATAATATATCACCATCTTTATGATGCTTATGGAATTCTGCGGAATGCTTAAGATAACGACTCTGAGCTCGATTTAGGATTTAGAAGAGAATATTACTGTATACCAGTGCAGACAAACGCAAGCTGATTTGGGACTCTTCATAAAAATAGCACTATTTATACACTTAGCTCTTGTGATTTAATGGTAGAGCTGCTCACCTCATATGCAAAACCATACCATTATGACTGTGGCATCAATTCATTAATCAAAATGACAGAGGGTCTCATGATCAAACGAGAGGTTCTGGTACTTCTTATGACAGCAGTGCTTGTGATACCGCCATACTGGATCCATTTGCGATTGAACTGGAAACCAGCTATTTTCTATACTCAATGGAATTCTGATTTATGATGTGCTTGAAATTACTGTGGATTTCTCTTAAAGACAAACACTTGGCAGTAAGGTACCATACTTACCTGTAATTTAGTTATGTAACAGTAGTATCCTCCATAGACCCCACATCCTTTGGGGTTTTTTGTTTTTCAGTTATGCAACTTTCAGAGCCAACTTGGCATTTTTTAAGAGTTTGGCCTTTTTCCTGAGGCCCTAAGCAAACCTCAAGCCATGAAGAGCAGGGAATTTATACAGGCCTGCACAGACTCAATCAGCAGTTTCCTTTCCACTGACAGTCACAGGAAGCCAGCATGTATGGAAAGATGGGGGCATGCAGACATCAACAATTACAGATAGGCCACTTTTCCCACATTTGGAAATGAACAGCTCAAGGCTACCTATTTAGTTAGTGTCTTTAATGCATGGGAAACCTCTACTAGCTGGCAGATTTTCTCTTTGAAAAGTTTATTCATTTATTCTGTTACTCAGCATACGCAATGGTAAAGTAAAGCTGCAAGATGACAAAAAAGGGCCAAAGAAAATGACATTTTAGGTGAAGCTGTAATGTTCAAAGGTGATAAGAACATGTCTAGTTGGTAAGTGTACCACTTCAAAATATGTTTCCTGCCTCAAATGTTTTAGGTATACTCATAGACCCAGCCACTAAAATAAAGCCTGGAAGGATGACACACAAGCTCATACAGACTCATACATCCACTTAACTTACTAACACATTCTGAAGACGATATAATCTCCTCTAAAAAGAAGAAATTTATGTTCCAAGACTGAGCCCTCTCATTAATTCATTTCACTTGTGCATTTGTAGCCTGTTTATAGAGACTTACTTCTGACTCGGTCTTTAGAAACACACCCCCTGGGATCAAGTGTCCTGGCTGAGGATTGCTGACAGGACGAAAATTACGGACTCAGAATCTATCTAGAAAAAGAAACTGCAGATTTAGGGGACCAAGATACAAGGAGGTGACATACCCTTCCTCAATTGTAACAGAATTCATGATGATGCAGTTTGTTATCTTAACTTTGTCTTTTATGGTACACATGTTGCCGATGATGGAGTGTTTAATGGATGTCTTCTCCCCCACTTGTGTGGATGACCCAATGATGCTGTCCGATCCAATCTAGGGAAGAAAAGAATGGAAATTGGCAAAAGTACCTGGAGCTCTCCGCTATGTGTTCTCGATACACCTCTTCCAAATAGCACGTCTCAAGCACTCATCAACAAAGTGTACCCTGCTCTACCCTTAGGGATCCTTGGCAGAGGAAAGACCCAGAAATTTGGGGCCCATCCCATGGGCAGACAGTTGGACAGTCTTCCCAAGGTCCATTAGCTTGGTAAAACTCCATTAGTTGGTCTGGCTCTGTAGGCCTCGCAGTAAGGTAAGCACGGTAAGAATAGTCCTGCTGGTACTCACTGGTTTCACTAAGGTTTGCCCAGTGAGACCTGTGAAAAGGAGACTTAAAGCTGGTATTCAACCAAAATGCTTTAGCAAGATGCAGAGCTAAAATACTAACCCCTTCTGAGTTTGGTGTCCTTTGGGAGGCAAACTGCTCAACTACCATGAACTGCCATTAGGGAACAAGAGACTGCAGCATCTGACTTTGGAGTAAGACAGAATTTTTACCAAACATTTTTAAAGACAGAGACTGAAAGGCAGGAACCCATGGGCAAGCCTACGAAGAGACTCTGGGCTGTACTACCTACATTGTAATTCCACACTTCAGAACTCAGCTTCACTTCCAACAGTGGGACTGAATTTTAGGAAGCAGTTCTTGAAGCAAAGGGCATGCAGACTGTATTGAAAGAGCAGAGACGGGAAAGGGAACACTTACCATGCCTCTGTCAGTGATCTGTGCAGACCCATGAACCAGTGGCTCTTCCAGACCCAGGTTAAGCAATAGCTTGGGAACCTGGACGGAAAAACCCACATCACAAATTAACATGACAGTGCTGTACCCACATGTTACATAAACAGCTCAAAGATGGCTTTGGTTTCCATTGCACTAGTGCATCTACCATAAACATTTTAACTTAAAGGAAAACGTAGGTTCCTGCATTTTAAATCTGCAGCCAGATATGTGTGATTTATCATCTTCCCCTTTTGTAAAGGAGACAGGTACACTTCCACTGCAGTGCACTGCATGTCTCCCCTCAACTCAGCTTCCCACCTGTGGAGAAGCAGTGGATCATCAGCAGCAAGCAGGCTGGCTCCAGCTGAACACAGTGACATCCCGTACATTACTACAGTGTCCGGCATCTGCCATTTCAACTGCAGCCCAATGTGTTTTACACCATTCAGTAATGCAAGAGAGGGAAGTAAGTAATATCAAATATAAACCAGTAAACTGGCATAAAAAGCTGACTATGTTCAGCCCACTCAATAAGGTAGCATGCTGAGGTACAGGCAACAAAAAAGTATTTCAGATGTTTAAGGAGAAAGAAACTAAAGTTGATCAAGTGGCTATTCCAGATGGTAGAAAGCTGCAGAAGAAAAGGATCTTGACAGAGAGAAGGCAGGTGTTAGATAAGGAGACAAAGCAGCGATGGTAATAGAGACTCAGCCCGTAAGGTAGCCAAGAACAAATCCATGGAGAGCAATTCTGAACTGGCTCCTGAAAAGAAAGAGGAGCCAGCATTGTAGGAGGATGGGATATCACTCCATCATTCCTCCTTTTCTGGGTGAAAGAGCAGCCTGAGGCATTCTGCATCTCCTAGTGTCAGGCTGGGGCCAAGGTCACACACCACAGAAGAGGCAATGACAGCACGGATGGGGATTTCAAGGGAGGTGGGAGTCTCACAGCAATGCACAGACACAGTGCTGTAGAGAGTTACTTGCCGTGGTGATGCAATGTATGATGCGTCTTGGTAGGACAGAGATGGCAGTCAAAGAAACACGGGAGATACAGAAGGCGGCAAAGTGATGCACGAGCGCTAAGAAGTCTGTGTCACGGCAAATCATATGCCTGAGTGCGAGGCAGCATGGCTGGTGTGGAGCTCAACACATGCTGTTGGCCAGCCAGGATGTATGGACTGACTGTCCATCTGGGAGGTCAACTGGGGTCTCAACACAGTGATGGTGTAACTGGGCTTGCCTGAGGGGAGGAAGTGGCACTCATTAAGTCTCTTTTTTCTCTATCCAGGCACCTATTTTTACAAAACTCTTAGGAATTTTTATCTTTGAGATCTCTATTGCTCTGTTAAATTTGGCTGAGAGCTGCCAGCAATTTCCAAAGCTGCTATAAAGGAGCTGCCATACAGTACGGTTGTGTAAAACAACTTCCTTAGAAAGCTGGGATACCAAGAGCTGATGGCTAGGGAGTGAACCTCAAGAAGCAGATCCCACAGATCTGAAGAAGTTGGGATCAGATCAGAAAAAAGTATCTCAAGATCTCAAGTGAGATGATACTTGCAGGAAATTGTTTGGATATTCATAATATGACCAGCCTGTTTCCCTTCCAGCACGCAAGGATGGATAAATAGTGCTGTTTTTCATATGATAAGGATTTTCACAGTTGATGCTTCATTCAGATGAGTGAGATGAGCTCAGATGAGTTCACACCTCTGAGCTATCATTTCAGGCTGCCTGTTGTCCCCAGTAGACATTTCCACATCTGTAGCTCTTTACATCTTGAAGATGGTCCTTCCCACTAGGACTGTGTTTTGTTTTATTTTTTGAAAAACAAGGGTAGGTTAGATCCTTCAGTCCAAGGTGCAGACGCTACAGAAAACCACCAGCTTACCAGAACACCACAAACTAGGCCAATCCACCTGGATGATGCTGGCTTGGTGAAGGGATGTTGTCCTCACCTGACACACAGCTGGGCAGCCACAACAGATCCAAGAGAGGAACACACACCAAAGCATACCTACAACGTAGGTTGGAAAGATTCCTACTATCCAGTGTTGCTCTGTGGGAAGGGAAAGAAACGAGGAAAGGCTCTTGCCCTCCTCAGTGGAAAGGTGCTGTGGTGAAATAAATAAAGGATTTTACTGGCAAGAGCAAAGCCCTTATTAGAATCAGTCAATGGTAGTGCAGCATGAGGGGTGACCCAAGAAAGCTACCAGCTCAAGCATTTCGCTCTGAAAAGGAAGGTTAGATAGGGGGCAGGAGTCAGAGGGAGTGCCTGGGTCAAGGGAAGGTTTAAGATGTGTTTGGATTTAATTCATCTTACAAAGAAACTATTTCCTGCTATTGAAGATAACTCCCCCCTGAACCCACCTGCCCACACACAGGCTGCAGGCATTCAGAAACCCAGCTGGAAGTGAAATGATGTGAGTAAAGTGTTTCCTCACCAGAAGGGCAATGGGTTAGGATACCATTCCTTACCATGGCTACTGGACTGGACTGCTACTGCTCCGTGAGTCTGTCCTCTTGGACAGCAAAGTTATAGGCCCCAGCTTTGCAGCCAGGGAATCAGAATCTGGTCTGTGAAGACCAAGATAAGAGCAAACAAGACACCAAAAGCCGTCCTTAGAGACCAACAAAACAGGTAAAAAAAAAGCTGATAAAATTAAATGTGTATCTTTTATGAGGATTAGCAAGAGAAACAAAATGCAGTGGCATTAAAAAAGGAACTCCTTTCTCACAACCCCTCAATTAAGCTCCATTTTATGTTTTACCTCCACATAGTTTCCTTAGAAATTTTACCATTCTGGAAAAGTTAAAAATTCAAAGAAAATCCTTTCCAACGTTGAAGGCCCCAATGTGATTTCAAAACACTAATTCTATGTACCACCCAGGAGCAAACACATTTCCTGAACTGACCAAAATGTAGAATATTTAGGTTAAAAAAAAAAAGAAAAAAAAAACAACACAAAAAAACCCACATGGAGTCTGACTGGCTCAACTCAATAACTTTTTACTGAAGTGGCTGCTGCCAAATGTACACGCACACTTCCCCTAGCAAGCGGTGTTCTCCCTTAACCCTTTGGGCACACTTGTTCCTGATATTCTTGGGGAAAATTTTCCCTTTCTGACAGCAGTGCTGCCTCCCTCCTCTCTTCCTCATGTCCCTAACCACAAAACAAATGACTTTATTTCTGTGCTCCTCTACAGGCACCAAGGAGAGACAGCTCCAGTGTGTGAACTCACTCTGCCATGCTGCAATTCTAATTTGCATAAATTCATCCATTCATTTTATTAAAAAGGAATCAGCTCAATCTGAGAGCAAGGGCAAGGCAGTGACCACTTCCAGGATACCCAATACAACTTCATCGCTCTCCCAGCCCCACTTCCAGAAATCTTGAGTCTTCCCCTACTGCACTCCCTATTGGTCTTTCAAAACTGGAGGAAACTATCCACTCCTGATAGGAACGAAGTTCATCACTAGCAGAGTGAAGTGAGAACTTGTACGTTGCATCAGCCAGTGCGTAAAAAAACCCACCAAAAAAACCCCCAAACATATTAAAAGCTTTTAATCATCAGCTCATTAGCTAGTACAGGATTTCTCTAATCCTCCCCTGTGATAACTTATTTTATGAATTGTCAGTAGTGTGAAAGTGAAAGCTACAACAGATCAACATTTCACCTCTGTGTTTACCTAGAGTGCCACTGCAGTGAAACCTGTTCATAAAATAATTCTTTCATAATGGAAAGCATTAGGCAATTTGAATGTGTGGGTAGTTTAAGTCTTCCTGCAAATCTTTAATAACCTTTGTCATTATCACTTAGATAAACATCTCTTAGGAAGAGGCCCGTCAGAACTGATCTTGCTTTTAGGACATGGAGGACATTGATTAGACGATCTATCAAAGCTACTTCCAGCCTCATTTTCCACACTTCTTGGCTCTTTGGCTGCAGGTCTTGCCACCCCCAAAAAACAGAAGCGTGTGTAGGGTGGGGGTTTTCTTAGCTAAATTAAAGCTATGGAGCAAATTAGTGACAGAACTGTTTCCTGGCCTCATGTCCCTATCCAGCAACCAGTAGGGTGATGGGCCTAGATAACATGGCACTGGTTCAATTCCCACACACTCCTCAGCTGTATCGCTGGCAGCCACCCCTGGAGGCTAAAATGTCCCATAAACTACTGCTGTATTCCCACATGGCAGTTCTGTATTTTTCTCACCTGTCGGTTAGCTTCAATATACAACCCAAGAGTATTCACTCGGTAGCACAGTCCCTCTTTCATTATATGGACGTAGCAGCGCACTTTTCCTTCATGGAGAGTTTCATTCATATCTCCTCTATGATCATTCCAACAAGAGTTATCTGGAGCAGGTTTCAGCAAGCTATTATCTTCCTTTATGAAGCTATAAATGTCTGGAGAACACACACACATGCGTGAAGTTAGACAGGATTTAATGAAATACTTTCTGAAGAGGAATACTATTAAAATACTGTTGGTGAAGGGAAACCTTTGCCTCACATCATCTGAATGGCTAGATACTTAGCAATCATTAACAGATTTTATTAATAACCTTTGTCATTATCACTTAGATAAACATCTCTTAGGAAGAGGCCAGTCAGAACTGATCTTGCTTTTAGGACATGGAGGACATTGATTAGACGATCTATCAAAGCTACTTCCAGCCTCATTTTCCACACTTCTTGGCTCTTTGGCTGCAGGTCTTGCCACCCCCAAAAAACAGAAGCGTGTGTAGGGTGGGGGTTTTCTTAGCTAAATTAAAGCTATGGAGCAAATTAGTGACAGAACTGTTTCCTGGCCTCATGTCCCTATCCAGCAACCAGTAGGGTGATGGGCCTAGATAACATGGCACTGGTTCAATTCCCACACACTCCTCAGCTGTATCGCTGGCAGCCACCCCTGGAGGCTAAAATGTCCCATAAACTACTGCTGTATTCCCACATGGCAGTTCTGTATTTTTCTCACCTGTCGGTTAGCTTCAATATACAACCCAAGAGTATTCACTCGGTAGCACAGTCCCTCTTTCATTATATGGACGTAGCAGCGCACTTTTCCTTCATGGAGAGTTTCATTCATATCTCCTCTATGATCATTCCAACAAGAGTTATCTGGAGCAGGTTTCAGCAAGCTATTATCTTCCTTTATGAAGCTATAAATGTCTGGAGAACACACACATGCGTGAAGTTAGACAGGATTTAATGAAATACTTTCTGAAGAGGAATACTATTAAAATACTGTTGGTGAAGGGAAACCTTTGCCTCACATCATCTGAATGGCTAGATACTTAGCAATCATTAACAGATTTTATCACATGTAGTGAGTAAGTGCTTATTTTTATCCTGCAGGTGGGAACCAAGGGATCAGGACAGATACAATGTTTTGCCCAAGGTCACACAAGGAGACAGCAGAAATGCTAAAAATAAATTCCAAGATCTGAGATCTTGTCCAGTTCCCAGTGCAGGGAGGTTAAGGCTTAGTCTGTTGCCCTACGCAATTTTAGGAACTCCCTCATAAAATTACATTTTCAAAAGTGCATTTACCTATACTGTATTCCAGAAGAAAAAATATAGAGCACCTAGCCGATTTGCTCTTGATTTACACCAAAATAAGGGAGGACAAAAATATTTATATAATGCACAATAGTGTTTGAAAAAGAAATCTACTATTATCTTTGGTATCATCAAATATAAGAAGAAAAAAAATCCCCAAACTAGTGTTTCAGGCTAATTCTGTACTCTACCCAATAATTCAGCCGTAGCATATGGGCTTTAAAACCTTTACCAATCTTTGATACTTGTACTGACCTAGGGATGCTTGTTCTTTTTTCTTTTGGTCCTCTTCTTTATTGTCTAGTCCTTGCTGCAATGACGTAGGAGAAGAGAACTGTTTCCTAACCAGATGTGGAATCAGTTCACTCCGGAGAGATGTGATTGTCCTGGGGAAGGAGAAGCACACGTGAAGTCCATGAACGCTAAAACTTACATGTCTTCATTTTCTTTGCATAACATTACGAGACATTTTGAACATTTTTCATGAGAACTAATCAAAATGCCAGGTACTCCAAGATACCTGGCACTAGTCACATGCTTCCTTAATGCATTACAATATAAGGAAGATTCAGAATAAGGAAAAAGCTTCATCTTCAGAACTAACTCCCCTGTATTTTAACAGAGATGCCTATAATTTAATATGGCATCACCCTGCAGTTAGTGCTTGTGTGCAGATGGAATGCAGAACAGTACCAACATCCTAATGACAACAACTGAAATCCACTTTACGTGGCTTAAAAAATGGCATCAATTGACAGGAAAAAGAGAGAATAAAGTGCCTATAGACGAAAAACCAAAGAAGCTCCTTTTCTTTGTGACAAAAAAAAATGGAAAAGCTCAAGGATATCTGAAATATCCGATCTTTAAATGAAACTATTTATGACACAGACATTAATGCTGTCCTCCTGCTCACATGAAACATCAAGAACATTTTAAAGACACCGTTCTTTAACCAAGAAAAATCAATACATTTTAACAAGTTTAGGTCCCAAGAGGTTCACGCTCTTTAGATGCCCCAATCCAAAATACATCAGTCAACAGAAAGTTTCCAAAGGCTTCAGCTGGCGATACACCCATCTTCCCCACGTATAGATTTCAACTTTTATTATATTCATTTGATACCCCAATAGTAGGAGGCAGAGAAATCACATGAGGGGTTTGTGATAAAGCAGGGACTTGACCCCAAGTCACCTATGCCTTAAACAAGGACCCTGATCACTAGATTATCTTTCCTCTTGCACTGATTTATACATTACAATGAATCAAGAAAAAACCCTACCCAACAGACAAATATAAATGTTGAAAGTCTACTGTACAATGGGATTATAACCCTGGTAATTTAATTTTGACTATTAGAAGATAATTTTATTTTTCAATAAAGTATTTGGAAAAAACCCCAAATCAATAGTTTTTAAAGTTGGAGTGCATGAGATGCAGTCTTAAAAAAGCTTTATTGTTGTTGTTTCATTATTTTAACAATGTGCATTTAATTACTGAATTGTGGATTATTTAAAATAGTGCTTGGGAAAATCATGCGGAAAATGAACTCAAACTTGGCATGCATAAGAGGAAGTGCTAAACTTCAGAGAAAGGATTGGGAGAACTAACACAGCAAGCTTGGCTAGAGGAACTCAACAAATGGTAACCCGCAAAGAAAGAGGCGTTATTTAGAACGGAAGACAGCAAAACTAGGAACTAACTATAGGTTAAACTAAAAAAGGAAAGTACTAGAATGAGTCTCCTGAAAGTGATTTTGGTTGGCAAAATCTCTAGCAAAGGGGGATCTTAAACAGTTCAAACTTTAAGAAACATACAGCTCACAACTGGCCCGGGCTCCTGTTCAGGTCAATGATAGTGAAACAGACAAAGGACCAAGGCAGTCTTTGTCTTGGTCTTTCCTGTCTCTAACTTCGATGGGAAGATTCAGATGTGATCACCAGTTCAGCCCTATGAACAAATACAGCGTTTTCCTTTTTCTTGACAAACTTTTCCTTCAGTCCTCTACTGTAGGTTGTGTCACATCCTCCGTCCTGCAGTGGGATGATCCAACCCATCCCAGATCTGAAATTCTGCTTTTATTTTTTTATTACAGACAAGGAAAAACTCTAGTCTCCAGTCTCTCCTCCTTGAAAATAAGACTATAATCACCTTCAGATAGCTGTATTTCAGGAACTAATGAAGCAAAGCACTTCATTCTTTAATCACCAAATCTCTCCCTGCTAACCACTTACAGGCGCACTCTGCCACGGCCGTCCTAGCCCCGCGCTCCGACACACGTGTGGCTGTGCAGATGGGCAGTTTACTAGCTTACAATGTTTGCCTGCAGCTGTGCCATTCAGCAATGATTTCCTGCTTGGGTTTTATACTCCATCCAAACCCGACAATCCTGCGTTTCCCTCAGAGGCTGGCCATGGCATTTATAAGATATATTACCTATAAAATAGCCAAGTATTTGGCAGTCTTAAATAGTCTGATGCAGAGGACAACACAACATGGTAGGAAATGAAAGCAGTGGAAAGGGGGAAAGACAAAGTTTTGCCTGGTTTTCAATGGTTTACTCTTTCTTGGCCAAACTCCTGAAGCTTTCCTGCAATTCTCTGAAGGGCTAGCCACATTCCTTTGGCAAAGGTGGAGTAAATCTCCGGGTCATCCATAAGATGTGGCTCAGAAACACACCCTTCTTACTGGAAAAGGAAAAGCAGGAAGGTTTGTCTTTGCTTGCTGTTTAAGCAGAATTTATATGCGACATTAAAGGAATTTGCCTTTGGAAAGTATTAAAAAATATGCAGTAAGGCACTCAGTGACAAAAATTCGGGAATTTTTTGTGACAGATCTTGCGAATGTGGATATACGACGTGATAGCGTGAGAATATTATCTGACTGTCAACAGCGGGGGAAACCAAACATCTGGCTGGGACTAGGAAAGGAATTTAAACCAAAGGAGGCAGAGGACTGAAGACCCTTCATCAAGAGGGAAAAAAATTAGCAGGAGTTTGGAAGAACCAACCAGCCTGTAACCTAGATTAAGGAGAAAACAAACCAAAAAGATTGCTGGTCTAGTGTGTTCAAAATTCTTACAATCAAATCCTGAACTACACGTGCCTATATTAAGAAGAAATAAGTGTAAGACTGTATACGCTGAAGAAAGCAGTCTTTTTTTATTCTCTTCAGGTTTTAAAACTTGGCATCACCCTCGTTTCTAAGCTTATTTTCTTTAGCACCAAGAAGTAAGAATGAAATACCCACTGAGATCAACACAAGGAAAAATCTACTACAACCAGGAGAAAGAAAGAGGGAAGGTGGGCAGAAGGAGAGGAGGGGACACAAAATTTTGGCAGAAATCCAGTTCTAAGCCAAATTGGAGTAACCATGTTCTGACACCTCACAGGAAAATCCAGACAGTAGAGAGGATAAAAACGAATGTGCTTTTGAGAAACATTTGCCAAAATAAACATGCTTTCATAAATTCCAGCTCAAGTGATGAGCCTTTTTCGTGATCTTTCATTCCCCAAAATTTGATTTTTGAAGTGATATCTGTCTGTTTTCACCTCGACAGAAAGTAGCAGGTTTTCAATTAAACAGCCAAAGATTAAGAGTGCGGTTAAATTGCTGCCTGTAAAGGAAGGGGGGACTAATCCCTGCAGCACCTTATGTGGCTTCAGTCCCGTGAGAACAACGGGAGATGGCAGCAATTGTGAAAGGGGTCGGTTCTGATCACATTTTAAGCATATAAAAATCAGAATTATATCTGGGACGGAATCATCCATTCACACAGCAGGTCTCAACAAAGGGGGATGTTGGCAAGAGACAGCACATACGTCAGGGAAATGAAGACAACAGGGCAGTTGAAATTCATGGTGCGTGTGCAAGAAACAGCTGGGAATTCAAGAGAAGATAAAATTTTTAAAAACAAAGGAACCCCCTGCAAAAGTCTATATTAAATGTATCTACTAACTCAGAGCTCACATCAGTCATTTGCAGTCAGCTCTGCAGACTGTAGACTCAGACCTAGGCATTATAAACCTAGGATATTCAAGGTTAATTTTATTTAAAACCTAAAACATTAAGGTACAAAAATGGATACCTGGTCAAACAACTGTAACTTTACCAAGTACTATCACCATCAGAGAGAAATCAGTACCATGACTTTAGAATCCCTTTATCTTCGGACCCTGTACACTACGATGTCTTCCCAGTGTTCCTGGGATTTTTGCATGACGGCAAGAGCACAGATAAGGTTTGTGCTAAATTAAAAATTTTTACTTGCGAAGAACATTAAAGTTTCATATTTAAACACAGCTATGCAGAAGTTTTCAGTGAGTTTTAACCACAAATGAAATTAGAACAGTCTGTGATACGGCAGAATTAAGTTTGTATCTATGTATATTATATTATATTATATTGTATTATATTACATTACATTACATACATTACAGCCCACAGAGGGCCAACTTTTACTTGTTGCTGAAATGCAACTGCCTCTGGGATGAAGGGAAGCTTATTGAAACTTAAGTAAGAAATGAAAAACAATGGAGCCAACTGAAACACAAGAAGAGTTTTGGGGAAAAAAACCAAATGTTGATCATCTAAACTTTAAAAAAAAAAATATTCATAATTATGCTTCAATGGACTGTGATTTCTGCTCTTAGACATACGTGTGGCTGGAGACCCTGTCTTTCATATGACACAGAAAATAATGGTTCTGACCAATGCTGGTAAAGAAAAAATGTCATCAAATATTATATAATAATAATAGAGTCTATTTAAGTCTAAGTTTAGGTGACCTTTCAAAAGTCTAGGTACCAGGAGGTGCTGTTTGGCTTGACCCACAGCAGGAACGTCCACAGCTTTTATTTCCTGCAGCTAGTTCTCACTAGCTTCAGACACCCTGAACACAACTGTCAGTTCCATTTACTGGCTGTCATTCATTTTCATTTTCCATGTTTAATGTTAAACACTATAAAACGGTATTAATGAGTATTAGCATTCTAATATCCTCCCTGTTTTATTAATATGTGATGAAGCATGAAATCTACCATTGCTGTCAGCACCCACCTGTGAAATCTGCTGTTACTTTCCGTGGGCTAGTTGCAGGGGGCCTCCCTTGCTATCATTACTAGCACAATCAGCTACATCTACAGGTGCAGATAGTATTCGTGATTCCCCACTACAAACAAGCAGATTATTAGCCCTTTTATATCTGCTTTTGCCTTTTTTTTTTTTTTTTTAACAGGCTAATGTTAGCTCTTGTACGACTATGCAAGCATACAGTGGGCTGGGTTCTGATCTTCGCTCCATGGCCTTCAACAGAGATTCTTCAGATCACATCAAAAGGAGAACATGAGGCTGTATTTCAGACTGGTGCTCATAATTAACATTAGAAATGTATACATAAATACAACCAAACAAATCCTAAGGCACTTATAGTTTTGGCCAAAAAGAAGTTGCATGTTTATGCAGAACAATAAAGATGTAAGAAAAAGGGAGGGAGAAAGAAAAAAAAAGAAAAAAAAAAGAGGGTGTGTTGGAAGAAAGAGAAAAGTTAATTCTGAACCCTGTAGGTACATAGTTCATGGTTCTCATCGCTTAAAGGATAAAGCCAAATAACATTTAAAAATTCCATGTAAGCTGGGAGCTCTCTTGTTGAATCTCAACGTTATTTTCTCCTGATCCTTTGATGGAGATTAAAAATTTCCATGTGAATACAAAGAAAGAAACAACAGTTACTCTGAGATTTTTTCCCCGAGCGTTTAATGCTCTAAACTAGAGCAGCCAGCCACCATTCCCATCTCCTCCCCCCTCCTTAAAGAAAAAAAAAGTCAACTCACTTTGAAGAAAAGACAAAACAGGGTCAGGGCAAGGGGGATTAGGGAAATGATATTTATATCATGGACCAAATTAAAATGTCAATGCAAGAGGCAGGCAAACAGCCCTTGCCACATATATACACCAGGCATGTTTCCTCAAGGAAACAGGAAAGAGATTTGAAAAGAGTTAATGCAGTCCTGAGTTAATACCACCTGCCTCAGACTCAACACCACTTAAAAGACAGTGTTTGGGTCCATTTCCCACAATGCGGTTTTAACAAGCACAATGGAAAAAGCAATTACAGGCCTTTCCCCCTTCTTCTCACTGATTCACTGCTAAAAATGCTGGAATTTCTGAGACATGCTAAGAATGTGGAGAAAGCAGACAAGGACTACGTACAAAAGGAAAAAATATCAAATGATAAATGTATAGGGTGTGCCACATCCCTGCAGAAGGCTAATTCTGCCCTTGTATCTTACAATAATCTTTTTGCCTTTGTTTGGTGTACCCAAGAACAATTACAATGACAGAAAACTCCAAAGTAACCAGGCAATCCAATAAACCACCGGGCAACTACTTGTGCCTAATTCAATAACCTGCAACACCAATCATAGCATCAAACAGATGTTATTTCTTGCTATGTTCTATTTGTCCTGTTCTACTCTCAAAATTTCTATCACAAAAAGAGTAAATATATTTCTCATCCCCCCAATTTCATATTAATTACTTATTTGTCAGTGTGTCTTATTATTTTTGGAGCTAAAAGCCTATGGAGAAGGCAAGGAAACTTTGAGAAATGTTCTACTAAAATGTAATTCCACATGACTGCATTTGTGCTTCATTTGTATTTCCATACTATTTTCTAACCAAAACCTTCAATCCAGACAGCAACCTACTCCCAACATTCATAACAGCGTGCGTGACAATATTTCAAAAGCCACTGCAGAGCAAGCTGGTACAACTGCAAAGCTTTGCTTTGCTTTGCAGGCTCAAGTTTATGAATGACTTCCCAAACCTGCAGAATCACCACCGAAATCCCTCCATTCTGGATGATGGAGGGAAAGCAGAAGACGACACGCAAGTGACAGTCATAGGCACCAAAATGCAGAGAGGATCCAGATCAAAGTATGGAAGGGATGGTATGGATGCAAACCACATAAAAAGCTCAAGTTCCACCAAGTCTGGATGCACTTAAAGGAGCAGGGATCTAACTTCCACTTCTGCCAAAAAACCCTTTGGGAAACAAGGCAGCTTTCTGAAAAATTGACCACAGAAATTAAAACTCCTCAATTACATACTCAAATCCTTTGAAAGCGTGCACGCACTCAGCTCGGGTCATCTAAGTAACCTTAATGCTGCCCACTCGCCAAACAGACAGGAACGCCCCGCAGCTCCCGACTAATACAGCTTTTGCACGGGAATGCCAGCAAGTTTAGACATTTTTAGAACTTCTCTCTGACCAAAAGTCTCCGAGGCCATCGGAGGCCACCCAGGGTGTTTGGCAGGTTGTACATGCTGCTGAGGAATGGATCTCATTCATTCCCAGACAGCATCCCATTCTTCTAAAACAAGCGCACCTGCACCAAATGTGATTCCTTGCCAGAACTCATCTTTCCCCATTCTCTCCCACCTCCGCCTTTGCAGCCATCTGTGTCTGAGTTACTCTTTTCTAAATGCCCTTGAAATTAGGCTCCTTTTCTGAAAAGTACATCGAACAGAGGCATTCTGAAAATATGCCTAAACACACACATGCATATGATGCATTTGATAAAGTTGACGTGTATCCATAAAACTGATGAACTATGTAAACTTTAGGTGCACAAGTATATGTTTAGACAGATAGATTTAAATGCTTCAGACTTGTCCGTATAAAGCATGTGTCAAAAAACGTAGACATGGCTGTAGCTTCACGTGGGTAAGCTCTTTCACCCTGCTCCACTGAGGCTGCATTGAAGGCACTGTAGATGTCCGCATCACTTTGCTCTGTTTCTCCATGCAGATACCGTGCTTGGTGGTCTGGAATCAAATGGACCCACTCTCAGTTTGACTTAACAACATGCCTATTCTTTCAGCAGTCTGGGAGATAAACTGGAAGCTCTGGTGTGTAACTCAGTCCTGCTTCCACCTGTACAAGTCCCATTTCTACATCCTTCTCCCCAGCAATCATTCTACCTTATTTAATTCCTATCCTCACTATTGATTACTAATCCTTGCTCCACCTGTCCCTGTAGGACAACTCTTCTGTTCTCTCTACTGTGGCATTTTCAACATGTTCTACTGTTCTGTGATAAGACTAAATTTCTTTTTTTGTGACTTCACCCTTTCTTGAAGAACTTTAAGATGGAGTACTGTGTCCAGCTCTGGAGCCCTCAGCATAAGAAAGACACGGACCTGTTGGAGCGGGTCCAGAGGAGAGCCACGAAAATGATCAGGGGGATGGAACACCTCTC
This sequence comes from Pygoscelis adeliae, assembly GCF_000699105.1. Taxonomy (NCBI): domain Eukaryota; kingdom Metazoa; phylum Chordata; class Aves; order Sphenisciformes; family Spheniscidae; genus Pygoscelis; species Pygoscelis adeliae. The sequence continues at coordinate 2,854,908 of NW_008825072.1, read as the reverse complement.
CTATGAAGAAAGGCTGAGAGAGTTGGGGTTGTTCAGCCTGGAGAAGAGAAGGCTCCGGGGAGACCTTATTGCAGCCTATCAGGACTTAAAGGGGGCTTATAAAAAAGATGGAGGCAAACTTTTTAGCAGGGCCTGTTGCGACAGGACAAGGGGGAATGGCTTTAAACTAAAGGGGGGTAGATTTAGACTAGATATACGGAAGAAATTTTTTACGCTGAGGGTGGTGAAACACTGGCACAGGTTGCCCAGAGAGGTGGTGGATGCCCCATCCCTGGAACCATTCAAGGTCAGGTTCGACGGGGCTCTGAGCAACCTGATCTAGTTGAAGATGTCCCTGCCCATGGCAGGGGGGTAGGACTAGATGACCTTTAGAGGTCCCTTCCAACCCAAACTATTCTATGATTCTATGAAGCTTTTTGGCCAATGAATCCCATCTCTCTTCACAAGCCTACTTTTATTCATAATATTTGTTCCAGGTGGTATTCATCCAGAAAGGTTTCATGTAAAATGCTGCGTGTGCTACAGTTCATCTCTGCATCTTTGATTTAGGGAAATGTCACTCCTCCTCCACATTCATGTCTTTGACTTCTTCAAAACTGGTAACTTAACTAGACAGCACTCAGCATTTCTCATAGACAGTGCTGTCGCTGTTTAAAATGTTATACCCCCTTTTTATTCTTTCACTTTAAGTGAAGCAATTTGTAGTTGCTCCACTTTGATTCAAGACAGTGTTCTAAGATCAGCCTTTACCTCATAGTCTACCTACTTAAAATGTTATCTATTGATGATTCACTGACTTAATGAAGATACCTCTTAGCTACTCTACTCAGGCATGTGTGCCCTATCATCATCAGTAGCATTTATTCTCCTTTCTATACGCAGGAAGTTAAAAGTCTCCCATCACAGTAACTCAATGCAATACTAAAGTCAGCAACAGTACTGTAGACATCTTTATTATTGTTCGTGTTTCATTTGACTGGCTAAGGTACAATGAAATTTGACATTGAACTAACACCTAGAGTACAAAAACTATGAGAAGTGGAATAGTAGGGAAACAATCACTATTTGCTCTCTTTCCCAAAAATTAAACTTGTGAGTAAAAGGGGACTCTCAGCATTTCAGAAGGATCAGTCAGTGACTGAAGTGGTGTGGAAGAGAAGAGATTTAGAAGCAAACCAGAGGGGAAAAAAGGAAAACATTATCTTGAAAATTCTTGAAAGTTTCACAATCTTGGGGAGAAATTCAGATCATCTGAGCAGAAAATATAGGAGAATTATGTTTTCCACTGCAAGAGAAATATGCCATGGTATCACATATAAGGATTATATCCTCACAGGGAAACGTCCAGCAAGGTAAGATAATCATTTCACCCCAAGTATTATCTTACATGTGAGTAGTGCTGTGTGGAAAAAAATGTACTGCACTGATGAAAGAATGCTTAGGATGATACTGTCCAAGTGGCAATGACTTAAGGAAAAAAAAGAAAAAAGCGCACATAGATGGACAAAAGAATCATCATTCCTCCTTGCTTCAAAACCCACATCTCATATGAAGACAAAAGTCAATTTGGCTGAAGGCTACCCAAGGAAACTACAACTGCATAAAACAGTGGAAAAAATAGTTAACAATTTTTAATGTTTATTATCAGATCAGAGCAAGCCCAGCTGAGGCCACCAAGAGGGCCAGGAGCACATGACGCAGGAAGAGAAGCTGGGGGAGCTGGGTTTGTTCGGCTTGGAGAAGAGAAGGCTGCAGGGGGATCTGATTACAGTTTTCCACTACCAAAAGTGAAGCGATATAGAAGACAGCCAGACTTTTCCAAGAGGTGCACAGTAAAGGGGCAAGACACAATGGATGCAAGCTGCAACACGGGAAATTCCAGTTGGGACATAAAGAAAACAACTTTTCAGTGAACGGTACAGTCCTGGGACAAGGCCCAGTCTCCATCCTTGGAGATTTTCAAAACTCAACTGCAAAAAAAGCCCCTGAGCAACACAAAAGTTAGCCCTACTTTGAGCAGGAAGTTGGGCTAGAGACTGTTAGAGGTCTCTCCCCAACCTAAATTTTTCTATGATTCTATAATATTTGCACTGACATTTGAATGACCTTTTTCATGTCCTCCCTACATTCACTTTTCACAGGGAGTCCAAGGGGTCATTATCTGATGCTATGAATCACAGCTGGAGGACAAAATTAACAAATTTTAACATTTACTTTACAAAAATTTGCATTGGGAGCAGCTTACGTGCACAGAATACTGTGCTGTGACCAAGCATGCTTCGAGTATCTCAGGCACATGGCCACTATAGTGTATCATGGTCTCAAAAAGAAAGATTTGCAGTTATTCATGAAGTTAATCAGCTCCAATTCAGCACATCCAGAGATATGTCTTCTCCCAGGTAGTCCGCTACCAGGAAAAGGAATTTTATTTATTACAGAATTGATTTGCTGAAAATCATAATTCATTTAAATCTAGTTTGATCATTAGGGTTTTTTCTCCCGAGATTTTCAAGAGTGAGCTTCATTGGTACCATGGAAAGATAATGGTAGTGATACTCTGGAGGAGTAGGACACCAACAAATTTCAAGTCTTGGCATTTCTAGTAAGGAGCAGAGAAAGCTCCAACAGCTGGATATGTTTGACAAGGAAAGGAAATGGGAAAGATAAATTACCATTTCACATTCTAACAGATTAAATACACTAAGGAGGAGCTTGGGTTGGGTGGGAGGTTTTTTTTTTTTTTTTTTTTTCCTTCTTCTTTTCCTTGTTTGGAAAGCTACAATCTATTTGCCGCGTCTTCACACAGTATACTTCCTGTAGGAGCTATTTGTTTATTTACCCATTTTAATCACAAGGAAAGTATTCATTATAAAATCTCTCTTTACAGCAAAGGAGAAACCTTCCAGCCACACGGCTGACACATGTTAACTCGCAGGTATTCACAGAGCAGGTTCTGTTTTAAGCCATCTTTCAGGCAGCCACACAAAGACCACCAAAGCTGGGTGTTCAGCTCTGCCAGACCTCCCCCAGCCAGCAGCCCTTGCCAGGAAACACAGGTGACAGCCTGAATGATAAAAAGGCATTTAGAGGGGAAAAAGAAAAAATGCACTGGTTTAGTCTGGGCAGCACCTTAATATAAACCTGCAGGGGCCTTTGTGTACAGCATAGCACACAGCCATCCAAGCAGGAGCTTCAGAGCCAGTCACTCGCACCTCCAGTTTTCAAAGATCTCATACTGCCCCTGCCTTTTATCGGGGAGAAGGGTGGCTCTGCTGCAGCTCTTCTCACAGCCACAGATCTCAGAATACAGAGCACTGAGACAGCAAACCTTCCTCTCCCCTCCTGGCGCTGGCCCACTTTCTGGACAGAGCAGAGGGGTGCAGAGAAGAGACGCTTGCTCTGGGATTGCAGCTGAAACAGTTTGGAAAGGCAGAGCGCTATGACCTCACACGATTTGCTCTTATTTATTTCAGCAGTTCAAAAAAAAAAAACCCAAACCCGGTGTTTAACTTTGCAAACAAATCATACTGACTTTGGCTATAAAGCTTACTGCACATTTGCTCAGTTCAGAGAAGAGTTTCTCTACTGGCAAATTCTGGCGGGCAGCTCTCCAGCCAGCGCTGGAAGAACTGCAGAAGAGCTCATTTGTTTCCTTAGCTCCAGCTCAGCATCTCACAGGGGGCACCCCGAGAGGAGAGCTCCCGAGGGAAAGTGGATTTCCCTGGTGGCAAGCAAGATGTTAGCACTCAGCGTTCCCAGAACAAGGCACTGCGAACGCTTACTCAGACCTTTTGAAATAACCACAGCACTGCTGTTTATCATTCTTGTCTTTCCATCATTCTTCCTGGCCACAGAGCTGCCCAGCTCCCAGGTGACTATACAATGGAAATGGTGGCTTCTTCTACACCCAACAATTAAGAAGTACTAGATTCAGGACGAAATGGTGATTTGCAAAACACATTATTAAACACAATAAAAATTTTACCTTGCTTTTAGGAGGAAGAGGGGGGAAAAAAAGAAGGAAGGACACCACAAAAGTATGTAAAATGTTCTAACGTATAAGAGGAAGATGTGTGCTAACAACTTTGTTTTAGATATGTGGACATAGTGTTTTGACATTAAGTCCAAAGATGCCCTTATGTTAGAAAATGCAATTGCCACTTCGGTGCATAACAGAGAAGCCATAACATCTGAGCAAACACACAGTGGCATCTGCCTTCAGAAAAAATGAGATGACTGGCTTTCAGAGGTGGTGCAACTGGGGTGCGTATAGACAAATTGCCCAGCATTTCCTATTGTAGGTTTCTGTCTTCATCTGTTTGTAAACTTTGCCAAAGTTTAACTGTTTTGGCTGAAATTACCCATGCCAGGTGTTTGCCTCAAGCTGATTTTTTTTGGATAGCTTCATCAAAAATGTCTCAGCTATTTCCAAGAACAAAATTATGGAAAAATACTTTGTTTTGTCCATGTTAAAAATATTTCAGCTGCTCTGATGAAAAACTCTTGCACTTCCATGCTTGCAATTTGGCACAAGGTTGCCTTTTCGTCAGGGCATTACATTTGTAAACATAAAAAGTGCCCATACTACATCAAGCTAAGTCTGAAAAACCACTGTTTGCATATGCTTGGAAGAGACCTGTTTTGCAGCTAAATTGTTTGAGTCCTTCTACGCTGGGCATGCTCCATTCTCTCTCTCTTTTTGCAAGGTAACTGGACTGCTCATGCACTACTCCACAGAGTAACAGAATATGCTCCAGGCCAAGGTTACAAAGGCTGAGCTGGATATTTTTTGAAGTTTAGAGCATCCCATCTCCTTCTGGTGGCTAACCTGAAAGGCAATAAATCTATGTTGGTAACAGCTACTCCATTAGCAAGAGTCACAATAGCCTCACTGATTAATTCTAAAAGCGTCACATTCGCATATATATACACACACACACACTCTTAAAAGAACATCAAGGTAACAGTTTGGGCACTCAAATTAAGAAAAGTTATAACTATGTTGCTAATACAACCTTAATTAAGACCTCATGTGTACACATTATGACACAATCCTTAAAAACACACTCACCTACTTTTCCTCTCCCCAATCTCCATCTCTTCTTCACCCAATGTAAAGATGGACTATGCCCTGGGGGTGAATCAAGGTTGTGTAATGAGGCAGAAGAATGCCTGCCTCATTTGTTAGAACATGTGTGTTAAATGTACAAGGCAGAGGTCTGCGAGAGGAGAAAAGAACTGCTTATATTTAAGGCAAATGAATGATACCTGAAGAACTGATTATTTTTTTTTTAAATCCCTTCTGTCAGAGGAGTTTACAGATGCTGCTGAATGCTGAACGTAAATCTAATTTCTGCAGGTTGCCACTGATTGTGTGCTTTTGATATGATCAGTGTCACCCTGTGACAGCTATCATCAATGGAAAAAAAGATTCTTTCAACATTAAGAGCTCTCTGTAGAACACTAAGGACTGAAAAATGGCGTACTTAAGACAAAGATGCTTCAAACTTCAGCTCTTGCGTTTCCCCCTTTCAGAATGGGGAAAGACTGCTACTTCACTAATCAGGGTGCTGGAAAGACAGTTAATGAAGTGTGTGCAGAGCATTATAGTATCAGTGAAGAGCACCAAGAATCCAAAAGGAAAGTATTTACCTTATCTTCAGAGCAGGGTTTAAACAGCGAGCAGCAAGTAAGGCTGGTGCCCTTCACCTTAACTACAGCAGTTACATACAATATTGAACAGTATCTCCTTCAGCGAGCATCTCAGGCCATAAACGAAGCAATACAATGGTCACAGAAGGAAAAAAAAAACACCATGCAGAGTCATATAACTGGAGACTGTACCATAATATGTGGCACATACAGAAGCAAAAGGTTGCACAGGGAGCCTCAGATGTGGCACTTCCTAACTGCCAAGTGCTTAACTTTGCAAAGTTAGTATTTTTAAATGTAGCTTTTCGTGTGCCCAACTTTTAACTAAGGTTTGATTAGCATATTCATGACAAGCTCTGCACTGATGAAATTTGACAAAAGTGATTTTCGGGAGGTGACAATAAGTAGGATCACATACTGCTTTGTTTTAGGTAGCCTTGATCTGGCTTCGAATTTTCTGGTCTACCTCAATGAGAGGTGAAAATGGCAGCCTCCACCTCTCTACATGTTTCAGCTGCAAGCAGGGTGAAATCCTTACACATACAACAAATGTTGTCATCTGTACCTGCACAACTGACTGTGGGCACAATGCCATTCATGCACACACACATGCCATTCATGCATATTACATATACTTTTAAGCATATACACAGGATATATACAGAGACACACATTTTCAACACTTAAATTTCCAAAGCAAGTTTGAATTTTCCACATTAAAACTTTACAGGGGAAGGGGTAGCTTTATATCTATCTCCCTCCTCGCCCTCCCCCACATCAGGTATCTTGTTTCACCAAGCTAGAGCTTTAGAAGTATTCTGGAAAAACAGAACACAAACTACCATGCAATTTCACTTTGATCACATTTCTTCTGCTAGCAGCTTTGCTGGGATTGTTAGCAAGCAAAATGTCAGTACACAGTAAAAAAATATCAGTGCATGCCTGTGCAACACACCGGGCTCACAAAGCACAGGCCTAGATCCTGCCCTTCGCTACAGATGAAGTTCACAGGGGAAAGGGAATAAGGACTCTCTTCTTCCATCTGCCCTGAATGCAGCAGCGAGGCAGGATTCCAACCTAGCACTCAGGAGAGTGCCAAAAAAGGGACTGGCTACTGTGCTGGCTGCCACCCCAGGGCCCCAGGGGTGTGAGGCCCGCCAGCTGTGGGGTGGAGCCGTGCCCCCAGCCAGCTACAGCCTCTGCTTCTGTCTAGCCTGCTGGCTCGGCTCATGTAATGATCGTTTTAAGAAAAGCAATATTGTGCAGTTCATCATGCGGTGCAGGTGTTCACCTTCAGCTATCCCTGCCCTGTGCTGGCAGAGCAGCTCCTGCAACACACAGCCAGCGCTCGCCTGTCTTCCCCACACCACAAAGCGCAGCACCTATAAGATCCTCAGGTTAGCTTTATTCTGAAAAAGGAAGTGTTTAGGAAAGAAAAACTCTCATCTGAATACAGGGAGATCAGATTTTTAACTGACCTCCCTCCCGTGCAAAGATGTGATCCAATTCGGCTCACTCAGTACATCTGCCAAACCAAGACCAACCTCAGCAATGCTAACTTCATTGATGCAGAAAGGAACCTGGGGAAGAACCAAAGGTCTCTACAGAAAAAAAACCCAGGGACAGTTATAATCAGCGGAAAATTCAGCCCAAACAAGCTGCTGCTTGTTCACATTGAGGTCACAGGCCATGTTCTCCAGTTGGTAGCAGGGTACGTTCCGTGACCTCTTGTGAATCTAGTGGGAACAGACCCAGAAGTCGTCGGTGCTGGGTATCCACTGCGGATGCAGGGTCGGAGATGCCCATCCCAGGGCAGAGCTCCGAGTGCTCCTGCTGGCACCCCTGGGCAGAGGCTGCCAGTGCACTGGAGCTGATTAAGGAGCACTCAGATAATCAACCTGCCCCAGTGATGCAGGAGTGTGGAGAGAAGGGAAGGTGTAACTCCAGCCACAGGGAATAACAAACTGGTAGGGGCAAGAATTTCTTCAGCTGTTCCCCAAGTCACTGTGGAACCACAAGCATTTGGCCTAGGTAAATTCGGACAGGGTAGGACTGTCATACCCTTGAAGGCTCAATTTCACTAAGATGCAGTGCTGAACTACGGAATGAGAGATGGATGGAGATGGAGATTTTAACTGCCAAAATGCATTTTTTCCTTCTAGGAGAGGAAAGAGAAAGCACTTTCATTCCCCAAAAAATAAATTCCCCAGGTTTAAACAACATTAGGGGCATGATATTTTTTATTTTTGTCTGGACATACATATTTGAGGGGGTTCTAATAAACAGACCATTTCCTCTGACTTGTATTTAAAGGCACTAGCGATCTCTGCTTTTTAAAACTCAAGAATTTGTTTGGTTTGCTATAGTGCAATAAAACTTCAGGCAGGAGAAGCTACTATTCAGTCCTTCTAAAGAAGTTCATGAAAATGTATTAAAGGACTATGAACAGAGTTACAGACTACCAAACAGTATTTTGACCTCTCCTAACATCCCCCGTAGTAGAATCTCACTGCTGCCAAACAAACACTGATTATTCTCCAAACAATACCACCCAGAAAAGGAAACAAGTGCATAGAAAAATTAAGGGACCTGTCTAGTACCACAAAGCAAGACAGTGGCCGAGCTGATGGCAAAACCTTGGTATCGTGACTCCATTCTGGAGCTGAACAATAAATTCAGCCTTTTTCCAGAGGTGTCATGTAACAAAGCTATCCCAAACCCTAAAGCAAGATTCATATACTTGGACAAAACAAAGGCTTAGCCATTTCACGTTCTCTTTTCCTGTTTTCATATTAGTTGCTAGTGACTTTGAACTTTACATACAATGCATATATTAATCCAATCAAAGTGGAGGAATGCAATTTACCCTTACAGGTGCAGCTATATACAAACTGCATTCACTTGGGAAGAGCTTGTTCTTGCCACATCTTTCCACCTAAGCTCGGACTACACTGGGCTTTCATCCCATTTGAAGCAACAGATCCCTCATACATAACCACATTAGTTTTCATGTAATTCTTTGACCTGGAAGTAATCATAATTTTCCTCTGCAAAAGAGTGAGCTATAGCCAGTTGTAGGATCTGAATTTTTTACTGCTGGGCAACATCTTTTCTGCTTTTGTATGTCAAAATAAAGTTTGAAAAAAATGTAAATGCTTCATTGAGCTAGAAACAATGAAAAAAGGTGTTCTGCCTGCCATCAAACCCCGCTGTTAAAATATTAACACAATGTAAATATTGTAATATTGAGGAAGTACACTGTGTCAGTACTTCCTGGCACCGTACAAGAGCTTCACTGTTCGCTTCAGTCCCTGCTGTTAGTTTTAAACACGCACAGCTTAAACAAGGCATCTGAGCTTCTCCAGTCCTGGTGCGGAACTGCAGAGAGGCAAAATCTTACTGTAGGTTCTCTCTAGACTAAAAAACAAAGTATTAAAAAGAATCCTTAAACCCAAACAATTATGTATATGTCAGTACTTTTGAGGCAAAAATATTCCATGGGGTCTTTCAAAAGTCCTGGCATATTGCTGCCAAACATGGAATGATCTTCGGGTATGCACTGTCCTCCCCTTCCTCAGAGAAGAAAAACAAGCTGCAAATGCCCACCAATGCCAGGAACCTGAAAGCCCAAGTTATTCCTCATGGCAAAAGTCCCATTCCACAGATTTGCCAGTTAAGCACTTTACTTGCAATTGATTCTGTCTCTCAATTGACTGAATAAGCAGCACGTGTGTAATAGAGAAAATGAAGCAGCTACCTGCCATTAGTAAACCAGATGTTGCTATCCGGTCTTAATTACAGCAGCTAGACAGCATTTCTTATGTATTTGTCATGGAAGTGTCACAAAAAAGAAGCACAGCTTCATAAAATAGCGAAGACAGAAAGACCTCTCTATAGAAAACAAAAAAACAACTGGTCATACTTGTGAAAGTCAGTAGACTTGTTCTAGGGGGACTTGGGGGCAACTGGAGGAGTTCAGAGCAGGACTTCACTCTGCTGGCTTTGGTTAATACAAGGTAAAATGCCACCACTGACAAAGCCAAAGATCTCACCGGTTTCAATGGAAATAGCATAAAGCCTTGAAATCTGAAGTTACCACTATTTATGCTTAGAGGCCTCATTGTGTCACGCACTGTGGCATGTCTGACAAAGACTGTCCTTGTCCCACAGACCTAATGATCTAAATTCAAAACAGCATGAAATACCAGGGAAAAAGAACCGAATGTGTGAAATGTCTAATATTCCAGAAATGTGGATGGCTAGGATTTCAAGAAATGAGTTCTACATGTTGTATTATGACAAAAGAAAGCCGTAAACACCGCTTCATGCTACCACAGGAAATACAAGAAGTCCAACCTGTCACCAACTTTCTAAAATACACTGAATAAACAGCTTATTCCAGATTTAAATCATCTGCTGCTCCTGAAGCTTTCTCACCTTTCAGACATGTTCCCATACACAAACGGGAACTAAAATGACTTGTACAATGCCCCCACGTGCTAGTCACAGCATCGGATAAGCTTTATTCTTATGCATGGCAAGAAACTGCCCTGGGGGTTAACACAGATTTTCCACTTTAACTCACTCACACAACCTTATTCCAGAAGAGCTTCTTCAATCATGTGTCCAACTGCATCACCAGATTTGTATATGGTCAGGACTACCACAAATCCCCCCGCCCACCGATGTTTTTTCACGTCAGTTTATGTGCTAAGGAAAAGCACTATGAACACAACACTTAGTCAGCCCCTTTATTACTTATCTTACTTAAAAGGGGAGAAAAACTCTTGGGAACTCAGTGAGTATTCAATAGATGTAATGGGCATGAGAGCACTACAAAAGGTCTAGAAACAGGACATCATTCCAAATCTGAACTACTTACTGTGAGGGGGGTTGTTCATTTGTTTTTTAAAGATAAACAGGGGGGTTTTTTGGTCTGTTTCATGAAATATTATAGCTAAGATCCTTCTCTACTTCCATAAATGGATGTTTTTCTTACTCTCAGTGGGTGGTCTCAGAGTTCTGACAGAGGAACATCACAAGCTAAAAACATAGGATGCTACAGAGATAGCCCACCTGCAGTGGTGGTGGATGTGAAGGGGGAGAGAAAAGGTGATTGCAAAGGCCAAAACAGACTGTGGTGGGGGAAATCAAAGGTCAGAAATGTATTCACAGCTCTAACAATGGGGGAGCCCTGGTGAAATGAGCAGCCAAAAAGCACAGATACATTAGGAAAACAAGGGATGCAGAAATTTTAGCTTTCACTTATGCTGTTATTAGATTTTTTTTTTTTTTTAAAAAAGGTCTGAATAAGAAACTCTGACATAACACCTGGCATTCTTTTTAGTGTAGTTAAAGCATTTTGAAAACTCATGTCTTTTACATTTCTATTTTATGCTAGCCCATTTAATGAAACAAATCTTCCTTTAAAAGCTCTAGTACGAACCGTATGTCAATGCAAACACCTGCTACTGCCTTGTGTATTGCTTGGTTTCTTACCTGTTTTCTACAAGGAAGTCTACCACATATTTCTTCAGACAGTAGAGATGGGCATCCATCAGCCCTGTTCTGATGTGCATTCTGGGGTGCCTGGAAAAGAAAAAGAAAAGGAAAATCATAGAGTTTTGCATGGCCATTTACAAGAGCTTGACTTTGCAATTAAGTCAGTAGACAGTGAAAAGTTTGCAAAGGCAGATCTGCTCCTTTCCACCTACTGCTGGATTAACAGAGGAGAACAGTGCAGGCTGCCATTATTGGACTGTGTCTACAAACTTACACCTGCTGGCCCTGGGCTGATTTGCTGCAAAAGAAAACACCTCCTCCAAGGAGTCATTACTCCTGCTACATCTTCTTATGTAAGTGGAAATTGCACATTACTGGGCAGGAAGCCAAAGTAATGGGCCCAGAGTGCTAAAAGTTACAGTGGGTAATGTCAGGGTACAATAATTCAAAGCTTCTGGCTAAGTGCCTGCCTTAATATGCAAGGCTGTGCATGTTCTGCTAGCAAACACAACACCACTACTGTACTTTTTCCAACACTTCCTGGAGGGGAATAGGGGAAGGAGATGGGGTCTTCTCACCTTTCCTATGCTACACGTTACAAATGACTGCCACAGCTCAATTACAAAGCATTTGCCTATCCAGCCCGGTAAGATGGAAAAGATCAGTAAAACTCCCTCTCATCGTTAGCCAAAAAATGGCAAACAGGGAAGACTTCACTTTCAGACCAGTGGCAGGTTAATATTTCAGAAACTCAGAAACCTCCAATAGCTTCAATATTTTAAGAGCAAAGTTTTAAATCAGAAAGACTCATTGATTACTTCTACTACTTCACTTTATGCATTCTCTGCTCTTAGACAGTGGAAACCCTTTTTGGAACCTGTCTCAAAGCAGCTGGATATTTCATGCCGATATTACTTTCCCTTCCACACACCTGTAGCCTCATTTAAGAGCGTTCTGGCTGTCTGAACACTTGCCGCTAGTTCTCAGGACAGAAAAGCCACAAGAATATTAAGCTTGTAAATTAAAAATGACAAAACACAACAACAGTCAGGGACTACACTGGGCTGTTCAAGAGATCTGTAACTGCACTCACAGTCCAGAGGCTATTAAGGAGAGAAATTTCAATCCACACTTGAAATTGTCCTGTTTTAATTTTTCCTCCTTTGATGCCTGGATTTCATAATGAAGTTTGAATGAACATATCTTACTAGTATATTCCATCTAACCTTCGCTTATTCTAGAACACGCTAAAATTAGATGTTTGTGATTATGATCACTTATTATTTAGTTAGCTCAGCAGAGGGATCACTCGCAACTTGGGCATGCATATACATATAGATATTAAACCAATACTAGCACACCGAATATTTAGTAACAACAAAGCTACTGAGAATATCAGGTATTCTAGTAAGCCATTTTTCAGTGTCTTTCTCAATTAATGCATTGAACTACCAAAGTATTCAAGTCTTAAAATTTTATAATGTAGGTGGCACTTCTCAAGCATGCCATTCAATTCAAGCTAAGCATATTATTAACTATAACAAAATTCTTTAAGTCCTACTTGCAAAGGAAAGCTCCTATAATAGTAGTAGGACACTTTGCAGTAAAGTATGTGGTACTAAAAAATGATATATGCACTTTCAGTAGATTACTTCATTAACAAAACATGAGCTCACCTAGCAATGCTCCAGTACTGATGTTATCAGTGGCCCAGATGTTGCTGTGGAAGTCAGCCCAAATAGCAATGTTCCTTATGCAAAGAGGATAGGGAATCCACTAATTTTAATGCGGTCTTGCAGTCGGAAGTCAGCAGACTCCCTCCTGCTCTGTATCCTGAGGATGGTTTCCACATTTTGTGTATTTATGAGAGGAAGAATTTTCATACCTTCTCTGAGAAAAAGGGCTCCCTTGTATTTATATTATGAATATAATAGTTTATTGAAATGGGTGAAAGAGACAAATGGAAAGAAATGGAGCAGGGAGGAAAGCGGGGAAAATGAACAAAACAATGGAACAAGGCAAGAAACTTAAAAAAAAAAAATAGAAATGGATGCAACATGGGAAGGAGAGGGAAAAATAGGAGGAAAAAAACAATTCTGAACTTGAAGATGACAAACAGGACGCAGTTTCTTTAGTGCCAGAATGCCAAGTTCTTCTCTCCCTATTCAAGATCTACCACAACACCCCTTAAACACAAGGCAGGGGAAGGCTGCAAGGGCTAGACATCAAGCAAAAGAGTGTAGAACAGGAACTCCTCAATAAATGCTGATGCTGTTGCCAGTGTCTGAGCGGCTTTCACACACCCAGTCTCCCCACCTGCAAACTGGAATAACACTATTTAGCTACACTGCAGGGTTCTGAGGATTTGAGGGCTGAAGTTTGTATCTGCATGCAAGTATTGTACCAAGTTTTTCTGTAGCTAAGCAACTTTATAACAAAGTTATACAAAATCAGTGCAAATGGACAGACAGTAGCACAGTGCTATCCTAGCTGCAGCTCCATCACACACAAAAAAAACCACCCACAAAAACCAGCCAGACAAGAAGATGTACTGAAACGCCACTCTGAGTTGGCTCCAACGTAGAATATACTAACAATAACGGAACATCATGCTGGACAAGAGGGAGGTCCCACAGCGAAAATCCTCTGAAATACAGACCACCTAAGTGATTTGCAACAGAATAGTCCCATAGATTAATATTATAATCACAGCTTCAAAGGTCAAACAGGCAAGTTTGGGCACATGTATAAACAAAGCTGCGATTTCTGTAAACCAGGCTCAAGGAGAGAATAGCCACACTAAACCAGACTGATAAGAGCACTCTATCATAACAAGCCACTAAAGATGACGCTAATTTTCATTGACTAGTGCTTAAACCAGTTTATCTTCAGGTAAAAGCAAAGGAGCCAAATAATCTAACAGATAACAGCAAACTCCATCACCATTTCAAATGAGCATCTGGTTACTAATATTGAAAGCCACACTCCCTTCTCATGCCTCTGATCTCCCACTCCATCAGCTAATCTTTACAACATATGAAAAATGAGCCCGTCGCGAGGAACAGATGATACAGAGAGAATCGAATAACAAACAATGCATGTGCTGAGAGCTGACGCACCTAGACTTATCATTCTGAGGGAGATAATACAGAAGGCTTTTAATTATATCATCAAAGCAAGGGAGAAGGTACTAGGAGGGGCTGGCCACAGATTGTTAAATGTTAATGAATACTGGGTTGGGTGGTTTATCAAACGAAAAAGACTGGATATATATCTAAGAGGGTCACCATTGAGATGAAAGTTCTAACAGCCATTGTTGGAGCTCTTTAATGAGAGAGGAATGTCAAATGTGAACCCTCTAAGAATCATACCAATTACTAAATGAACTTCGGTTCAATCTAGCAAATGTAATCAAGCACAAGTCATTAAAATACATGGTAAAACTCCCATTGGCACTGCCACTATAGTGTCCATTATTGTCTGTGCTCCCGTGCAAGGGAGGGGGCTACTCCCAGTTGTAAGCTCTGTGTATTATGTTAAGTGATGGCAGATTTTAGCCCTAATGATGAGGCATGGAGGGCTCCCTGGCAGAAAGTCGACAATGAGGAGGCTCGTAGAGATCTGTGGAGAAGTCAGGGAAAGATCAGCAATTAAAAGAGCAATTTCAAAGAATGCAATTTAATGTGTAAAATTAGCTTTTATTAGCACATAATTCCACAAAATCCTGACTCGGTATGAGAGTGCATAAAGGTCTGCAAGAGTCCTTAGAAAGGTCTGTGCCCGTAATTCCTGACACACCATTGTGAAATAATAAGCAGTACTAACAGGATTGATGCATGCTTCGTACATGGCATTGCTTTGAAAGTGGAGCCCGGAGCTTTTCTCTCCCTGATAACCTTTCTCAGGATTTCCTCCCACAGGGAAATCAACCACTGATAGAGCAAACTTCCCTTGTTTAAAGGCAAAGAGATGGACAATTGTTTCAACTGTAAACTAATTAAGAGAGATTACCACCAAGAGCTGGAGGTTCAAACCAGCCCTGCACTCCCACTGGCAGTGTGATAATGCCAGGCTGGGGTCAAAATCATAAATCTGAAAGGAGCACACACTATGCTTAAAGCCAAAAAGCCTCTTTACTAAGCATGGGATATTGCCACATTAACCTCACCACCTCGCAAATAAACTAGATGACAAAGAGAAATCCCATCGTCTCTTTCCGTTGAAGTTCATACAGCTATGGAGGGAAAATATTAAGGTCTTTAAACAAGCTCAAGGACCTGAGGCTGTCCGTACTCTAACACTAATCCCAGCAATGACACAATAAAAATTCAATCATACCTGCTATTAACCTGGCTCCTGAACTGATATCTGAATTACATCCACCGTGGGCTTATGGGGTATTAGTTCATCTTCCTCCCCATCCCTCCAAAATCAGTAAATAACTAACAGCATGCTAAGTGCAAACTATGCATTCCACAGTAATTTATTTTCTAATTAATTGCATATAGCTCACATAGTCCATGTAGCCAAACAGTCTACCGCATTATTCATAACCCCCACACTATGTACTGTACTGTGTTCTTGTGTGAAGAAGCATGCCGTCCAGTTCAAACACACAGCGCTGACCCCTGACTGTCTGCATGGAGGTGGTGCTCTCATGTTGATACAAAGCCAGTGTACAGATCAACAAGAAGAGAAATCTCACAGCAAAAGCTGCCAGACCACCTTTAATGTCTCAAGCATTCCTACTTTTAAAGGAAAAAAGAAAAAAATCCCTAAATCGCATTGCTCATTTACGGGACAGCTCTTGGCTGTAAACTAACTAATAACAAAAAAAGACCACTGTTACGATGGCTCTTCAAAAATCCCAGACACCTGATGACCTTAATTTTTTTTTTTTTTTTTAAACACGGTGCTTTTGGCTGAAAAGATCCCAAAGCACTTAGCCAAATGAATGTCCCCACTGTATCCCAGGCCTCCTTTGCCCACCAGTGAAATGCTGCCACCTCTGGGCTGAACCACAGCAGCTGTAGCAGCGCAGGCCGGGACCCCCGCCCGCCTGCGGGGCCTCCTGCGCCGCTCTGCCCAGCGCCCCTCTTCCGCCGGGCTTCAGAGGAGGGGGAGCGGAGTTTAATTAGAGGATGCTGCTTCTCGGGTGGAAAAATCAGTTCAGTTCTGGCTACGAGGAATACCTTGGTGATGCGAGAGAGCTGGTGTGGAGAGGAAAGGGGCACAGAAAAGCAATCATCCACTATTTCAAGACGGCATAGGCTACTACGAGGTGTCTTACAAAATGTGCCACGGGCCCTGGGTGACCCCGAACTCCGTTTCCCAGCTCAGAGGCACCCCCTCACTGTTTCCTTTCCTCTGGTTTTGTAACAACCTTATTTACAAAGACAGGAGGGTAAGACGCACTTTGGTCCCTTGAGGACCTGCCAAGGGAGGACACGCCACATCCGCAGCTTAACATCAGCTGCCCGGAGGCAGCTCTGGTAACTACCCACCCCGATCCATCCTCGCAGTCACTGCTTCTAGAGAGACACTGCATCAGGAATGGGAAGTACTTTCCAAATTAAAATGTTTTATTGATCTAATGACCTAGGTTGCTTGAAAGCCTTCCGAATAATAAATATTCTTCATTTAAAACCTTCACCATGTGCCATTTTTCTTTGTTGTGTTTTATTATTAATATACCCATGAGACTATAATACAAACTATGAAACTACTTCTGGCAAAAACATGCTGAAAACTTCTTGGTAAAGGAACCAACTTTCATTGAAAGCCAAAGATTAAATAATTTTCTCTAGCATAAAGAGTATAGGTTAGCAGTCAGAACTCAGGATTAGTATTTGTTCAAGGTCAGTAATGGTTTACAGTAAGCCATTGTGACCTCCCATAGAAAAGAGTCGTTACCTTGGCACCAACACCATCCTTTAACGTCAACATCTCTCTTGACTTCGATGCTGAACAGCGAGGGTGCTGATGGCTGCGCAGCCAACTCATCCCATGACCTTATGTAAAATGTTTTTCTTCGCCCTGCTTCACCTTCCCCATATGAAAACAAGAACAGTAATTCCTCACCCACTCCAAGTCTGCAGAGCACTCCCTGGGGGGTGCACGGACACGTCACTGGATGTATGTGCATCCCCCTGGAAGCACGCCAGACACAGCTTCTGGGGAAAGTGTTTCCCTAAACTTGGTTTTAAGGGTCTTCTCTGCCATAGTGAGTGCTAACAGCTGTAGGAAATAAAGCAGGGGCCGGGCTCCCCACAACCCCCCTGCCCCTTTCTCTCTTTCCC
>NW_008825072.1:2815129-2837440 GCF_000699105.1 Pygoscelis adeliae | reverse complement strand
GGCCTCCACTGAAAATACAGAGAAAATGCAAATATTTTATACCAGACACTTTTATACTAGACTTCATCTGCTAGAATACCTCAATTGCTATGTAGAAACTGGGAAAGCAAAAGAGAGAGACCGAAATGATAGTAAGTCCGGAGTTTGGTGTGAACAGAAGAGAATACACTGCAAAGGAGGGTGGGGACTGCCAGAGACATTATTAATAGGTTTTACTCTTGAGCTCTGGCAGCTACTTGTTCTATACACAGAGGAAAAGGATTAATCAAGCCTTGCACGTAAAGGTTGTTTCTATGGTGTGCCAAAATATTTAAAGCAGTATATACAAAGTGTAAGCCTTATTATTATACACTTTCAATGTAATCATCTTACGCTACAGTTAAGGCCAGGATGACAATAAAGTAGATTATTGTGCACTATAACCAATTCAATTCCAACACAACGGGACATGGCTTAGTCACTTGGTTCAGATCTGGTATTTGAGCTTATTTTCCTTATGCCGGGCTAAACTGTGATTTAAGAGATTTAATCAAGCTTTGGGAAATGCTTTCTTTGCTAAAGAAGGAGAAAGAACTAAAAGTCTGCACCTGGCAATCCTAATAATTTCCAATTTTCAGCTCATTTTGCTTCCTGCTTCATGGAAATTCACCTTAGTAAATAATTGTTCCCTAAAATCACCAGGGCTGAAAGGATGACAACACATAAGAGGAACAAGTTTTAAGCAAACAACTGAAGCTGGAGGATTGTACAGAGGCTACTGAAGAACAGCAGCTCCTGCTGATCCCTCCTACGCCAGTTCCCAAAGGGCTAAGCAGTAGACATATGATATATTTTCTTAAATCAAATAATTACAGTAAATGCATGGGAAACAGTGAAACTGAATACTAGGTCAAAGCTGTAGGTCACTAGCAATATATAGCTTAAACACAGCAAGGCTGCCACAATTTCTTTATGTCACTGGCCTAGACTCAAAGGCAAATAAAACGGTACTCGGCAGCGTGACTGGCCGATCGCAGCCTTGCTCAATAAGGCTCCAAAGACCTTCTGTGCCTCTCAGGTGAGGTGGGTTTTACTAGTGGCTAGAACTTAAAATCTGTGATCTGCAAAATTTTGGGATTTAAGGTAATCACGTACCTTTGGATTACTAAAGCACACAGGCAAAAAGAAATCCCCCTTCTCCTGACCTTAAATTCCAAGTAAAAGCAGAAGTGGTAAAAACAAAGTGGAAATAAGCATCATAAGCATTTCCTTTTATTTTACAGGGCCCAGAAGCAGGACAAACTGAAGCTGTCACACATACCTTTGGATTTCCCATTGTGAGTAGCCTTCCAGGTACTTCATGAAAACCACCTACTTCTGCACCATCAGTTTATTAAAATTAAAAATCCCTCTTTAAACCTGTTACTGTGCATAGGCCATACCTGATCACTAACTTTCCTTTGCTAGGATCTCCACTTGACAGGCAAATGGGCTTTTACAACAGAAGGTGTGTGTTTATGAGTCTGTCTTTAGAAGATATTTGCATTCAAAACAGTTACATTTCATGGGACTGGAAAACAGCCTGACAAGAGTCCGATAGCAGGTCATTACGGTTAGAAGGAAGAACAGAGGGAGAGAAGAAAGAAAAGAGCAATACCTGTTGTGTGTTAGACAAAGCAGTGTCTAGCTCCCTCCAACACTTACAGTCTAAACAGCAAGACGACACGAATTTTGAATCCAAAGAAGGGAAAAATTCAAGTGTTACGGTTTAAATTACCAAAACCTACCCAAATCCAGCCCATGTAGGATGTCCTCTGCAGTAAATCTGGCAATGTTCATTTCCTTCATCTACCATAAGCAAATTATACTTGGCTCCTGCTCCTTGAGGATCTGTAGCTTCCTTAGCTGGTGCTTTGACCTGTGTTTCCTTTTGATTTCCCCCCGGAACCTACTGATTTTGCCTCACTTTTGATTCACGATAAGGTTTTATAATTGTACCTATTCACATCTCAACTCCACTGAAACCTGGACACTTTAGCCTTTGGTAACACAGTAACCACACTTCATCCTGACAAGACCCCAACAACTGTAAGCATCAAATACTTAATCAATTAATGAAAACAGCTTTATCTCTGGCAGAAGTTCAAGTGGGCACAGAACTTGGCTCTGCCGCCACTGCAGAGGGAGCCTGGCTGTGACTGCCAGGACACAGGCTGCTCCACGTCTCGGCAAGGCTGAATGGGTACATAGAAGAAAAATACCTTTCAGGGGAAACTACGCTAAGGTATCAGCAGTCAGACTGGATGAATCCTGCTTCCCTGCAGCAAAACAGAGGGATTTCCCGACTTGGCTACTGAAGTCATGACTCAGCCCGTGTATTCAGATACATCCTCAGACACATGCTAGCCCAGATTTAGGGCAACATCAACCTTGAGCCGCGAGATTTCGGGGGACACAGAGCCGTCAGGGCTCGGGGCAACATCAGGGTTAGAGTACAGCCCAATTCTGTAGTGAAGAAATACCCCAAGTGATAGGAACACCACACAAGAAATACAGAGATACTTGCATTCTTTTTCAGTTTAAAAGAACCTATACTATTTATCAGCTAATATTTTGACACATATAAAAACTTCATCAAAACAAAGCCTTAGAAAAACGTAGCATTCTTTTTGCAGAGTGACAGTAGAATTTAAAACCAAAGGAGAATTGAAGTCAGACTGAAGCCACTTGCAGACATCTCTCATCTTTTCAACCCAAAAGAACTTTATGATTAGTTCTTTTAATAGCTAACTGGCATTTTACAAAACACCATTAGAAATACCATGGGATGATGAACGTAAGTATCAAAAAAAAAAAAAAAAAAGGAAAAAAGACAAGACACAGAAAATCTATTGTTACCACAAGAAGAGCTTAACATCCATCCAAAGTCCAAATTTGCATTTTTTTTAAACAAGTAATTACAGTGGTTACAACCACACTGGATTAGTTTCTGGTTAGACCAGATTACTCATGATTTAAAATTTCCAGATTGGTTAATAGCTATAACAGAAGTTGCTGCTTCATATTACTATAAGAAACTGAGCTTACACCTAAAATGCTTTCAGGAGGGTGCTAAAGTTGGAGCACTACAGCATTAAGCCCAACTGAACAAAAACGTACACTGCACTGAGGACAGAGCTGGATTTCCAAAAATCTTTCTCACCTTTCACCCATTACTTGGACCTGAGTAACAGCCTAAGGTTGGGCCAGAGGAATTTCACTCCTTTTGAACAGTGATAATATGGCAATTAGAATATTGCAGAGGACAGAAGAAAATCCTGGCGAATTCAATGCAGGGAGACGGTACTTTGAGCAGTAGGTCAACTTCCTTCCCTGGGATGGTTACTGCTGACTGAGAAACTTCACGCAAACAAGAGTGGTGTTCCACACAGCCCAGCATATGCTAACTCACTTCATACAGTAGGTAGGAGCTGCCTTTAGAGTAAGTAGGAGACAGTCACTGTTCATTTAAAACAAACAAAAAACAAAAAAAAAACCCCAACCCACCCACATTCTTGAAGGAAAAGCTGTCTGGACAGTTAATAAGACACTGCTCATCTGTGTACTTTCACAATTTAAATACTAATTTTTTTTTTTAATTTTTTTTAGCTGCAGTTAAAGTCCAGTTTTTGGCCAAAATTAGCAAGTATTTTATTGCTGTGATAAGGAGACATCAGCACACTACTTGTCTGGAGGCAGTGTGACTTCAGCAATGAAATAGATAGGAGAAATGTCATTAATCTAGACTTCAGTGGTCCCTAATAGTGAAAGCAGTGGTAGAGAACCATTTTCACCACTGATCACAAGCTGGTATTGAAAAGCAAGAGAGAAGACAGCAACTGAAACCTCTGTTGCTTATGCCACCTGGGGTAGCGAGTTAAACTTCACAGCCTAGAAGCAATAAACTGGCTATGGCAAGTAACAGAGTTCAGATGCCTCCATAATTTGCTCTTAGAACAGCTCTCTGTACAAAGACCAGAATGGCAACAAATCCAATCCTTTTCCTTTACAAGGCTAAACCCACGGTAGAACAATTTCCTCATCTTGAAACACTTAGCCTAACAGAAAGAAAAAGAAAATGGGTAGTGGATGACCTGAAGATTATCATTTACAGTCTTCAGGCAACCTCAAATACTATTAAAACAAAACAACTTCTATTCCCTTCTTGCTTGGAAGTGACTGGGACTATTCCGTCTGTGGTTGTGGACTGTTTCAGTATTATCCAACTGCATAAACGAAACTAGTGTCAAAATTAAGTTTTAAATGGCTTGAGGTTTATAGGAATTAAAGAAGGAAAAATTAAATTTGAAACTCTGCTTGTTTACTAGCACTAATTAAATATGCCAGATTTCTGGGCAAGCTTCCTAGCCTGTGGCTACTACGTTACTGGCTTGTAAAACAGTCAACAAGTACACGAGTACAAAGCACAAACACAATAACAGAGATTTCATGTACAGTCCTGCCCTTAGTTTATAAAGAAAAAATGTATTAGAAACAATCTGTAACTATAAAGACCTGTGCTAACCCTCTAGACTATATTAGTAATATAAAAAAGGGCCAAGTCTACAATGGTTGCTTTTGCGGAGAACAGTTAAAAAAAAAAATCAGAGAGAGGTAAGAAGCAATAAGCACAACAAAAATGAACAGGAAGCCTTAAAAGACTAGTTTACTTCTAAAAATCCCATGCTTCTGGGCTCTGCTCTCAAAATAATTTGCTATTAAAAATAAAAGGGAGTTTTTGCACTTCAACAGAAGAAGTGGGTCTGATTATTCACACCACGGAAGATGCCCTCCTCACAAATAGTAGATTATTGTATTGGAATTCACTAGAAAATAGGTTTATTCTGAAGAGCTGGAATTTCACATTTAATGGGAGCAAGGGCCATATCCATAATTGTACGGTCCATTTAGACTCTAAACTCTTAAGACAGGTACTATCTTCGCTTTCAACATTTTAAAGGAACCAGCACAATGAGCTCATAGTCTGTGAGGAAGCTATAAACCAACCAAGAAAGAACAAACTAAAGCCAGCCTCAGATAAATGGACCCTCTGGAGATTGCTCATCTCGGCACGCAGCTGAAATGAAACAGAATAAAATGCGGTGGTGCCTGCATCATCCCCAGGTAGGTAGGGGCAGGAGAAGGTGGGACAATCCCATGGCCTAAATGCTGTTCTTTGCACATCCTTCTTTCAGGAAAACCTCCCAATTTACTTTCCCTGGATGAAGCAGCCATTTCACAAAAGCGGCAAACAATTCTTAATGAAGAAACACTTGAGGACAATTTGCTGCCTTGACAGCTTTAAAACGAACAGCCTTTCACAGCAACTCAAATTAACGCGTGTTCCCACTGTACAGTAGCCTTGCTCAGCTTTAAGGAAACCAGGAATTATGCTTCAATAAAAATTCAGCCACGCAAATATTCTGCTATAAAAAGAGGCATAAACATATAACTCTCCAAATTCCAGAGTCACGTACATGAGGCAAAGGGAAACGACATAAAAATAACTAGGTTTTTGTTTACATCTCAGATTTACAAGAGCAATTCCAGAAACTAATTTCTTCCACAGAGGCATTGATTTAATTAGCCTGCATAGCACGCTTTATTTGTATTTGGACCTCTGACGTACATTAATAAAAAAGGAACAAATATACAATGGATACACACAAAATAATTTGCTAAACTTCTTCTATGCCCAGGTGCAGGTAAGGATTCTCGAACACACTTTCATGGGCTCTTCCTTACTTGCAAATGATCCTTTTTCAATGTATACAAAACTATGTATGTTTTCAATTAAAAACATGACTGGATCAATTTGATCATATATTCTTGCAAACCAGCCAAAAATCAAATACAAACTGAAGCCCCGAAGGAAATTCTGGAAGTACAAACCATACAGCACAACAGTTCTACTTCTGGCAAGGAGAATCACCTCTCCTTTTGAAACAAAGCTAGAAGCGACAGCAACGTGTAAAAATAAGCTGTCATTCAGCAATGAAATAACTACATTAATGAACAATACTCAGAAATAATAAAAAAATGTAACTGGTGAACATCTCGGCTAAGCAAGTAAGCACAAAATGATCAAGTAACAGCAGAGCACTTGCTTCTTACTTCTTGATAACTCTTAATCTCAATTTTGGTTCTTACTATTCAACCAGCTGAGAAAATTAGCTCCTCAGACGGGAGCACAGGATTGTCTTCAGGATACAAACAGTGGCAGTGAGGGTGACATTTTTGCTTAAGATAACAAACAGGACTACTAAGAATGGGTTCTCATACACTTTTTTCACTGTATTTTGATCCACATTAGTACAGACTTTCTCTAGTTGTCCTTCCTCATGTTAGATTTAAAAGCCAAAACATCCCAGAATTTGGGGAATAAATATTTAACTGTGAGTAAGAAGATATTATCCACTTCTGGAGATAACGCGCAAGTTTAAGACAGTGCCTACCTGCATGGAATACTTCCGAAGCTCAGCAACTTCTCTCCTCCCCATAACTTCCCCTAATTCTCCATATCCTCAGCCTGCAGCAAGCAGGGATCAACAATTTAGACCAGTAAACTTACATTTAGAAATCAGATCAGCCTTTACAAAGATATGGCCCCAACATTGTTCACTTGCATGCACTGCAGTTGTCCTTGACTCTCCGCCCACATGCACAGCACACATTTGGTTGTGGCCTTAAACCACTACAGTGCAGCACACCTTCCCGCAGTCCCCGTTCATTTCAACTGTTTACATGCTGAACAGCTCCATTCAGCTTTCACCTCTTCACCACGCAGTAACTTTTCAGGCACTAACCAATGATGAAAAACACTCATCAGCTACATGTCAGCATATCTAGAAACCTTAGGAAACAGCAGTATCCTAAGATATTAAAGATACTTCCATTGAGACTTGAATTAACACTTACAGCCAGTTTTCTTACTGTCATTGTAGGAGGAGCCGAAATCAGCAGTTAGTGACACAGGCACATGGCAGGTAAAAGACCGAAGCCTTCCAGAAGTCCTCAATAGAACCTGTGAGTCACCTGCACAGGGGACTCAACACGTTTTGCTTTAGGAAAGTTAAGAAGTCAATGGACTTAAAGAGTGTAAAGCAAAACTAGCCTTTACATTATTGTGCTGCAGCCTATGAGCTTTGTCACTTCAAGACTCGTGCTTAGAACTGAACACTTTTTTCAGAGATGCACAAGTTCATATCCTTGCATCCGCTGCCTTCAAGATGGTGAATCAATCAGTCATGACTTCAAAACACAGAAAGGAAGGAACAGGTAAAGTGACAGATTTCTTTGCAGCAGGTTACTCAGCTGTGCTTCAGCTCTGGTGTTTGGCATTTCTGCTGTTCGTGGCATTCTTGACTTATGCGTTCATTATATCTTCATTTATGCACATAACCTTCATGAGGCCACTATTTAGCAGGGCAGTATCCCTTGGTTTAGTACCAGAACTCATCATTCAGAAAACATTAACTCCTTCTCTTCATGCATAAAATTTTAACAAAAAAAGTGAAGAAGCAGATCACACACAGCAGCCCAAATCAGCTCAGATCTTTTAAAGCAGATGACTCATAGGAAATTGTTGTCACACTTTAAAAACGTTTAGGAGAAATGAAAGCAGTTAGTCTTTGGAGTGATCGCCTTCTAAAGGGAATTACTTTTCTACTGTGAAAAGTATGCTATTTGAAGAACTATAAAAGATTAACTCTTGTTTGATATTTGCATTTTGTTGGAACCGGAAAGTGCTGACCGAAACTATACATATGGGTAACAAAACCACAATTCTTATCTCAGAATTTAAAAGCTGCCATCAGGTGGCCAAACTGGCAATGGAAAGCAGCAAACGCACGCAAGAATTACGAAACATAAACATCACGTTTTCCCATTTATCCAGAGTAGTATGGACCTGAGAAAGCCCCGACGATACTACTATTTCTGCACCAGAACTGGCTCCTACCGAGTCCTTCTGGTACTTCCACGGCATGCCCTGAGCCCCCGCAGGACTCACTAGCTCAGGAGCTGCTCTGCCCGCCCAGCTACGCCGCTGCCAGCCCAGCCTGGCCCTGGCAGCAGTACAGCCACTGGCATGTTAGCTCAGGTGCACTGCTACAAGCTGTGCCAGACTCAAGCCAGCATTTGTAAAACCAGTTCCTGCGCATGCAAGGAACCGCCTATCTACAAATTTGATCGTGTACACTCAGGAGTAGTGGCTTGTTAATGCAAAAGAAAACATATTTCATTTTTCACTGTGTGTCCAGTGCTTTTGTATGAAAAACTGGAGAATGAGTACATTGAAAGGAAATTGGAGACAGTAGAGTGATAAGAATAGCAGCACATAACAACGTAACACACAATAAACTATACAATAATACATTTAAATACTACTGG
This sequence comes from Pygoscelis adeliae, assembly GCF_000699105.1. Taxonomy (NCBI): domain Eukaryota; kingdom Metazoa; phylum Chordata; class Aves; order Sphenisciformes; family Spheniscidae; genus Pygoscelis; species Pygoscelis adeliae. The sequence continues at coordinate 2,829,031 of NW_008825072.1, read as the reverse complement.
CGTCTGACACGCAGAAATGCAAGTGCTGAAACTGAAAATCTGGGTTTAAACATGATCTGTAGCTCATGCTGTACGCAGTGTTACATCAGCTGCTTCCTGCAGGCTGTTTTAACAAGTAATATTCTGATTCTAAATGCAGGAAAGCCAACAGTTAATACCCTGTATTCAGAGCAGCATTTTACATTTACAGTACTGACATAAACATTCATGAGTTATGCCCCTACGAGACAGGAAAGTAATACTGCATTCATTTTAAAAAGTGAAGAAAATATGAGAGACAAACATTAAGTGGCCTTCTCAAGGCCACAAAGCCAAGTAGAGAAGTGAGATCTCTTTGTATATTAATTACAAGACATTCTTAATGCAAACAGGTGATAGCACATCAATCCACGTGTTAACTTTTACCCTTTCCAGCACCAGATCACCTGTAGAACAAGAGAATTCTTCCTCTGTAAACAAAGGTTGCTTATTTTAATGGTTCTCTATAACAATCAAACAGATTAACATTTCTATTTTTTTCCAAAGACAAGAATAGATTACTGAGAAGTAAGGTCAGATAACTCTTCTGCAAACCCTTTAAGTCAACAGCTGTCCAGGACATGAGAAATCATTTCTTACCCCAGGCACGAGGTTATCCCTGTCACATATGAAAGCCTGGAACCTGTATAACATCCCTAGTATCATAACGTCTTCTTTTCAGTTGAAAAACATCAAGGGCATTGCAAAAAAATGCCAAAGCCTACTTTTTTTCAGGTTGCTTCCTTCATATAATAACATAAATCAGAAAACAGCCAGAATCCTGAGTTCTAGAGCTACACTATCATGGGGTACATCTAAAACAAACACACGCAAGAGACATATTCCTTAAATCTGAAATAGATACTATTTTCTCAAAGGGCAAGATATAGAAAAACATACCAGCAAGCACTAATTTGTGTCACTGATCTATCCCCTCAATAGCCAGAGGCTACTTTTAACTACACTAACTTAACAAAGGAATCTAAATTGTATAAATCAACATCTCAATTAACATTTTGTTTAGGAAGAGTTACGGAAGAGAAACAGAATTTAATCATTTGCTAGCACAGTGGCTCCAGAGGTCTGGGAGCGAGTGCAAGAAGAATGGAGTTGAATGTGGGAAGGGTCCATTATTCTTTCAATAGCGTCTGGTGCTGCAAAATATGTGCTTGCATACTTTCCTACTTGAAAAGCTTAAGTCTTCAGTAGCTCCTTGGTCTGGGAAAATGGCAGGCACCCAAACGCTAACCCAGGGATCTAGGAAGGAGATCTACCTGAAGAACAATATTTTTCAAGTGGCCTTAGAAGTGAAAAATGGCCATAAAGAGAAGTCTCATTCCCAAGGGATTTTATTCTTTGTGTCTGGCTGCTGTTCGTCAGGTGCCGTTCCCCGCACACATACCCAGCACATTCTAATGCAAGAATGGAGAGAGGGCCTCTCTGAAAATAATCACACTTGCTGAAAGACCTGCCCCGCATAAATATCTCTAACAACAGTACAAACAGAAATCAGCCTTCTTGCCCAATACTTTAGTTGAAATTTATGGCACCGCTGGCCGTGATTGTTATTACTATTCTACCTGGCTAAGGCTCAAAGTCACAGAAGTGGGAATTTCAGAGGTATTTTCAGAAATGCTGTAGCTCATTTGCAGGGAAAAAAACTGACAAAAAAATAAATACCTAGTTCTAGAAATGCTGTACCCATATATTAGTGAACAAAGCTACATATTACACATGTATGAACACATGTACCATAGAGATGGGACAGAGAAGTTGGGGACACACATGGCCTCTGAAATGATATTTAATGCTACACCTTGGGAATAATAAAGCAAAGGGAAAAAAATAAAATCAAAGGGAATACTGAAAGACAGTCTCTTGTGCTCTTGCAAATATCACCAGCTGCCGGAGGATTTATATGCAGAAAAAATAGAAGTTGAGCTTTAACTTGAATTTCCCTTGCTTTCTTACTGGTTTGCTTCCAACCCTCGGAGTTTAATTAAAGTCCATCAGCCAAATTTTTTCTGTCTGAAGGCCCTAAATTATTCCCTTTTTAAGTCTCTCTGTATTGACTGACCCAGATTTTTCAAAATCTTGAGCTTCCACTAACCTGAATTATGAATACCACACACCCCCCATGTTTTTTTTAGAGGTTAAAGGATTTCAAGATGATCAACCCAAGTAATACCAACAGCTATTGTTGGCCAATATGCAGGCACACGTAAGTTATACTTAGAATGAGTATTGTGCAAGATATAGCATTCTGCATTGCCAGTTCACATATCAAGGTCTAATAGCCATCTCCTCTTAATTCCTAACAGCGTATTTCATATTTGGTGACTGGGGAAGGAGACAGTCCTGTAAGAAATCTCTAAGACAAGTGGATAAGAGGTTTTACTGCATGTGAAAGGAATCTCTATCTAATCCTCTCTAGCTGAGGAAATGGTGCAATAAATTTGATGAAGAAAGGAAGGATTTAAAGCCAGAGAAAATTAAGATTTCTCAAAGCAGAAACATAGAGGACATGCTGCCCTTCGGAATAGATCTCTGCTATTTACTCGATCTACCGGAAGAACTCCCGGGGAGCACGTCTTAGCAAGAGAAAGGAAAGTTTGCTATGCTCTTCATTTCCTGTGTAATTCCAGAAACTGCCAGCACAATGCTGTTTGGGGAGAACCACACAGCGGCTATTCAAGAGGGAATTCAGCATTGTATTCTGAATGAATGGAAACATTTTGAAAGATATATATTTGCTGTGAATAAAGTAGAATGAGAACTCAGTAAGGATCGTGGGCACACATATACCTTCAACCAGCTAATTGTATACTCTGACTCTTTCCATTATGACTTTCACAATATTCTTAGCAGTGCTAAACATCCCAGTAAATCATCCAGGTTAGAATTCACAGTAGCCATGAAGTAAGCATAATAAATCTGCACTGATAATATTATGCAACTACAGTTCAATTGATACCAAGTGTAGCTAATTTTAATAGAGAGGCTATCACTTTTATGTATCCCTGCAAGTTAGTGATTTGTGATCTCACAGACCAGGATGAAGGAAAGGCTCTTCAAAGTAAGGACTTTTTAGAATAAACTAGATGAATGGTTCCTTGCAAAAATCCCAAGGGTATTTCCCTCCAGCCCACTGCAAAAATCTTCCGCTAAGCATGACAATTTAAAGGATTAAAAAAAAAAAAAAAAAAAAAATCAGTAATGCAGAACAGTAAAGGAACCACAAACTTTGGCTGGGCTTGGGAGCCAGGACCTCAGCCCCAAGCAGATTCAGACCTTTTTACTGAAGAGGAACAGTCACATGCCTCATTTCACCCTTACTTTGCTTTAAACTGGGCTGTTTCCTCCTCCCCCCCCCCCATATTCCACATTGGCTGATAAATTCCCCAACGGCGGGTGTTAACTAACTCTTCATTCCAGTCTGCTCTGCGTCATGGAGTTCCACATCCCGCTGATGAGGAACACATGGCGGACATGTGGTAGGGGAGAACCTGACAGCGCTCGCACAAGCGGGGATAACTCCTCTGACCTTTGGCTTTTTTTTCTCTGTACCATCCCAACAGCACAGTAAGGAGTCTGTGCCCCTCTGTCGCGTACTGGTCATTCTGGGATCGCTGGCCACAAGCTGAAACCCTAAGATTTCAACAGGCAGCTCTACTGAATACACACTATGGCTGAAAACGTATATTAAAAGCAAGTAATTGATCATTCTGTGTCTCGGCCCTAACCAGACCATTCAGAAGAATATTTTGATCATACAGATTACGTCTGGATCAACTGAGGTAAATATGTCACAAAAACAACCGGTGATGGCTGCATTTCCCATCAACTCTGTGAAATAAACTAACTCACAGAGTTGCTAAAAACTACACAGTGGCAACTGCCTGAAATTTTTAAGACTTCTTTTAAAACGAACAGACCATTTGTCATCTTTTCAAGACCCAAGCCTGGCTTAGAGTAACAATGAGAGAGATTCAACTTCAGTATTGTCCAACCTGATGACTCATCCAGAGCACTGCATTTACCAAGTCACATGGACTCAAGGGTGTCCAAGCAATACAGTCAGCTCTTCCTCCTTTGAAACCTCCGAAAAGTAAAACCGAATCACGGGCTAAGTGCTGGTCCGAGACCACAGCAGACAGACAAATGACTAATGACGATCCGCGCAACATACATTACTGACGATTAGAAACCAAACGCTGAGCCTCATGCTCTCTGCTTTTGTCTTACGCGTACTGAAACACTGGCAAGAATCTTGCAGTAAAATTAAACCCGTTGCCAGTAAGTCTTTCTATAGCTACATTCAACAGGAGTCATTGCTAATATTCCAGATTCTAAGATTCATGACCTCTTACCTGTACAAGCTGTCAAGACACGGCATGACCTTTCTTTTATAAATAGGACCTGGATATGTTGTACATTCCTTTCAACCCCCCCACTGAATGAATAAAATAGCACGGCAGCAGCAAAACACAAAATCCTGTGGAAGCAACAGTATTAAAATCAGTAATAGCAGTATGTTCATTAAAATATAAAGTCAATGTCTCATGAACTGCTTTGATAGTATGTTCACGTTTTATATGTTATGCTTGTACAATAAAGCACCAAATTAAAATGTTTTCCTTATATTTGGCTACATACATTTTAGAAACAATAAATCATTTAAAAAATACTCCATTTCTGAAGTAGAAGGCTACACTCATCCCCAACATATTTACAGAAAAAGCAGAGCAAGTTGAGCAAAGTTTAAATGCATAATAAAAATGGCAAACTTTCCGAGAAAATGAATGCCTTTTAGTTATAGCAGCTACTCTTAGTGAACTGAGAAACTTCTAAACAGGCATGCAAGACCTCCGAGGGCATCTTGGGAACATCTACTCCCAACTCATGGCTCAAACAACAACTCACAGGCCAATATCTTTTTCTGAAATGTTCAGCAAAATCCTCTTTTGTAAAGAAATATGATTAAAGCTACACCAACGTTTTTAAAGTGTGGTTATAGTCTGAGAAGTTAGTGTGTAAAAATCACACCCTCTTATTCAATAGACCTAGTTCCCCTGTTTTGATTCAGAGTCAGATCCGCTTGCCTTACTGGCTAAAATAACTTTTTACAACTTTCTAAATTCCTACTAGTACTGTGAAACCAATTCAGTTCTGGGAAGGGGAACCAGATTCTTTTCTGGCTCATGCATCTGCAAAAGGATTATTACCTAAATCAACACATACAATGTCTATTTTTGTGATGGAAGAGCCGAAAAGAGTCTGACTTATTTTCTGGAAGCTAGTCAGAAAATATTATTTTTATTTATGAAAAGAGCAGATCTGGACTAACAGGTAAGACAAGATCTACGCATCACTCTCTGAAAGTCACATTTTAGAGAAAAAAGATATATCCAACATCTTTCCATGGCATTCCTCAAAATATCACTTGAATGCAAAGGAAACTTAGTAACCAAAGTTTGCTAATAGTGAAAACTACTGATTTTTCCAACAAGGGAACACCACCAAAGCCAATACATGTATATTCATCCTGTAGACAGCTGAGCCCAGCAAAGAGTTTCTGCTCCCTAGTCTGCCCTGAGTTGCTCCTCAGGATTTTCCTGCCGAGTTGGGTTATTGCACCCCTCCCTTCCCTGCCAGTGGCACTGCTTGTGGGGACCACGCCCTAATGCAAAGTAAAAAGAACCAAGTTATCAAAGTCCTCCTGTTTAATCTATTAAAAGTAATGCAACTCATTTTGACACATGTGGCTTATGAAGTACTCGATCATACATCCAGCTGGGGGCAAGCTGGAGGTGGTGGCCCCCTTCACCAGCACAGCTGGATCTACAAGAGGACACCTGCCCATGATCTAGTTTAGGATGCTTCACACAGTGGAGCATCTGCCTATACCTGCGTCATTCCCAGCCTCTCTCGTGGAAGTAGATTTTAAAAGAAAAAAAACGAAAGAACGACCATAGGAGTGGCAGAGTATTTCAGAGATGCCAATTTTCCGAGGAGGGCAGTTTCAGAGAACAGAAACACTAAGGAAGTTGCAGTGTGTTTATACATGATCCACTTATTTAAAACAAATTATCAGCAGAAGAAAAGGCAATATCCCAAGGCAACAGAAAGGAAATCAAGTGTATCAAAGCTATTCCTGAACTCCCATTACCTACCCACTTGGCAGCACTGACTTAAAATTATACTACACCATTCATTTTTACTCTCATGATGCAAAGGGAAAAGGAAGAAAAAAACTCCCTCATCTTACCCCCCTCTTTTTATTAAAATATCTTAAAAACAGATCTGTATTGTTACTTCAAGGTTACTAATGTTAGTAGTGTATATATTTATAGATGAGGTATATCTTTCTGTCTGAAGCACATGAGGTAATAAGTAGCTGGAATTGTCATGGTGATTTATTAACATATTCTCTAGGAGAAGCCCTGCACCTGCGTCTGTGCAGACAGAACACCCACGAAGGCTGAACTCACCCTTACACAGCCCACAAGATCTTAAAAGGAAATGCTCCAAATTTAGACCTGCTCCAACAGGTGTCTTTTACTGTCTCACTTTGCATGACCATAAATATCAGAGGTGGAGCAAAAAAGCTCCCTGTCCATTGTAATTGTGCTTTGAAAACAAATACCTTTGCCCCCTCCAAAAGCAAAGGTGGCAGCTATGGAATTCTCATCATTTCCTCACTCCTTCATCCTGCCAAGACCCAAGTCAGAGAGATGTCACCAGCAAAACCAGGCTCCAGGGATGAGCACATAACTTCATTTTTTTTCTCTTCAAAGGGCCATAAGCTGGCTCCGAAACTTCCCCAAACTGTATTTCTTTCATTCTAGTATGTCATCTTGCAGCTATTTGCCAAAGTGAATGACATGCACAGGCTGTTCATGGCTTTTTATAAGATCTCATTACCCAAACAGGGAACCATTTCCTTGAAAATGCTTTCCCCAGCAGCATTAGTCTCTCTAGGCACCACCAATAAATTTGTCTCCTGGCCCATCCTGATGCACACCAAAACGTGCCTGGATGGATGTATTTGATACTGTTTTGCACTTGTTTACTGAAGGGAGGACACTACCTGTGGGACTTGTCATCAGGGTGATTAACAGCATAGGGGAAGGGGGAAAAAAAAAAAAAAAGGACAATTTTGATGGCTGAATGGAAAGCTTTGCCAGATTTGCTCTGGCAAACGAAAGAGCAAAATTCAGACTCCTTTCTGTGGTGTAACAAGGAGAGGCATTCTCAAAACCAAAATCGCTATCCACGACTCACAAAACCCCAAAACAAATCAAAACAACAAATCTGGAAAAGAAATCCTAACCAAACTGAGAAAGAGAATAACAGGTTACACATGAACTTAGAAAACCTATTAAAATGTTTCATTCTGTAACACTTCCGTTATTACAAAATGCCTGAGTCCAGAACAAATAAATATTTAATACTCAACAGGTACTCAGGAGAATGTGTGTTTTCCCCTGTCCCTCCCCACCAGCTGCTCTTTTATGGCAGGAAAGTGAAGAGCGTGAAATCCAATGATAGGAAGAAGGCAAAGGTCAGGAAAAAGGTTTTTCTTCAAGGATTTAAATTAGCGTTCTACAGCTTTGGATGTTTTGTCAACACAACTTCCCTCCTGTGAGGCAGGGAAGCCAAAGGTCCTTTGAACCATTTCTGTATGGGATCTAGATTTTTACCAGTAACAAGATTCCTAGCTTTAAAGAAAAGTTCATCTTCCCTCTTCCCATCCCTTTCACCACTCCCTCCCTGTCCCTCCTTCCACTCCCCTCCTTAAAAAGGGAGAGAGAAAAGAAAATAGAAGAAGAAAAGGATCTTTAGAGCAAAACAAGCACTGAAGGAGTTCTAGAGTTCATGTAACAAGACCACCATAGCCCTTCAAAGGGACCATTAAAAGCAAAACAAACAAAAGCAACACTCTCAAGATGTCTATTGTATTTTACAGAGGAACGAATGAGTGTACTGGAAATTCTCCCATCTTGCCACAAAGTCTGTTATTTCATCAAAACAAAGTCCAGAGATCAAGAAACAGCCAATATGGTAGCTGAAAGTCAGTCACTTCAAGTGATCCATGAAGAAAAACAAGATTGGGCTTGCTCTTTTTTTTCCCCCCTCTCCTTGCTTTACTATGATGTGTTAAAAAAAAGACTTCAAAGATTGTTTTAAGCGTCGCTTTTGTTTCTCACACGAGAAAGTCAGGGTTTGAGCAGGTCTAGACAACACAGTGGTTAAAACATCATTAGCTGCCAACACTTTGTCTTCCTAGAGCTCCCACAGTTGTTGTTACCCTGGAATTGCCTCATTTGAAAGTATTTGACAATTTCCATATACTATTTTGCTTCCCTCAGAGCCGCTCCAAGATGGTCCCTGTAAAACAGAGAGAGTGCGTGAGCATCTACAGCAGGCAGTTTCAGATGTCAGAGGGTCACCCAGGTGGATACTGGCTCAATGCTTCTGCCTGATGCTTGAGAGCATCTTTTTCTTAATTTTTTTTTCTTCTTTTCAATACTTAGCAGATCTTCTCTCTTTGTGCTTCTAGACTATCCTATCATCTGTGGGCTTTACTTGGAGGGTTGTTAACACTTTACATTAGCTTTGAGAGCTGTGCATATGGAAATGTAAGAAAGACAGGGAGACATACAGATTTTTATCCCATTTGTGTATCACCAACACTACATTTACCAAATCCCAAACAGCTACACTCAAGAAGATCTGCTGAAGACAATGTATCTGAACAGGTGTTCCTGAAGGCAAAGTTTTGCCTACAGGATAAAGCCTGATTAATTTAGCTATAGAGTAACAGGAATGAGAATCCTCTGGTTAGATGAACCTGTAAAATCAGAGGTCAACTAAGATCACACATGTTACAGCAATTTCTAAGTCGCTATATCACAGCCCCCCACTAGTGCTGGGAGAAAACCATAAAGACAAGCCTATCGCTAACAGTAGATAACATATTCCTCCCTAGCCCAAAATAGATCTATTATCTATTAGTCTTTGTTTCCTCAGAAACACAGAATGCAGCAGTGCTGAATTTCCTACAGCATGCAGATCAGCTGCTGTGTACGTACAGAAGGCTTGCCTGCAGCTTGGTCCCTGCCACATCCAAGAAAAACCCAGGAGAGAGCCAGTGGGAACACGCTGGGACAGGCTCTTTCCATCACAGCAGTTAACACATGGCTCACTCTTGACCACCTTCCTTCTAGGGTAATCCTTAAACTCGGGCAGAAGAAGAGTCATCTTTCCATGGGCACAGAGCACCTCCCTTGCATTTGGTAGTGGGATGTTCAAGGTAAGATTACACCTACTGTGGCCTACAGCACACACCTGAGGCATTTTCACAGAAGAGATTATCTGGGCACAGACCCCAGATGTCTGCATCGTTGACTTAGAAGGTCCATGTGGATGAATTTCCCAGCTCTCAGATGGCTGCCCCACAAGTGTCTAAGCTCACAGAGGTGAAAGTCTGACTGTCAGCCTGGGACAGACTACAAAGGCTGGGTCTGAAGGAGCCAGCAGAGCTTTCCACAGAAAATGTCAGACAACGTGTGTCCGAGAAAACTAAAATCACTGTACAGAAGAGCGTAAAGAGCAACAAGTCTTTCATCTTTCATTCTTCTACTAATGGATATGAATTACACTGTGCTAAGCTAGTCTGGCATATTTAATAAATTCATCGAAGTCCCCAGTGCAGTTTAATGGTGGATATAACACAGATTCTCCAATGAATCTTTTGGGGCCTGGAAACACAGCTGAGGTTTTGTGCCTTATACGCACAAGAGAGTTGTGAAATCCTGAGAGCCTTTCTCAGATACTCTGTAAATCTGTCTGGGACTCAGCCAATGAGACTAGCATTTCATTTACGGACATAGGTCTACCACTTCTGAATCTAATCTGTATCTGAACTATAGCGATACTGGCTTCATTTCAAGGAGAGTTACCTTTCCACCATTCCTTTTCTTCCCCTGGAATTTTTCACAATAAAGGTATCAGACAAGCCTATCAACTTGTTGTAATGATGTAATGAATAATAAAATACCACTCCCTGAATATTGCAAAAGCTGCTTTTCCTCTTCCCTTCTCATCCTACTTTGTCTTTAACCATCACTCCTAGTCCACAGTTATTCTCCCCCATCCCAAGTTCAGTTTCTATTACAAGGACGCATAAGCTTACTTCTGAAGGATGGATCTTTTAATGACAAGTTCTTCATCCAAGTCAGCTTCATTAGCCATGAAGAGCAATCTTTTTCCTGTGTCATCCACTCCAATGAAGTCGCGCTGCTCCACTAAAGTAGAAAATCAAACACAATCATTATATAACCCTGTCTTAATGCAGGCTGGAAAGACAAATGGGACCACCAACCACCCCCAAAATATGAAATACTAGGTTTCAGACTAACCCAGCAAATCAATGAATTTGCAAAAGCTATCCACAATATTTATTAACTTCTTTTCAGTCAGGGTAGCTGATATATATCGTGACATTCAAAACACTGGCCCTGCAAGCTTGTTGCATCCTTTTTATGAAGATGCCAACTACAGGTCCTGACACGCAACAACTCCATCTTGAGCTGTGCTTTCCTTCTCTGTCTTTTTTTTTTTTAAATAAAAAAACAACCTGCTACCTGAATTTACACAACAAACCCAAGGCAAGCAGAGTGTTCTTCAAAATCCAACTGCTTCTTCCTCATCATAAATCACTCCACATTAGAATTTGGTGGTCTGGAGAGGATTATGATTTCAGTTAAGACATAACTACTTTGCAGCTGATCTCTGATTTCAGATAAATACTGATAGCAATAGAAAACCTAAATCACTACATAAACACACATAAAAGTATATATTCTAAGACTCCTACCATTGATGTTTCTGGTTGGGTTAACTTGGTTTAAATATCTATTTATAAAACTGCCAACCAAGAGAATACCTAATAGTCACATACATTATTGTGGCAATTCCCATCTCCTGCAATCAGTGACTGTGCATCAACGGTGACTTTGGTCTACTGAAATGTAAAGCATTTATTTTTGAACAGTTTTCCACAACATCTGAATACAGTGATGGCAGCTTATTCTAACTTGCATTTTGTAGTACATTCCATCACTCTGGTGGCAACATTACACTGATCTTTACAGGAACACAGGCTGTACAAGAATGCCATGGTACAGTTCTAACAAAACCCTCTTTTCTCCCACTAAATACTATTATTTTGGGCCCAACTGGCAAATATTCAATCTCTAAGTTCTAAATCTTTAACCACATTGGAGTATGCTCTACAAGTAGTTAATTCTCTATGATCTTTTCTCAGCCAAACTGTTTTTAACCCTATTTTCCCCAATTCAGCCCTATCCCTTATTTTCCTTTTACCCGTTCCTTCAGAGTTACCATAGCAATAACCACTATCAAAATACAGTCAAATCTATGCAGCTATTGAAAGTTCTCCTACTGGCAGCCTTTGATCCAAGTGATCAAGCATACCCTCTTCAGAAATGCCCCACATCCCCTCTCAGAAATGAATCATACAGCGAAGTAGTACAAAAATAGGCCTGAACATGTAACACTATTACAAATTAAGTACAATTAGGATAAAGCTCGCTTACTGTGAAAACTCAGAAATAAGTCTTGAAAGCAGTGCCGATTCTCATGCTAGGGAGGGCGATGAAGTTTGAGAGTAGGGGCTAACCAACCATCGCCACTGCCACCTAACTGGGGTCTTCTGACAGGCTAGAAACACAATAGTGACAGATTTTCCTCCATCAAGGTACCAACATTTCTCTCAAAGTTCAGGTTGTGGCTGCCTACCTCCTGACCATTCCTACAGTAGCATATTACACTGCTATCACAAAGCTCTATGCAATAAGAAAAAGGGAAAAAGAAAACTTGATGAAAATGGGACCAGGTACATGACTGCCACCAAACCAGTTTCTCTTGCTTGTGTCATAGGTAAGAAACAGACAGTGAAACCATGTGAGAGCACTATATTTTCTTCAGTAGCGGATGCCAGGTCAGGTTAGGTTTTTCTCTGTACACTGGCAATAATAGCATTACTTTTGTAATTTAGAAAAGACAAAAGTTATTACTAAAATCAATTACTCAGAGATACAAGAGTGCTGTTTCAAATCACACTGGCATTACTTAGTGAGGAAAAAATAAATGGAAGAATGAATACATAACTAGTTTATAAAATCCCTGCAAGGAAAGTATGAGAAAAATGTTAAAGCTGCAGTGATGGTAACTAAAAAAATCGTTTAAAGTATAAAAACAGAATGCAGGATGTGTTTTGTCTCCTCACAATAGATAAATAAGGATTTGACACAGCTGTTGGAATTTATTAATTACCTTAGAAATTAGATCCCCATCAATTTTGAGGGCTTTAATGACCTAAAGAAATCATGACATCACAAGAGAATGGAAGTTGAGCAATTCAGTTATGAGAAGAAATAATTTTCAGTCAGATTTTCTAAAATGCTTTTTAATCAAACATAATTAATTGACATTTGGGAAAAAGACACCTTTGTTAAAGATTCAGTATCCACACCCTTTCAATTAAAGGGAGAGAATTCACACGATGCAGCCTGCAAGACCACCAAGAGGTCTTCTGGCAAACACAGGGAATACCAGTGATGACATGCCTGCTGCTTTCAAGACAAGAAAAACAAGCAGGAAAGAGTCACCATCCCCATCTTTTCTGCCTTTCTTCATACATAGAAAGGTTCAGACACTTTTTTCCACTCAATTCCTTGCAGGTCATCTTTAAGCACATGGCTCCATTCTGGGTGTCTGAATTCCTGACACACTGTTTATTTGGGTTACTACCATTCACTAGCACTCTGGTTTTGGGTTGGTTTTTTTTTTAATTGCCATGCCTCTTATTGATCAATTAAAAAAGCCAATGAGATGATTATTGTCAATATATGATCCCCTAAATACAAAAGCCAATGAACTTCACTCTGTAATGTGCAGCTGAGTTATGTCAAGCGTTTCAGGAAACCATCCGTATGAATTTATAGCTGCTTAACACTGCAACTCATGCTAATTTAAAAACTGTTCCTTGTATCACAGTTCTTGAATGTTCAATAATATCCCGAAAGCAACAACTTTGTATCAGATTCCATGACATATGTGAAATAAGAGTCTTGTTGCTCCTTCTCAGAAAATGAATGAATTTGTAGGAACAGTGAAACAATAAATAAAGCTGCAAATATATCTAGTGGCTCGTCAGGACTAAGGATCCATTTCCTAATACTAACACTTGAACAGTACAGTGCAAATACATAGAAACATGTATGTGTCACGATTTAGAGAAGGAGCTAATAGTGCGACATACTATGAAAAGCTGCCTGACACATTCCATGTTAATATCTTGTCTTCAGTTGGTTATAAATTTCAACAATTTTTAACTGTTTGGGATGAAATTTCCAATGCCAGGTGCCTGCCTTAAGAGGAACATTTGGAAAACTTCAGCAAAAGCAGTTCAACTGCTTCTAAGGCTAAAGAAAAAAAAAGTGTTTAGCTTAAGCTTAAACGGTTGCGGCCCTTCCCTTGAAAAGCTCTGGTATTCCAGTTCTTCAGAGAAGCAGCATGACATTCAGTAAGCACTGCTGATCTGTGTATCAAGAGTGTACTTTTTGCCATTTGACTCCATTATAAATCTTTGAAAAACTGCAGTTTCACGTGCTCTTTTCAAGACTTCTATTTTTGCTGCAAAAATTTCTGCATGTTTTATTCTCAAGAAAAGGTTGTTTCAATTCCTCAGCTCCTAGAACTGATCAAATAGCAGGTGCCATCTAAGGCCTTATGTACCATCAGGTGGTACAAGCAAAGCACACAAGCTAGGAGTGCGTGATCATGGCACACAAG
>NW_008825072.1:2791931-2815085 GCF_000699105.1 Pygoscelis adeliae | reverse complement strand
TGCAAGCTGTATTTTACAAGGAAATAAAACTTACAAGCTCACAAGGGTGAGGGGAAAGACAAGCATAAAAACGAGGACTCTGCAAGATGGGCTGGAAAAGAGAGAAAGTAGTCCTTGAAAACTGGTGGAAATTGGGACTGTCTGTGAAACGACACTGGACCACAGAGAAAGGAATTGGAAGAGAAGAAGAAAGGTGATTATGGGCAGATAAATGAAGCAGGTCAAGATGAGAAGTCAGAAGTGGAACAGGGGATGGGACTGGTAGTGAAAGAAAAGAGTAATATATGAGAAAGAGAAGCTGGACTCTTGACAAGGATCTTTGAAGGAGGAGACTAAGCAAAGAGAACAAGAATGGAGACTGGTGGTGGCAAGAAGCCAGCATGGGAAAAGAGAGAGGGATGAGCTAGGATGATGTTGACAGCAATAGGGTGCATTCAATCAAGCAGGATGAAATGTAGGAGGGTCCAGTGCTCTCTAAAATGTACTGATCCTCTCCAGAACCTGGAGAGTAACACGAAATTCCTCAGTCTCAGCACTCTCCTGCTTTTAGCAAATGACTGAAAAAAGTCTGGTAGGGTACATGTCTCATCCAAGGCAGTTCATAGAAAACAACTTACTAGAGCTATCCATGACAGCTCAAGTAGAGTAGCTTTGAGTGCAAGACCTTAGCATCTAGCCCCACAGAAAAACACTGTGGGTGTCAAAACACTTCCACATGATGGCATTTTAGTGTTTTCGAGTTTGGTCTTTTACACATCTCAGAAATGACACACAAATTTTAACAAGTCATGTAGGAAGAGTAATGCTACAAAGTCAAGCACACAGAGATTAAAAAACAAGCAAATTAAGAATGCATGTGCAACCTGATGTGTTTACATTTGCGAAGAGTCTTCAGATGATCTTGTTTATCCTCATAGACCTCCTCACCCCTGCCCTGTGTGCTCAGAGCTCACATACTGGGCAGCTCTATGATGTTTAACCATAGACCCATTAGTTTATAAATCCTGAGTGCTCAGCTCTGTGGCTGTAGTAGTGCTCTTGACAATGTTTTATGTGCCATTATCACTTAGATTGCCTTTTCAAAAATAGGGGTTTTAGAGCTGTTTGAGTGTCCAAGTCTTAAATGCTTTCAGCTCTACTGTCCTTACACTTTGCTCCAGAAAAATCTTTTCATGCAGAGTCTAAGCAGCTTTCTTTTAAAAAACACATTTCCTCCACTTTCAGACACACACGTAGTCCAACTGTTGGCTTGCATTTCACTCCCCTCTCAAACAGTTTGAAGCTATGCTTTCTTATTTGTATTACTGCAGTGCCTCTGAGCTTTAATCATGGACCAGGACCCACTAAGCTGGCAATAATCAAGCCTCAGCAATTTAACAGATATCATTAAAAGAAAATGAGAGGTATGGTATGGGAACACCTGTATGGTATTTAGTACTTTTAGCATATAAGTAAAATGGGGATATAGCCCTGCCCTGCCTTACAGCAGTGTTGTGAGAATAGATACATTAAAGATTACAAGGCACTAACTAAGATATTATGGTAAGAGGGACAAGATAAGCATCTAACCAAGTCCTTGAAATCAGTGGGAGTTTTGCCTAGTAAAAGGCTCCTGGATGTGATCTCAGAAGAGTAATTCAGTACATACCATGAGATGGGAGAATTTCTAGAAGTATTTGTTACCCATCTAACGCTGGTCCCTACCGTCAATGGTAAAATTCCCAGCTATAATCTGGCTGATGCTTAGTGCTCTTGAAAAACCTAACGGTTTTAATGTTCACATGTAACAAAAATTTAGGGTTTGATCCAAAACTCACTGAAGTCACCTGGAGCTTTTCCCTTAACTCTTGTGAGCTTTGGATCAGAGCCTGCAAGATTACACGAGTCTAATACTTAATTCTGAGCTGGAAAAAAACAAGTCACACCCCCACCAGGGAATATGAGGAAAAATAGGGTATCTGTACCTTTTTCATTTCTTTCGCTCTGGGATTGATAACTAAACATATCATACATACCAGTGGTTTCTCTATAATTTATTAACAAATAAATATATGTATTCCTATCTACATACCTGGCTTTTTTTTCCCTTTCTGTCCTGGTACCACTTCTGTGGGTTCATGAGTTTTCTTCATCAACATGGAGAGAGTAGCATCATGTGTCCGAAAGAGATCCACAACTTTATATAAATCAACATCTGTGATCAGATCGCAGCTCAACACCAAGACATCAGTCTGTCAGACAAGGGGAAACAAAACAAAACAAACCCTTCAGAGATACAAATGGCCACATATGGATTAGCATTTGAGGACTCAACAACAAATACACCCATAACTTTTTTTTTTTTTAATTTAAAAAACACAGGGTCTGCCATACTCTGCCAAAAGTAGTTACTGGTTTTTACTAGTTCACTCTTCTTGAGTCCAGCTGTTACTGAATTAGTTATTTGGTTAATGCTTATCCAGCTCTGGACCATGAAGAATATGTGACCATCTAAACTGCCATCATCTGCTCCCAAGGGAAGGAACCAGGACGCAGAAGCCATGGCTTTCAAGACTGCCATGAAATTTTGCAGTATTTACAACAGCTACTTTTAGTTACATAATGATGTAGAAAAGAAATCTTTCTGAAGAAATCTTTTTTAGCTGACTTTGCATCTGGCTACAAACCACTGGAAAAGATATTTAAACTATGTTATTTTATTGGGGGAAAAAAAAGCAAAGACTATCTAGGATGTGATTTACTCGGTAATTGCACTGCGATGGTGGGCTCAGTTTAGAAATACATTTCCTAAAACCAGCAATACCCCATATAAAAAAAAATATGAGGAAGTTAGGTCCTATTTAATAACAGGCTTGTATTTAATTTTGATCCCAAAGGATTCCAAAGTGCCTTACAAAATATTTAAGAGAACTGCTGCATGTATCACAGAAACATTGTCA
Source organism: Pygoscelis adeliae (assembly GCF_000699105.1). Lineage (NCBI taxonomy): Eukaryota > Metazoa > Chordata > Aves > Sphenisciformes > Spheniscidae > Pygoscelis > Pygoscelis adeliae. The sequence continues at coordinate 2,812,146 of NW_008825072.1, read as the reverse complement.
CATAGTGAGATATAGCAGCTTCATTAACCGTGCACACTATCAATATACTCTGGCTAAAAACTCTTACTTCGAAACAATTTTCTGTATTTCACATGGGTTGTGGAATATACTGCCAAAAATCTACTAGTTCACAATTACCTTCATTTAAACTAATCCTAACATAATATTTGTGCAGCATGGCCTAAGGAAAGGAGCAAGTTTCCACTTTATTTTTTGTTAATGATCAACCTTCTAAACGTGTCTCAGGAAGATAGTGTTTTTCTTGACATTTACCATTTTCACTTTCTGTGCTACCATTTACTATGGTAAGCCTCCCTGCAGAGCGTGGCATGGCTTCCTAGTTTTGTCTTTTTAAAAGACATTATTTAGTAAGAAGGGCACCAGAAAATACTTGGTAAAATCTGAGTCAATTAACTCATGGAGGATCAGTAATTCTATTTTTACTTTTGAAAACTATCTTGGTTCAAAGCAAACCAGTTCAGCATTGACCTTTTATTACAGAAAGGTTTATTACAGAAAGGTTTGCTTTGCGGACTTTACCTAATACTAGAAGATTCCACATTGTAGGCGAGACTAACTGAGGTCTGGTATTTATGTTATTTGACAGGTTCTCCTCCAAACGCTAGGCAGTTTCATGTGTTTACCAATAAGTCATTGGAATTCATCATGTGACAAACTGTTAGAGCTGCTGATTTGGCACGCTGTGCAAAAGGTCAAGCTCTTCAATTTTCATTTGATTTCTCCCCACTTTACTGTGAAACACCTGGCTGCTTTACAGGAAGGAACAATGTGCAGGTTGAGAATTTTACACATTCAAAACCTGACTTGCATCTCCCCTTTTAACGTATTTTCAAAATGTGTATTTTATATTACAGTTTTGCCCAGGAGAAGTGCTTTAATTATCACTTCTCTAAAACAAACAACATGCATACATTGGGAAAAAAACCAAAAATAACCCAAACCACTAAATCAAACTGCCTAGCACTCCAGAGCAGCCCTGCTCCAACATTCCAGTGTGTACAAAGAAGAAAAAAATTCAACTTGGTATGGAAGTAAATCTCCCGCTTCATAACTGTAAATACTGAAGAAACAAACATTAAAACTTGGAAAATCCTGCAAAATTTTCAGATATTCCATTTTTACAAGAGCACAAATGAGTTACAGTATTTGCAGAAAAGGCCAAAAGGTATCCAAGACCCACATGAATAGACCTGTACTCTTCAAACTCAGTTTGTAGAAGGAAGAGATCGCCGGCTTCAAATCTAAATGCATTCACTCCAGAGGTGAAACTAAGAAATAATAATAAAAAGAGACAGACACACCAATGGACTTATCCTAAGGAACAACTATCTGGACTTTTAAAACAAACCTTGTAATTATTTCACATTTTACTAAATGCTTTAATCTGTCACTATAGCGAAAACCCAACAAGCATTTCATAGTTGTGAACAGGCTCCTGGCTTTTTTCTCCTCACTATAGGACAAGCTTTTTGCAAAAATTAAATGCAAGACCCCTGAGGAGCATACGGGAACATAACCACCAAATGTCTGGTTGCCATCTGTTCTACCCATTTACTCTCCCAATATGTAAATAAACGTCAGTGAGCGTAGGGACCAGTGAAACACACAGTTGCTCTGTAAAGCCCACATTTCTCCCTCTCCTCCTGATGAGCAGAGCAGTGGCCTCAGAAGCACGCTGAGAATACACCATGAAAGGCTCTTTTGGGACTTGACAGCCTCCCCTTTGAAACATCACCCCCCTCATAAATAAAGCCCTCACTGTCTAATGGATGCACTTTTTTCCCAGTGTACAACTCCTGAACGAATAAACTAATGGCTGAATGAAAAAATAAACTATCCTAGAACCCTAGCAGAAGTGTGTGTTTTTCTTTACGTTTTTAGGGTGGGTGTAGAAGAAAGAAAATAAATGGTAGAGCTTGTGGGTTTTTTACATATATACATGCCAAATAAATACAGTGCACCTTTCCCAATGAGCCACTGATACAAAGAAGTACGTACTTACTACATGCACTCATGTGCTAACAAGGGGTATGTGAACATACTTGACTTCATGAATTATGCAAACACCTAAGTACACACACACATACATCTCTTAATGAAATACATGTAACAATGATTACATCAACCCCAAACTATTATACAAACACACGATAAGAATCAACATGAACTGATTAAAAAAACCCAGCAAGCACACACCTCAAGCAGAACCACTGCAAAGGAAGAAAAATGCATGCACAAATGCACTCTCAACACGCATTACAACCACCGAAGGACAAGGCAAGGGTCTTATCTCAAGGAGGACCATCTAACAGATGGGGCATGAAACAAATGCTTGGAATTTCTGGCATTTTCCTGCTCTGCCAAACGTGATATGTGCCATTTTGTTTACTATTATGACACAGAGGAGCCCTTGTCGCAGATCAGGGCTCTACCACAGAAGCTGCTGTACAGACCAGACATCAAGCATAATAAAAGAGAGCAGCAAATGACTTTGCGTTGGGGAACGCAAGGAAACACTGCAGTGCTACTCAGGTATAGGGACAGCAGCCCTAGCTTGCTGATAGCACAGCTCATGTTTTTTGTGAGCATTACAAGAGCCACAGAAAAGACAAGGAGAACATGACACTCCTTGGAAGAGTCACTTGGGCCTCAGTAAACCCATTTAACCTCAGATTTGCAATTTACACACTCAAGTTCAGAATTTAGACTCAGCTGCTGATCAGTGGAGAAAAACAAGGTCTTGCAGAGATCATCCCACCTATGATCCGAGTTTCAAGGAGTTGTTTCTCTGTTCCTACTGACCATGGATGGAGCTCTAGGCTTCCAGTCTAGCCATCGCTGAACGCAGACTGTTCAGTCAAGTCACGTATAGAAACACAGCACTTAAGGCCTCCAAATCTCCGCTCTCCCTTTCTAACATTGGCTAACAGCATTTCATCATCACACGTTTCCAAACTGTGAGATGCTCAGATATTATGAGATAACTTACATACTCAATCTGGATAAATACAACACTGTAACATAAAACATCAAGAGATTTATACAGAATGGAGAAAAAAAACAGTAAAGAAAAAAAAACCTGAAAACCAACATGTCAACAATTATATTAAACCCAGCACAATATGGAAAATCTACACAAAAACAAGACCAAAAAGCAGAATGTTTCAAAAACTCAGTTCAAGACAACCGATTTAAAAATAGAAAACATGTTTTCAATAGAACTAATTCATACCACAGATCAAAAGATGGATGCAATTATATGGTGTAATATACCAGCATAAATAAAAAGCCTTGGACTTTCTCACACCCTGCATACAAAGGCAACGCTAAAAACTCTTTTATATTCAGCAATAATTGCTGGATCCCTTCTGTTCAAACAGGAGATATCAAGGTTACCACAGATAGCTGGCAGCAAATAATGAATTTTTAGTGGTATTCACTATGCTTTTTCTATCAAGTATAGACAAGGGCAGGACCTCATAGCCTAAACTGCTGAGGGCCTCAAAAACTGCAGACTAGAAAACGAGAAAACATGTGTTGCAAGGAAATCTCTAATTTGAACAAAATCAGCCTCAAGAGAAAGAGGAAAACAAATGTCAGACTGCATTATAAACAGAAAAGCAGCAAGATATCCATGAGCTGTAGAACCAGCTCCTAACAGAACTGAAGACAGACACAACATTGACATTAAATGTGAAAAGTTTCCAATTGCACAGTATTACAGCTGAGACTTTGACAGGTAAAGAAAAAAATCAAGAGATCAGATAGGCTGAGTGTAAGAGCAGAGTCTAAGTTAACACATGCACAAACAGAGAACTTTGCATCACTTCCTGCAGTGTCACCATACAACAGAGGAGAGAGGAACAAGTTATAATTACTGCTGGAATGAAGACTGAGAGTTTTATACACAATAGCCTGGAACTTCACCCACATGTTGCATTAACAGTGGGGTTTGTGTGTAATTCTTTTATTATTCTAACGAGTGGAAAGGGAAAGAACAGTTTGGCTGTGGGCAAGCGTTTTGATTGCTTGTTAGCATGCTCCAGGCAAAGCCAAAGATACCTCCTAGCAATTGCATTACTCACCACTCTTCAGATCAGAAACTTACATCCAAGGCTTTAGAGAATCCCTTTTAATCTCAGTCTCCATTAAGAGTCCTCCAATTTCCACACCTGTGACCTCTTTGAAGCTCTATAGCTGTTGCTGTAACTGGAGCAGGGAACCTCATTTATTTTTTGATGTCTGTAGGATCTTGTTAGCTACCAACTGAAATGGCTGCCTTTGGCTGGGAATTCCCACTCTGCTTTTGTAATGTCCTTGATAGTAAGATTCAGAAGAAAATCATGATTTAGTACTTTGTTAGCAGACATGAAGCATTTACCTAATGTGCACGCACCCTGCAGCACCAAGTTTGCTGTAGACCAGCACCTTCATAACTCTAAGGATAGAGGGCAGTGGAGGCACAGGATGTCCCTCCATCTGAAATCCAGCAGCAAGCTCTCCTCAGTAAAAGATGGAAGAAACTTTTTTTTTTTTTGAAAGACAGTGTGTAATGTGAAAGAGGCTTGCTTCTTTTTTTAAAAAAAAAAGAAAAACAGAAAAGTCTAATGTGGGAGCCAAGGGAGTCTCTTCTAATTTCTTGGATGGCCCTGAATTCATCAGGTGAGGATATCTTAAGGCAATGTGAATGCCTTCACATACGTAACCTGTCAGCATCACTGTTTATCTTCTCTGGAAGAAAGATGCCAGAAGCTGGGGAGGAGACTTAACCCCGGTCCCATCATATGGCTCATCCTATGCGTTGTATCAGATGGGATCATACAGTGAAAACACCATTTTAGGTTATCTTTGTATCTCAAGAGCTACCATCCAAAATCAATATTTTTAAATTTACATACATATAAGCTACGAACAGGAAAGATATTCAAGCCTGGAAGGCATCCTGTCTCCTCCCAGGAGGAAGTCTCATTACCTGTTGCTCAAACTGACACATGGGGTGGAAAAGGGTAATTTACAGTTATCAGCAACCAAAAGAAGTTTAGAGATGAACACAAGTTCATAAGCTTATTAAGAATGTTTTCAAAGCAGGACTTTGATATTATGACACTGAACAGTAGACCTTCTGGTCTGGAACAAAAGCTTTGCAATCCACATTCTCCTCTGGTTCTGTCTAATGCAATTTTGTCCTACTCACACGGTACTCCAAAAATCACTTTCCCAGCTTCTTCCTCCAACCACATCACCCTTCTTCGCTGGTTCCATTTTCTGTCACATCAAGCACAAGTTGTTTACCCTCCTTTTAATAGCCTATCCCTTCCACTTGCCATTCACTTACCAAGTCTACTTCTGCCTTACATCAATAAAGGATGCCAGCTCTATTACCTACTTGTATCTTCTAAAGGCTGTGGATTTAGGCTCTGCTGGGGGTTTTTTCAGTTTTTTGTTTGTTGTTTTTTTTTTTTTTTTTAAAGATATCTGCTACCCTTACACTTACAGAAAACTGACAGTTGTCAGGCTATTAGTATGCTGGGACACTGGACTGATACACTGACACATATCATCCTGCCTTGCTAGGCTCTCTTATTTGTCTGAGGTCAGGCGTCATCTCCTGGGTTTACATCCAGATCCTAAGCATGCCACAGAGGAGACTGTTTTTCCCCCACCTAAAGGCATCCAGAAAGCGTGCACCATCACTCGTGAGAACCATGAGTGCTAAAGCTCAGGGGAGCACCCCATAACCCGGGCCCTGAATTCACCAGTTCACAGGTGGTGAGCCTGGCAAGCTGAATTGTCCTCTGGCTCAACGCACTGCACGAACAGATCCCTTCTTCACAGGCAGGAGAACTCCAGAAACAAATGGCACTCTCCTTGTCACTCCTATTCCTGGAAGGCAGGTTTCCAGGACTATCTGGACGGCAGCACTACCAGACCTGCTGCGCAGCTGATCTTGGACTCTGCCTCACATGAACAGAAAGGAGAACGCCGCAGTCGGGCTCCAATCTCAACAGCAGCGGCGCAGCAGGCTTGCTGCCAAAGCCCAGAGCTCAAGCCCAGGCTTAACACTTAATGTAAGCAGAGCCTTAGGCAGTCAGGTGCTGTAGTCATACAAACAATAATAACAAAAAGTAGTCCTAATGGAACTCAACCAGCTCAACTTATTGAAGAGAAAGAAGGCCTTTGCCCACAGCCCGCAATTACCTAAACAGCAGAAGATCTCTCAGCAACACAACAAAAAGCAGACATGACTGGATTCAGTGGCCAGAAATCAGTGTTCAACGTAGAAATAAAAGGCAAAGTGTTTTAAGAGGTAGAATAAATATGATCTGGAATAAAATACCAAAGGATATAATAGACTCTTCATCTACTAGAATATATGAATAAAAACTTGCTATCTTTCAGAAACACATTCACTAAGTCATCCATAAATTTTGGGGCTAACAGCCCTAATTACTGTGTGCAAATTCCCATACAGCCTAGAGGATCATAATGGTTCCTTACAGTCTGAAACCAGACTATAAATGAAAACCAAGACATATACAGCATGTGTCCTCAGGAATCATTCTGCCATCCCACAGCTAGTATCAGTATGATCTTAAATTAAAAAAAAAAAAAGGAGGGGGTGCAACTCTTTCCAAGGTCAAAGCAAGTCATTACACAAACCCCAGTTTCAACTCTGCTCCAACAGAAACCCCAAACGCTAACCTGCTCCACAAAGCACAGACTCAACAGAACCAGCCACTGTGAAACACAGCTCAATGGCATTGCCATTTTATACTAGCCTGCACTGAACTGAGTGTCCACACACGTGAAACCTGATTAGCTTTGTTCAAGTGTTTTTTTCCTGTAAAAACAAATCATGCTATGTTACATAAAAGTACTGTTTTGAACTGTAGATTCCTATACTATCCCCTGTGCAATACTATTTTCTCCTCTAGCACCTCTCCAATTTTTCCAGGGATATTTGGTCTGCAGCAACTGGTGTTGTAAGAAACATGTTATGAAAACTTCAAGACCTCCCCACTGCTTTTTCCAGCACTATTAGTCTACATCCAGAATTGTCACCATCTTCCCAAAGTAACTAACAGAATTTATACTACAGAAGAATGCCTAAAGTTGCTTCAAGAAAATCTGAATACACAATTGTTTTTCCCTTTTCAGCATAGAACATAGGAAGAAGAAAAACTACATAACCTACGTGGATTTCCCAGTTAACATAACATGACAAAAATGTAAAATTAATTCAAGCATCCTACAAGTCCGCTGATCTTCACCATGGCTTTCAACAGTGCTGAGCAAAGTGACAGCCTCTGGCATAGCCTGTGCTGTTCACAGCACTACCTTCCTATAGTCAATGTTACACTACTGTACCAGGCTGCAAAAACAGACATGGGGAAAAACCCTCTCTAGCACAGCAACTCCATGGGTTGACGTTTAGCATCTAGTCCCTCCCACACTCCCCAATAACTGGAACTATGTACTTAGGTTAACACACACAATTATGTTTGGTCTAAACAATTCCATTTTCTCTTTCAAGGGACGAATACTCACCGAAGAATGTCAGCTGCAACAGGGTAACTGTGATAACTGTACAGCCCACAATTGCCATGAAAAACCCCAAACTCCTATGAGGGAAGGGCTGTTAAGATCCAAGCATGGGGAAAATACACAAGTAGAAGTCATGCAGGCTAGAAACAAAGTAAAAATGCTGCAGACAGCAAGGAAGGAATGTTATTCCAGAAAAATGTACAAATAGCCTGTGAATGCCTCCTTGCAAATATCACCCTACCTGAAGCCAGGGATGCCTTGAGTCTCACAGGGAAAGGCCAAGGACATTGGAAGTTACAAGCAAAAATTATTAAAACATCAGAACAGATGGTGAGTTAACATTCAAAACAAGGACATCACTGAGGAACACCAAATGGAGCCCTACACAGCGCCTCCTGCTCTGTGCAGTCCAGGGCGGCACAGACACCAGTGATGCCTTCACGCTGCCCTTCATGTCCTCCAGGTATGGGTGACAGTTATGTCTTCAAGGCTCATACATGGCACAAGGCTTTGCCCTCTCCACTGACAGCACCAAGGAAAAGTGGCAGCTGGAAGACACAATAACTTTTTTCCCTGACACTCTTAAAATCTTACTCTTTCTTTGGAAATAAAATAAGATGCACAAATTCGTTTCACACAGACTTTTAATTTCTTTGAACATTCACCACAGAATGACTGTTGAAAACTATAAACTTGAGTTTGACTTATCAATGTAAAAGGCTTCCTGTGCCTGATAAAACGAGCTGATAATAAAGGATGTTTAAGTCTTCTTTGCCTTCATGTGTCCATGAAAGCGTTGTTAAAGCCAATAAGTGCAAAATGTTTTTGAGATTACCTTTACTGAAGCTGTTATTTTCCCTCAACACATAGCAGAGGAAGTTATTTACACAAGACAACTGTATATACTTTAAGTAGGGAAAATGAAGGATGATTTACAAAAATGAACACTAACTTCTATTTACTCCCCAAAAAAGAAAACTAGTAGTAGCTCATAAAAACAGGAAAAGATTTTTACCAGGACACTTTTAAACAAATTATTTCAGCTATACACATGTGCGAAGAGCTTACTATGGCTGCAACTAGAATAGGTTGAATTTGTGTAATTCATCAGAAACCACACAGGGCCTAAATGAAAACATATACTGTAATGCAGGAGAAATGCTGACAATTAACTTCTACATGGAAACAAGAGGTATTGGTTAACATAATGAGCACAGGCCTCGAGTTGCCAGGAGCGTGAAAAGGATAAGGACATGCAGCGGGAGACGCAACAATTAAAACCAACAGGCATCTTCGGTCTGTCAATGACTTCTTGCAAAACACCTAAGGTTTTGCCTGTGTGTATAATGGAACGCATCCTCTTTAGCCGATAACGTGCAGAATAGCAAATGCCCTAATAACCACTCTTGATCCTAACCTTCAGAGCTAATTGCCTCATTCAAACTTCTGGTGTTTTAGCCCTGACCCATAGTAAACCCTGGCAGCAAAATAATTAATTTAATTAGCTACATTCTTCTAAAGCTAAGTAACTTTTTAAAAAAACCAAAACCAACAACAACAACCAACAACTGTTGAATTCTGTAACTCTTACCCTGCCAGGAAAAATAAAGATCAGAGTAAAGCCCCAAACACATTCATCAAGCACAGAGTCAGGCAGCATTATATCATTCCCCCCAGCAACATCGCCTGCCTGAGCACCTGCCAGTATAGCTGCTTTCTACTAAGACAATCAGCTGTGCTTTGGGAATGGGACTTGGGCAATCTGTAATAAATTTTGCCGAGTACTTCAGTGGTGGCAGCTTTCAATGAGAGGTAGAGAGAAGGAAACAAGATGCTACATACCCTGTGAGTTGCCATCTGATACATCTGCTTTTCCCATGCAGCACTAACAACATTGTGAAAGGCAGAATCAGAAAAACTGGCAAGACAGCAACTTTTATTTGCATTTTAAACACTCAAGTAAACAGTATTTTCTGTCAGGTCTGCTGGAAAAAAATGATGAAATTCTTTTTACTATTTCAAAATAGATGAACAGAATATTTAGTTAAGTCTTGCTCATATATAGAGAGAGAGACCGACCTTGTCTCTTACAAATGAATTTCATTTGGTTTTTTTATTTCCACTGACAGTACAAAAAATACATAACTATATATTATGGGGACTGAAGTTTTTCTTTCCATGCTTACCAAACTCTGCTCAGCTGTACCAAAAGGATTCAGATTCCGCCTTCCAGCCGTTACAGCAAGCTTACTTACATCATGTGTTTGGAAAGGAGATTTTTCAACAGAGGAAGCGAAGCGCTTAGCCATGCCGTCCAAGACTCCACGGATCAGTGACCCTCAGCAGCATACAGACCACCACCGTGACATCACACTTTCCACAACATGGCTCCCAAAGATGCACATACCAAGAGAATCTGGAGTTTCAGTCTTTGTTTATTTGTTCAAAGAAAGTTGGTTTTTCTTCTTCTTTTTGGTAGCTTTTTAGGGTTTGCTTTGCTTTTTAAGAGCTGTATTACTCTCAAATCTTACTTTTTGAAACTGAGAAAGCCAGGTGGACCACCTGAGACGAAACATTTTGCATGCAAGCACTCACCAGTGATAGCAGCAGAAGACATGCTGATTAATTCACACCATATTAGTCAGGGCTTCCATTAACACAACTAAGGGCTCATCAAGGAAGGAAAATGTGAAATTGTTCCATTGCTGTTACTCTGCTGGAACGCCACATTTTAATCACTGGCTAGAGTACAGTTGAGTGACACAAGGGAGAGAAATGCTTAACAGAAGATGAAAATAATATAGACTCAGCGAAGACAAATGCTTGATCCAGGCACACCCAATCCACCTCCTGCTTCAGCCTGAAACACAGATTCATGATTTAACCAGGTTTCTCAACCTGCTGCCTGGAGAGGCCCCAGCCTGGGAGGTGGCGCCAGACAGCAGCTGCTCTGGGTCTGGTAAAATTTGGCACAAGAAACAAAATGGTCAAATATTACAGACGCCTAAATTTCAGAGAAACTCATTTGTAAACTACAGTGACACCCCCCACCTTTTTTTTTTTTCTCCATCAACAATAATCTACAACCCACAAAAAGGTCTGCAGCAGTTTGATGAATGGTACAAGCAGAAGGTCACAGAAACACAGTTCTCAAAAACGTTTCCTGAGTCAAGAGTTTAGCCTCCTGCCATTCCAGGTATCACATTACTTAGTTTATTTTTAAAAACACCAAACCAACCAACCAACCAACCAACCAACCAACAAAAACACAACAAAAAAAATCAGCTTCTCACTCCAGTATAAAGTTAGGGGATTTTTGTCTTAATTACTCCTTTTTGAAGACTGTTTCACAATCCTATTCTGCTCTGACTAAAACCTTTCTGTAATTTTCAGCCTATGTTTTCTCATAGCAAATTGAAACCCAATTATATTCCACTCTGAATATCTTATCTCCTTTTGTAGTGTTTGTTCCACATTTGGTGCATTTGAGTTCCACACCTGTGCAGTATTCCAGGCAAAAATCTTCCTATTGCCTTAAGCAACAGTATTAATTTCTCATCTCTATAAAAAAGAAATACTTTACCTGATACATTCTAATCTTGCGTCTACCTTTCCTTCCTCCATCAGAGTGGCTGCTCACCATCACCCTATTTCAACTACTACTTTCTGAGACATTGCAATTTACTCTTGGGCTCCTAGCTCCTATTACAATTTCTTGTTACTAATCCCCAAAATTATGAGTTCTGTGTTACCAACCAAAGTCTTGACGCTATTACTGTGCTATAACATGGCAGGTCATGGCACATGTATTTTGCATGCTGGTCCTGTGAATCATCCAAAGGAGGTCTAATAAGCTGCAAAAGAAGGCCTTTAAGAATGGTAGTAGAAGTCAAATAAATGAAGACATAAACCTGGACTGAAGAAGTCACAGAGCAACATACTGGAGGGAATGATGCCACTAAAAAGCCCCAGTAGACATACCAGAAGACTACATTATGACTTTAAAAAAGTGTGTCCACTAACATCAGCTACAGAGGAAAAGCCTCCCTAAGTGAGCCAGGGGATTTCATTACACAAAATTTCAAGAGACATCAAAAGACGTTAACTTTTAAAAAGGCAGTCTACTGTCCACAATTATGAAGAAAAAAAAAATCACCACTGAAAGACAAGCTGCCTACAAAACAAAACTGCACCATCTCCTACCACAGCATGCAGCAGGCAGCACTCACACCTCTTCTCTTGCTAGAAAGCACAGCAGATATCACCACTGAAACTGTCAGGGCTCTTACTAATTTTCCTATTATTCAGATTGAACTCATCTGAATGCTCCAGCCAGTGCTGCTTACCAATGAAAGCCAGAAAAAAGGACTGGAGATAGCTATTGAGCAGAAAGCAATTATACACGATTTTAAAAAAAGAAAAACCACACCTCTTACAGAGACCCCCTTCCACACTGCTCCTAGCAGTTAGTAAGCTTTGGATGCTAAATAAATAAAAACAGGAACATGGAAATTATCAAATTACACCTTAGTACCTGCTCTGTCACACCTGTAACATCATCCTTAGTTTACAGCAGCATGCTGAACATACTGTTTTACTAAAAATGCAAAACACTGATCTCATTTAAAACCTCCTTAATCTTGAAACACCATGTGTGAGGAAAATTAAAGACAAATCCAGAGCAAGTTTAGTGTTTTCTCATCATCTATGGAAGAGGTATTCAGTTGATCATGCTCAGGGCTAGATTAAGCCATCCTTACATTCAAATTGTTTGCTCATTTGTCCCTAATGAAAGTCTACCCTTTAGAGAATCTGACTCTTTAAGAAAGCAAATTATTTCTTCCCTCTTACAAATTCTACAGGCTCCTTAGCAAAGCACGCAAAGGCTATGTGCCTCCCATGCCTGTAATGGATGAAACAGTGACAAGTAACAGCCTAATTGATTGATGAAGTAGGAAAGATACCTTAAGAGAGCAGAATCAGAAAGTGACAGGAAAAAAAATGGATGTGGAAAACAAGATTTCATGAAGGAGGGAGTTTGATTTATATTTCATACAAACACAATTTTTTACACCTATGCTAACTATTTTTTTTTATTTCAAGCACTCCCTGACAGGTCAAGAATATTCTTTAATGCAAGTAATAGATTAAGACAATAGCAACACGGCTCCAACAAAAGGAGGAGACTAAAACATATGTCCTTCAGAGACAAAGGAAAGCATAGATTCTGCCCTAATGAGCTCACAGTCTGCATTTACTAACGTACACTGGATGAGGTGGTATTTACGTATTACAGACTTAGAGAGAGCTGACTTTGTTATTTAATCCATAAAAATCATTTTCTGAAGTTGCAGAGTAATTATTGGCAATGATACTTCAAAACAGACATGAACATACAGCAATTATTTTAGAAGTTCAACATAAAGATACTGGACTGAGTAAATTGTGCGAGAGTACTGCTTTAACAGATTTGGAACCTAAGGATGTAACTGCTTGATTCATTGCTTGTTACAATCCAAAGTTGCTTGGTTTATCATAGCTCTTCGTTGTCTTCAAAAGATTTAATGAAAAGTTTTTCCACTACTTTGCACAGCTTTTCAAAAGGTGACAGGCACACAGCTGAAGAAATCCATGGTAGTGCCTCTTTTTGTGTCTTGTAAGTCTTGCTGGACCTGTCTCACTTCCATGCTGCAGGTAAGGCAGTAACTCAGAGTACTGAAGTTTTCACTAAGTAAATCACTTCAGAATTACTCTAGTATAATTGTGTGTGTGAACAATTGAAAGAAAATGGAAGTCAGAAGGCGTTTAACATAAATAAATAAATAAAAATCGGTGTTCCTGCAATGAATTTACTCAGCTACAGAAGCAGACCTTCATCTTCCAAAACACATTAAATTCCTCAATGTACCATCCTCTTGCCAAGGCCCCATCTGGAATAGGGGAGCTCTCGTCACTCTTAATGACCAGGGAAGGTCATCAATACAAACCTATAGGCATGGAAGGCTGGCTTGTTTCTCTATTTAGGCGAGATCACAAAGTGACGGAGACCTCTAAACACCCCTATGGTGGTAAAGTTGCAGTTTCAACAAGAGCATTATTATAATACCATCAACTGTCAGTCTGCATAGTCTCATGTTCTACCATTTCCAATCCTCTATATAAATGAGAAAAGAATTAAGACTTTGCAGCTTCACTTTCATTTTCATATTTTGAAAAGCCACCCATTATCAGTCCTGCAAAAGATGAACAGAAAACTAGGAACTTAAAGGGCCAAAAGAATAAAATTCAGTGATATTGAAAGTACATCAAAAAACAAAGATGGGACATTACTATGACGGCCGTGGAAACTGCCATAAAGTACAGAGACTATAGCAGGATGCTGAAACCAACAGCATTCTAGTAAAATGCTGGGATTGTCCACAGGAAAGCAATTAAAGGATCTGATCAATAACTGTAAAAAAGTCCTCAAACAAATTGTTTTCATATCCCTGTATAAAATGAAACATTTAAGAAATAAATTAGTAACTTCTATATGCACTTTTTGCTTTTTGACAACATCTTTGACAACATTTTAAGTGCTGGACATTAATAACTTAGTGTAAAACATCAGTAAGTGTTATATTACCCAATGGAAACAATAATACAAACACAGACACAAAAAAATCCCTATCAGTTTCTACTTCATATGCTGCAAAATGATTTTTCAGTTACTTACATTTAGACCAATGCATTCCCAAATTGAGGACCTTTTTAAAGTCATAATCTAGCACACGCTGAAAAAAACCTCAACAGTCACAATTCAGAAACTGGACTGCAGCTCTACTGAAGTTTCTATTTCCATAGTTTCTATTTAAAATAGTTTCAACTTGTGTTTAATCTCCTGTACTGCTGGCTTTTTCAAGGTGGGGAAACAGAGTATGCAACACACAGAGTATAGAAAGATGATCTTGTGCACAAAACCATGAGAGACTTGGGACAGATGTCCAGTTTCCAGTACTGTTACAAATTTCAATGTAAATTACTTTATCTCTTTAAGCCTCAGTTCTCAGCCATAGAGTTGTGAAGACAAACAGGTCAATGGTGTTAGCTGTTCAGACACCAGAATTGAACGTTTAAATAAAAACAAACAAAAACACCCCACCACACAAGTCAATTAAAGAACTACTGGTAAAGAACAGGTCAGACTGACACCCACGCCTAGGAACCCAAAAAGCAGAACTTACGGGACCAAATTCTCTGTTGTTCATTACTTCTCCAGCAGGTGCCTTTAGGAATCAAGTTTAGCATGATATCTTTATTGTGTGAAGGATCCAAGAAAAGGATACATTCAGACTTGTAATGAATATAAAAAAAACCTAATGCTACCTTGTCAATCAGGTGTAGGCTGAAACAGCCAAAAATAACAGGAAGAGTTCCAGTAAAGCAAAGAGCACTCATCTACTGTATCAACTCTTGAAGTAAAGATGTCAAAAAAATCCTGTGTGTGTAGAGTGGGCAAACAGCAAACAAAAACTTGAACAGGCTTCCTTTGCTCTCATGAACTTCCAAACAACCAGGAAAGAGTAAGACTGGTGGAGTCAGCTGCTCGTTACTGTGAACCAAGACAGTCAGTCTTACCTGCCCCCAAAAATGCCAGCACCAAAAAGCGATAAAACAACAATGCAAACTACCTTCCTTCAGCCCTTACAGGCTTTGCATGTATGTATTCTCATGCTACTACTGAATGCAACTCTGTAAATCTAATCTCGACATCTAATCTTTAAAGTATCAAGCTTCATTAACCAAGGTGCAACACAGCAAAAAAGGCCTGCAACTGCAGGCACAGCAAGCAGCAACGCTGTGCATGAAGAACTCCCTCAGTCAAATGCCAGACAAGGCAGAAAGTCATGAGATTTTTATGCTTTAGAGCAGTTCAACATTTATGTGCATCTCAGGATTTGTGATCAGCAGTTCAGCTAGCCTCAGATGTATTTCTTACAGTGCATTTATAATCTTGGCTTTACTCCACGTCACTTGCATTGCACACAGGCAAGCTGTCTATACTGTGCCATGTTACCTCGTTTTTATTGAGCATATTTGCTCTTCTCTGTGGGCAATTAACTCAATTTGCGACAAATAAAAGTTTCAGCAGCCAGTTTAAACTACTCAGACTTTTGGCATGGGTTGCAAAAAGCCTGCCAGCAAACTATGGCCACAAGCAGCAGTTGTTTTCACCAGAGCATTCTTCAGTGAGATCCCTCTCCTGCTGCACTGTAGACATACCCAATACACTGCAGCTTTTCAGCTACCTCTACTGTGTAGTTCTCTCACCTATATCACACAGGAGAGGGTATACCCTGTAAGAGGTGTACCGGTGGTATGCATTTACTAGAGGAATGACTCCAAAATACACAGTGCAGCAACCCGCTCAAGAACTTAGCATAGGCTTATTTCAAATAAGAGACCACGTTGTCCCCTCTGCCCAGACAAGCAAGACATGGAATAAAAAGGGCAGAAGCAATTGCTGCCGTTCATACACAGCAGTTGACTGAAGAAAAGCTGTGTGTTTTTCAATACTACCTCACATCTTCTCTAAGCCTTTTTTCTGAAAAATAAACAGAAGATCAACACTGCCGCCTCTGAAGACAGTCTATTTTCTTACCCCTGCACGCTTTACTGTTGTCTCCCAGGCCTCCCTCTAAGCAAACTCACGTGGATTACCAAACAGAGGGACACACAGACAGCCGGACTGATTGTTCCAATCAGGCAATAAAACTGTAAGGCCAGGGTCACAATTTGCCGTGCAGAGATATTTCCTTACTGCATGCACATATTTAAGAAATACTGCCAAACTGAGTTACGACAGAGCGCGATTCTTCACATGACAGAAACATTCAGTTAAGTTAAACTGATTTTGTTGATTTTGCTTCTCCTCTTTATATTTTCTCTTCACCCTCTAAATTATTCCAGTCTGTGCATTAATCCCTTGCAGACTCTCTCTCATTGTGCCACCTAGACACCCATATTTGCCTGGAAAGTTTCATCTTGTCTCAACTGCAATCTTTCTCTTAGGAGTACACAGCCTGTTATACTGCAGTTTATTACCTTCAAAAAGAGCCTGAAGACAAAAAGGCACCTCAGGACTTAAACGGTCCACTGATGTTCTGTTGCAACCTTTATTTAAACAGCCAATTTGGCTAAGATGGCCTAAACAGACAGGGAACAAATCAGAAAGATTAAGTGTATGACAATGACAAAAACAAAATCCCATCCCAGATTGTGGTAAGAGCTCCAAGCAGCATTTCTGCCTTACATGGGAGTGTTTTAATTGTGCAGCTGGAAATTAAAATTCTATAAACTGGCGTTTCTATTAGAACAGCAGCCCTTTATCACATTTGGGCACTGTTTATCAAAGAGCTTACCATATGACCAAGCCAGCAAAAGCACAGGAAAAGCAGAAAACTGAAGCACAGAGCAAGTCACTTGCCTAACGGTGCAGGCAAGCCTGTGGCAGGGCCAAGAACTGAACATAAGCTTCCTTACATATCGGCATATTGCCTAAGCTAAGGCGACAATGAACGTTTGTGCAGAACTACTTCCCCAAGCACCATGTGGACAACAGCTATCACGCATCATATCAAAAACTGTATGAACAAGTACAACTTTTTAATTAACCTGCCAGAAAGCTAACACTGACTAAGAAGCAGCCAGTGCCCAGCCTGGATCTGCTCCAGCCTTCCTAGCTGTCAATTCTAGTCATTTAGAGCCTTTGTTTGAGTTCCTCCATGAGGTGACCTTTACAAAATTCAAGTCTTCTGAAGATCAGGAAATTCAGTTACTCGCAATATCATTACATGGGACAGCTTTTAAAGCACAATGGAAAAAAATACTATTATAAACGAATGTCTTCCAGTCAAATTCAATAAGAGACAGTAATACCTTAATTTTCTGGTGAATATGCCTCAGTGAATCTGCTGTACCCATGTCCATGTTGTCACTGATGCACACAAAATCCAGCTTCATTTTTGTGTCCAAGTTTAACGTCTTTTGGATTTCCTTCCTTGTAATCACAATGACCTCTAGGACAGAGGAAAGTGGAATGAGATCAAGCAAAAAAAAAAAATTCATCACAAATAACATAAGATGATAATTAAACTCCTAATGAATATGAAAACAATCTCTCCTGCTTTGTGTGGGTGAAGGGTTGTTACTGAAATGGACGCATGCATGTGAGTGGCATGAGTATAGCAAGACAAGACAGAAATGTCTTCTATCGTTAGCGAGTGACCTCAAACTGTATGTCCTGAAACAGACCAATGAGACTCTGCATTAATGTCACTATCACTTTAGAGCTTTGTCTTTTGCCCTTCCTGATCCTGTATATCCTCTGTGGACAATGCCACCAACCACGGTATTACAATACAATCATTAAATTATTTCCCAGCACTAGCTTGGCAAGGGAGTGAAGTAATATGTGAGCAACAAACTCATTCCACCTCTAAAACAAAAAAGGTAAATGCATATTTGAAGGATACCAACAGTGGCATGAAAGCGTATTTTCCAAAATGAAGAATGCAAGAACAGAAGCTCTGCAAAGACTGAGAAAACAAAAAAGCAAGAAACCTTTTCCCCTGGCCTCAAGAACTAGAAGGAAAAGCAAGAGTCAAACCCTCAAATTAAAATATCCCACCCCCCAAAAAAAACCCCAACACCGTAACGTCATATTCCACATGGAATTTTAATAGAGAATTATGGGAAATAATACAGCCCTCAGCCTAGGAAGCTCCTGCAGCAAGATGAAAACACACTAAGAATAAATCTGTATCGTTCAAAACTGAACTCATCCTGAATCTGTTAACAGAAAAGAGGAAGGAACTGTAAACATGAGAATCGTGTGGCAGTTTGGTACCAGAGATACGGGAGGGCTCCCCTCCCACTCCCGTACCGGATGCCCACTTGGATTCAAAACAGGCTGAAGAACCTAGAGAAAGGGATTGAAAGCACATCTTGAATTGGGGAAAGAAGTAACCGATGGAGAAGAAATTGGTGTCAGGTGGAAGTTATAAGCCCACAGTTCAGCATAAATCTGGTGAGCTGGACAAAGGTCTCCTAATATTTATTAGGAGAGATGAAGCACTTGCAGTTGGGACAGAAGGGACGCAGTGAATCAGACTGTGGAACACCTACTTACTAATATAAGCAAGTATGAGGAACTAAAGCTTCCTTGTAATACTTAGAATTATGATCCAGGGAGAGAATTCATGCCACTGGAGTATTAACACAAAAATGTACAGTTTGGTCAGGGGCAGAAGAAAGAGAGGAGCAGGAAGGTGGCAGCTTGCTTACTGAAGCTGCATGTACAACCCTGCATGTCCAAATTTTTGTAGGGGATAGATAAGTTGAAGAGCTATGTGTGAGAAAGGAGAAAGATCTGACCAGAACACCACCTTGGTCAAGAGCATCAAGTGGAAATGGTTATTTCTGAATAGTCATAAAGAGTCACACAAAGCACAAGACTGTTTTACAGAGAAGCTTTTAGCTACCCATATATCCATATGACTGGGACACAACTGGATAAAAGTATGATCCTAACAAAAAAAGAGACAGGAGAACAGTCAAAGAAAGTGGACAGTCAGAAAGCAGACTTAACAAACAACAGGCAAAAAGCAATTCCAAGGGAAAAAAGTTCTTAACGATTTCTTAATGAAACAAAATAAAGGCAAAGTCTTAAGTTTGCTCTTTCTTTTGTTCCTTCACACTGAAACTGTAAGAAGCTGACATGGATAACCATGAGCTGATCTTTACATCTTCATAGAGAAAAAAAGCAGTCAGGAAAAAAGCCACATTCTTGGGATGGAGTATGGAATAATCGCACAGTCACTCAGGAGAAGCAAAAACAGAAAAGCAAAGGACAAATACAAACATGAAAAAACAGAGACACGAAAGGCGTCAGGAAGTTTTATAAGTAGCAGGGGAAACACCACAGAAAGATTTAGTCCATTACTCAAAAGGTAAACAAAAACCTAAGCCCAGA
Organism: Pygoscelis adeliae; assembly: GCF_000699105.1. Lineage (NCBI taxonomy): Eukaryota > Metazoa > Chordata > Aves > Sphenisciformes > Spheniscidae > Pygoscelis > Pygoscelis adeliae. Next base: position 2,792,567 of record NW_008825072.1, on the reverse strand, counting down.
AAGCAGTAGAGAACCTCACTACGTACTAAATACTGTTTTAGCCCTCCCGTGAAACAAGGCCCACAGGTGAGCATTACCAGTTTGCCACTTCCCCCTGCCCTGTTCTGTCTAAAACCTAGCACTTGGCTCCACGCTGCAACAACAAGAACTAAATGCCTCAGACAGAACAAGTAACCCTGAACTTCAGGCCAGACTGAAACAACAAACCAAACGATATCCCAAGAGAGCTGACAGGCTTCTCATGCCACTCTCATTAACAATTCAGGAAAGAAACGAGTGAGAGACTCCCGATTAACAACACTGGGAGAGACACCAATGTTGGGAAAAGCATATAGATGGGAAAAGTCTTGGTGAGGGGAGAAGAGGGGGAAGGGGGTGCAGGCACAGGAGGTACAGCCTACGGTTAAGGAAAATATGTGACATGGGCCAACAGCATAGCTCCAGTGCGGAAAAGAGACCTCCTGCCAAAGCAACTATCCCGATCAACAGAGCACCTACAAGACATTAGAATAAGGCGGGGGCGGGCGGACATACACAAACAGGAGTGGCAGAGGTGGTCCCGGGAAGCCTGAAGAGGCCAGGGTAAGCAGTCGTCTCCACCCCCACCTCAAGCCACCGTCGTGCCTCACCTTCGAA
>NW_008825072.1:2781987-2790573 GCF_000699105.1 Pygoscelis adeliae | reverse complement strand
GCCGGGCCGGGCCGGGCCGGGCCGGGCCGGATTTTCCCTGCCCTCCAGCCCGCTGCACCCCGTGCTGGCGCACCACCCAGCAGACAGTGCCATGCTGGCCCCCCAGTTGCAGCACTGGCCAAATATGCTCCAGTCCCCGCCCTTGAGAAGCACGGACACAAACAGGACCTGGGGCAGGACGGCAGGATCCGGCCCTGCAGTTTTATTGAATCCGGTGTCCCTGGTGTGGGCAGCTCCCACGGCATGGGGCGCCTGGGGGGGCCTCATTCATCCCAGGTGTCCTTGTCAGTGTCGATGGACATGCAGTTGTACACGGCGTACCGCAGCAGGTCCTCACAGGCCTTGGCCCTGGGGGGGAATGCTGGGTCACGGTCATGATGGGCACCAAGAGCCCCATGCTTCCCTCCCCACGCCTGCCCAGATGTCCCCTGGGGCAGGACCTGTGGGGCCTTGGAGGGGACCCCAATGCCAGCCTCAGGGAGGGGGGGAACATCCCCACCCCCTGTCCCCAGCACTACTCACGAGGAATAGTTGGGCAAGAAGAAGCTGCAGGAGCACGTAGAGGCCTGTGGCATCAGGTCCAATGCATTCAAGCTTGGGAGAAAGGAGAGAGAGTCAGACACCAGCACAGTGCAGGGACCCCGGCACGGCGCAGGGACCCCGGCACGGGCAGGAAGGACTCACTTTGCCCTTTCTGGGTAGACAGTGATCTGAACCGGGAGGCGGCTCCGGCCAGTGACGAACTTGAGGAAGCGGCTGAGGTCCTCTGAGGGGAAGGACAGGGCTCAGGTCTCAGGGACAGGACTGTCCCAGTCGCTGCCATTGCAGCAGGTACTGCCCTTGCAGAAGCATCCCAGGAGCACAGGGCAAAGCTAAGAGATGCTCTCAGCATCCCAGGAAGGGCCAGGCGGGACAACCCCAGCCAACTTCCAGGGAAGCACCTGGTGAGCATCCCCGGGGCACAGGGCAGCGGGTACCCCATCCCCTGGCCCACCCTGCTACACGTGAAGAGTGGAGAAGGCACGGGGCCACTTACTGCTGGTGAAGTTGTTGAGCGCCTCCAAGAAGTTCTGGATACGGGTGTCGTTGGCAGCAAAGTCCTCAAATGTGACTGCGACGAGGAACATGCAACAGCTTTGTTAGAAACTCCCAGCAAAGCAAATTAACACGGGACACGTCCATCCCACCCTTCTGCAAGAGCCCAGAGCGGAGGCAGGAGAGGAGGAGACCCTCCGCTCTCAGTGAGCCCCTGCGAGCCCCCGGTGCCCCAAGCAGGGCCGGCACCCTGCGCAAAGGCAGGTGGAGAAATGGGGGTCCCAGTTTGCAGGTGGCCATTTGCCTCTGCTCACAGTTGCCAAGGACCAGAGGGACCAGAGTGGGGCCCAGTACGGTTTGCAGCTAAACCTGAAGCATCCCAGCCCTGTCCAGGATCCCTCTGGCTCATCCTCCCCCAGGCTCCCTGACACCCCATGACCAGGGACTCAGCATGGGGCAGGATGCGTGCGCAGGATGAGCATCATCGAGGGGAGCCCCTGCTCACACAGGGGGCTGCGAGCAGCTTTGGGCTGGCCCTGGCACTTACTGAACTTCCGCAGTTCAGCCACTGTGATCTCGGCATCGCCGCACACCTTCTTCTCCAGCTGCTGCCAGGTGAGCAGGTCCAGCACAGGCTGGGGCACCACGCGAAGCAGCCCGGCACGCATGGCTGCGATCTAGGGGAGCGCACAGGAGGGGTCCCACGTCATTGCAACAGGTCTGAGCCCAGGACAGGCAGCCAGGGCACTGGGGGCAGGGACCACAGGACCCCAAAGAGGGTCCCTGGGGCTCATGGACATCCTGGGCATGGGATGCATGGAGGAACCGCCCAGCTGGAGCTGGTTTTGGGGACACGTTTTTGCAGCCACCAACCCCACAGGTACCAGGAGGGCTTGCCACAGGGGCAGGGTCCCCTTGGAGCCACTCCAGTTACCTGCTCCTTGCTCTCCTCCAGCCGAGCCCTCTGCAGCAGGCGGATGAACTCCTTGCGGTCCTCGTAGTGCACCACGGTGCTGCTGCCATTGGGGATCAGCTCCACCACACGCTGGTCGCTCCGCACCATCGTGTAGGTCAGCTCTCTGCCGAACATGAACTCGAAGGCTTCCCTGTCCACCCCCTCCAGCACCTCCAGCAGCTTTACCTGCAACACCAACAGGCAAAAGCCATCACAGCGGTGCCAGAGCAGCCACGGGAGCACATAGCACTGCCCTGCCGGCCCCCAGCCCTGCTCACCAGCTCCATGTCTACGGTGGCAAAGTCCTTGCTCCAGCTGACCTCCTCCCCTGCCAGCTGCTTCCACACCAGTGCCGGTAAAGCCAGGATCTGCCAGAGGGAGCAGAGATGCGCATCCTCCCCATGTCTCTCCTTCACCTGAGGGCAGCCCCTCTGCCCGAGATATGGTGGCTCCCACCAAGTCCCCTCGCCGGCCAGGGAGACTTTGCCGTGCTCACCAGAAACTCCTTGCTCCTCAGGGCTGCTCCCATCAGCTGCCCGATCCACTCATACTTGGGGAAGTCCTTGCAGGAGGGGTTGGGGACGTACATGTCCCTGGCTTCACTGCTGCTGTTACCCTGCAGGAGACAGGCTTAGGACCCACGGACACAGATGCAACCAGCCCAGCATGGTCCCTCCTGCAGCCTCCCTCTCCATCACCCCTCTGCCTGCTTCTTCTGCCCTTTACACCCCTCCAGGAGATCTCCACCACCTGGGTACAAGAACAGCCCCGCTGGCCAATAGCCCTGCAAGTGTTAAGATGGACTAACACCCCAAAATATTGCAACTGAGGGACGAGCCCCAGGCTCTGCTGGATTTCCACATGGAACCGGGACAAGCTGACAGCGGGGTGCCAAACCTGGTTGGAGGTGCGCACGAAGAAGGGCAGGGGCACGGGGACATCGCTCGAGCTGGGACACAGCTCCTCTGACACGTCCGACAGGCTATCCCGAAAACCGCCACCTGCAATGGGGGCAGAGGCTGGTTAGTGCCTGATACACCAGGGCCAGACGCTGAGTCGCAGGATCTGGCCAAGCCACCCCCTCTCCATGGGGCAGGGGCAGTGCCAGGGGCATAGGGGAGATGCAGAGACCACCCCACATGTGCAGAGTGGGGCTGCCTCCCACAGAGCAGCTGGGACAGTGTGGGCACCCTGCCACAGAGGGTGACCCACCAAGCTGCCCCCCAGCACGAGAAAGCCCAGGGGAGACCCCCAGGCAAGAGGGGAGAGCTCTCACCGCTGTCGATGATGCCCTCGGTGATGAACTCGCACTCCCACCACTGGCTGTAGCTCAGGGGCCACCTGCGGGGAAGCAACAGCCCCATGCACCCCCCTCCTCCAAGAGAGCCAGCAACACCCTGCATCTCCCCACACCCCACTCCGGGGACATGATACCCCACAAATGTGATGTGAAGACCTACCTGTAGTCCAGGGGCTGATTGTTCTTGGAAGATCTGAGGCCTTCGTACAGCTGGAGAGGAGCAGAGCAGAAAGGGGATGAGACACAGCGGGTGCAAGTGATGCTGCATTGGCAGGTACCTGGCGCGGGGCATGGCATTGCCGTACCTGAGCGAAGACGGTGTTCCTGCAGCTGGGGTCCAGTGTGGGGTTGGCACGGTGCTCCCGGGCCAGGTGCCGGTTGATGTACAGCTTTGGCAGGGTGGGAGGGGGGATGCTTTCCGAGGACTGGAGACAGTGAGTGATGAGGGCTGCACTCTGCTTGGACAGCAGCAGGAACGGCTTCATGCTCTAGCAGGGGACAAGCCAGGGATGGTTAGAGGCCTGATCCTGCCACTGTGCGCCCTGTTTCCCCCTCCCCAAGCACAGCCCCCAGTGTCGCAGGGGATGCTCAGCTCCTCCATCCCTCCGGCAATGCCCAGCATGGCAGCTCTCAGCATGAGCCCTGGGCTGGTCTGTCCCCATCGGACCAAGGGGGACACACCACAGCCCCAGGGAAACCAGCCGAGCCCATGATGAGATGCTCCTACCGGCACTATCCCAGGGGAGCCTGGCAAATGCTCACCCTGAGTGCATTGAAGGTGCCGCTGCTGTCCTCGGGGTGGGGGATCAGGTAACACAGGACACTGTCCAGGAGCTGGACGAACCTGGAGACCGGAGAGGAGTAACGTAAAGATGCAAGGGGGTTGGTGGACATGCAGAGCCTGATACACCGCGGCGTTTCACCACAGACAGCCCCAGGCATGCACCGAGCCTGGTCGCCACACTCCCTGCACATGGGTCTCCTCCAGCCCACGGAGGGACACTGGCACACCAAGGGAAGCACCCAACCAGCACCCTCTGGCCAAGCGCTTTATTTTGTATCCCCCAAGAAAAAGCTGCAAACGAGGGCAGCCCAGCCCATGCCACAGCACTGCAGCTGACTTGCTGCAGAGGGTCTCTCCGTGGGGCCAGTGCTGATCCCAGCCTGGGCCTGCCCTGCAGGCAGTGGGGTGGGAGGCTCCACATTGCAGGTTCCCCTTGCTCCATGCTGTCACTGTGCTCCCCAGGCACTGGAAGCAGCTGTGTTTGGATGGGGAGCAGCAAGCCGAAGTCCCTACTGCACATGGGAAAGGAGCTGGTAGACTTTAAGCAAGACATGTGCAACCCCCTGCTAGAGGCCAGGGCACAGTCCTTCTCGGGGCCCGAGCTCGCTGCAGGGACGGTGCTGTCCCAGTGCTGTACCTCTGAATAAGCACGGCCCGCCGGTACAGCACGTCGGCGTCCACCCCTTTGAGGAGAGGGTAGCGCACCAGCCGGGCTGGCTGGAACATGTCGGCATTGAGGATCAGGTCCCACTCCCAGAAGGACTTGATCTTAATCCCTCGCAGGCGGACGTTGTACCCTTGGTCTGCCAAGAAAGGACAGCGATGCTGCGTGCGTGGCTGCAGCTGTGCAGCCGGCATGGCTCGGATGTTGCAACTGAGGGCAAGGAGCCCCCAGCGCCTGCAGCGTCCCAAACAAAGCTCATTCCCCAGTTTTCCTCCAATGGACCCCAAAAAGCAGCCGGTGCGGCAGGAAGAACCGCAGGTGCTGGGACCAGCTGCAGGTTTAGGGCTGAGCTGGGCTGGCAGCCCCAGTCCAGCAGTGCAGGCTCACCCCGGCACTCCAGGATGCGGATCTCCAGCACCGGCAGGTGGGTCTTCATGTCGCGGAGGATGCAGATGTCCTGGAAGCTGTTCCTGCACACAGCACAGAGGGAGATGGCAGAGCTGTGAGGCACAGACACCAGCGAGACAGCCAGTGAGGCGTGGGCCACTCCAGCTCCCCAGCTGAGGATGCACCACTACCCGTGGCAAAAGCCCCCCAGCCTCACCGGGACTGCAGCAGGAGGGAACCAAGCAGAGCAAAGAGGCTGTCAGAGGCACAGAGACGTCCTGAAGAAGATGGAAGCCACATCCAAAGAGCAGAAAAGAGCATAAATTCAAAGCAGAACAGAAAGGCGAGATGGCCGAGAGCCCGTCACTGTTCCCGGGGGGTCCCGGCGCATCTCACATCAGCACAACCATCCTTCAAGCTGAGCTGGTCACACGAGGGTGATGTGTTTTGAAGGAAACAGGGATTTGTGGAGATGAGCAATTTGGTGATTCGCTTGTATTTCCAAAGCCTTTGGCAAGGTCCCACCAAAGATCTACGGGCACGTGGGGAAAAACCACTGAGATTGCCTAGACACAGCGAGGACTTGTCTCCTGCCACCAGGAAAGAGACATCGGTGGTCTCATGGATTCGTCTTCAAAGACAAATCTCAGTGCTCAGCCAAAAAAAGGGGAACAGGCAAGTTTTGGGGAAGGAGAAGGAGGAGATCTTCACACCCCTGTGTAAACCCCTGCCTGCCTCGAGAATGGTGCTGCAGAGCCAGAACGAAGAGGGAGAGGTGAAGCACTCCAGGACTTCTCGGCTACAGCATGGCGGAGATGCTCAGAAAGGAGACGGCAGTGGCACGTGTCCCCAGAGGCGAGGAGGAGGAAAGACCCCCAAAGTCACCAAGCAGGAGGAAGCACACTACAGCCCAGCTGCCGTGGCACAGATGAGGAGCAGGAGTGGAGATGAAGGTGCTCGGCTGGCACGCGGAGGCAGGGGGGCCACCATGCTTGCGGGGACAGACATAACCTGCATCCAGGGACCCGCAGAGAGCCACCATCACCGCCGGGTCACTCAGGACTGACCCCAGCCCTTTCCTTAGCATCTGCTTGGGATGCAGAGACAGCTTGGTTGTTCGGCCCAAGCTGGATCCAGGCTGCTCCTCGCTCGTTACTCACTCATTAATAAGGACGGTTCTCAGGTGGTGCAGCCTGTTTGGTGCCCCGCCATACACAGCCACCCGCCTGGGTATGTAGGAGTTGGCCTGCCCGTCCAGCATCAGCCACAGTTTCCTGGGGACGAGAAGAGCAATGGGCAGCATTGTCCTCCCCTCCCAAGCTGCCTGGGGACAGAGATGTCCCAGGGCTGGGGGCAAGGCTATGTCTTCCTGGGGTGCATCTGGCAGCAGCTGCTCCCCACCTCAACCCCGAGCCCCCAGCTGCAGCCCCGGAAAAGCTGCTTTCAAGAGGAAGATGGCGTTTTGCCCCACACCATGCCCATCCCTGGCAGAGCTGCCAGCGGAAGGGGACACCCTGAGGTCTCACTTGACAATGGTGCCTTTCTTCATGTTGAGCCGCACCCAGTGCTGCCCCGGAGGCCCGTTGCTCTCCCAGAAGGTGTATGTCTGGTTGTCAGTCAGATGGGCTGCACCGCAGTCCTCCTGCAAGAGTGCAGCGAGCAGAGGGAGGGAGCTGAGCATCCTTGGGCACACCATGGCCACCCCTGGGACGGGTCCTGTGGGGCCAGAGGAGGTCAGGACCAGGCCAGCCCCTCAGTTTGCTGGGCTGTGGATGGACGGTGGCTCCCACACAGAGCAAGCTGGGCATAGCCATGGACCCCTTGCAGCATCCCAGGGACACAATGAGGTTTTGCTCCAGATGCTCAACTCCTCACAGCTTCGCTTGAGCAGCAAAACCCCACCACCATCCCCTGCCCCTCGCAGAGGGCACAGCCACCACTGGCCACTCCTCCCCACAGCTGCAGCGACTTATGACAGTGTCTTATGCTGATTTTAAGCCGTGGAGGAGTCCCGCTACGCACCGCCTGCGAGGACACCTCGACGCTGCTGAGGTGCTCCTTGGTGCAGTCCCTGTGCTGCAGCTCCCTCTCACTGTGATCATACAGGAAGCGCCCCAACTCCATGTCATGCTCGTAGCTCCAGCCTGGGGGCAGGGACCTGCAGGGGGGCTCTGTGTTAACGGGACAGGGAGGCCAGGCTGCACCCCAAACCTGCCCACCAGCACTGGGCAGATGCCCCAGCTCAGATCGGCTGCAGCATCTCATGGTCACCACATCAGGATGGAGCTGGGCCACTGTCCCTGCCACAAGCAGATGGCATGGCTGTATCTCACCACCACCACAACAGGCATTTATGGCTACCCCAGCCCAGTGGGAATAGCACCACGTGGTCGCTCCAATGCTCCGCGGAGCAAAGGCCATCTTCGCTTGAGCAGCATCGAATGGTATCAATGTAAAAGGCATCTCTTGGCACCCATCCTCCCTACTCCCGACCCTGAAGCCAGTCCTGACCCTGCAGGCATGTCCAGGCCCTGGCTGGCTGCCCCTTGGGGTGCTGCAGTACTGCTCTAGGAGATGCACTCGTACCGAAACTTCTGCACCGCGGCCTCATCCTGCTCTGTGAGTCTGGGCTTCTCTCCCAGGCGCATGGAGTACGTCAGGTCCACCACTTGTTCCCAGCTGGAGCAGCACCAGCAGAGGAGTCACACAAGGGAAAAGATGGGTCAGTGCTCAGCGTGCCCAAGCATTACTGCCTTAGGCTAGAGTGGAGGCAGCAGCGGTGGGGGACCAGTGATGGCACCCAGGGGCTGCAGGAACAGCTGCAGGAGGGACAAGAGCATCCCTGCACCCAGGTGCAGGCTGGGGCAGAGTGGGGGAATCCAGCCCTGCACGTGGCTTTCCATCATTAAAATCAAATATGAGCTCTCTCATCACTGCATTACCTCTGCGACATCGCTCAGCCCAAACCCGAGTGCCTCAGAAACACCCTGGCATCATCTTTATCCTGCGCAGGTGCTGCCACAAGCGAACAGGATTAGCCTATGAGGGGGCACCCTCCTGCCCGCAGGTGGCTCGACAGGGATGTGTCCCACCTGCGCTGGAGGGAGTGAGGGGGGCTGTGCTGGACGTGTCAAAGGGATTTGGGATGGTTGGGTCGCACATCCTCCGTGGGTACTGGCCACATGCACCTCCAGCGCACACAGCCCCATCCCTATTTGGGGTGCAGCAGGCTGGGGCCATACCTGACCGCGGGTTTATAATCAACCCCGAGCGTTTGGTGCTGCCACTGGATCTTCTCCACGGACTCAACCGGCACCAACTTATCTCCTCCTTCTCCAAACCTCTGCGCCAGGAGCCAGCCCTCAGCCAGGTCACGGCTGCTCGTGTACTCCTCCAGCTGCTCCTGAAAGCACATCCCGGCTTTTCACCCCCCGCGGGGACCCACCGCCCCCGCGCCGGTC
>NW_008825072.1:2774842-2781109 GCF_000699105.1 Pygoscelis adeliae | reverse complement strand
CGCCGTTCGCCCCGCTTTGCCCAGATGCGACTGTGGCCCGCCCGCCCCGGTCCCGCGGTCCCCGGCAGGAGCTGACCCGGGTCGCCTGCGGCTCCCTCCAGACCTCCAACGTCCCCGCCGCTGCCTGCATCCCTACAAGCAGAGGGGGGGACCCTGCAGGGTCAGGGTGCAGGGCTACATCTTCAGCATGGATAGGGAAGAGAGGGGAGCTGGCATCCTGCTATGGGGAGAGCCGGCTCCTGGCTGGCTGGGGGACATATTCCTGCCCCAGGCATGCTTGCAGCGGGTGGGGAGGCTCTGGGTACCAGCTGGGGAGGATGACGGGCTTCCCTGCCCAGGAGCAGCTTTATCCCAGCCAGCAGCGGCATCCTGGCAGAAGGATTGAGGCCATGACACCCAGCAGCACCCAACCACCCCAGAACGCTGGCAGTGTGTCATGCCAAGTCATGTCTGCCTGTCGCATACCACAGCGAGGCGGTGGCAGAGAACAACTCAGCTCCACCCCATGCTACCTGAATTTCTCCAGGCTAGGCACAAAGATCTGCGTTTAAGGATCAGGAAACAACCAGGCTGGCAGAGCTCAAAGGTCCCCAGACCTCTCCAGCGCCTGCCTGCTCTCCTGGCAGGTTAGAGTCCAGCTCCATCCCTGCCTGCAAAGGTACAGTGCAAAGAGAGGTCCGACAGCTGTCACCCCTGCAGCGTTATCTGTTGAACAGGCGTGACTGTGCCTCACCGCAGCAACGGGCACCAGCCTTGCCAGGAACAAAGTGCCCTGAACCGCGCTGTGAGAGAAATGCAAACTTCTGCCTTGCTCCTAACTGAGGCCACCGCAGCCAGGAGGGTCCCATGCCCTCCCTCCGCAGCCACATCACCCTATAAAACTGGTTGTAGAGCTGCTGCAAAGGGTTGAGCCAGTTAATACTCTGAGCCACCTCCATGACACCACTTTGTGTGCAAAGGGTATCACAGGGCCAATTTCTGCTTCACCTCCAGTCGCCTCTCATGACACCAGTCTCCATCGCTGTTTAACCCAACAGAAGGACACAGAAACCCCAGCCAGACCAGACAAATCATGGGGAAGGCCAGGAGTAGTTAGTTCATTCACTTTATTTTAGATCCTTTATGAGGTAGGGACAGACAGATCCTGCCAAACTATTTATAGCTTGTCATACTTCAGGGTATTAGTGGAATAACAAGAACAGCTAGAGTACATGTGTGTTATTAATCACCTGAAGCTATTCTATGACAATTCAGCAAGCCAAAGTCAGGAGAGAGCGAGTGGTTATAAGGAGCCATCACGGCATCAGTCCCTTCCCCAGCTCATCCCTACCCACCCTGTGAAGCTGCAGCTCTGGCACAGGCACATGCCTCCTCTTCTCAGCAGCACAGGGGCACCGGCACCTTCCTCAGGACGGCACTGGCTTGAAAACTGATCTCAACCGACTTGAGACGGAGTGATGGGGTGGGGACACACAGCCTCAGGTTCCTGGTGCTCAGGAGGGCTCCCTCACCCCGGGCCACTTGACTTGTGTCTTGTCAAACATGGTAGGAGACAGCTCCTACCCACAGCTTTAGAGATCAGAGGAGAAGGAACGTGCCCCAGCACTGAAATAACACATACTTTGGGCCCCTGAGGTTGGCCAGGGCTGAGCTGACCTCTTCCACAATTCACTGGGCTGTCACAACAGAAATTCAGTTTGCAGTTGGCTTTAGAACACCACAGATGAGACAGAGGACCGCGCAGAGGAGATCCAGGGGGTTACCAGCACCCCCTTCCCAGCTCACCTTTGCACAGCAAATTCAACAGCATGATCTGTGGGTTATCTTGGCATCCTTGCTCAGCAGCCATGTTTGTCCAGACCCTCTGACCATGCACTAAATGATCTCAGCTGAGACCTTGCTGCAGCGATGGGCTCTTCCTGCAACTGGAAGGGCTTTCATAGGTCTCTACACCCCGGTATAACACTACAGCAGCGGCTGCTGCCATTCTCCAACATGTATATGGCATAACATGAAATGGACAGTAAAACAATGGTATATATGGTAAAACACTGTTTTTCTCAGTATGCATGTAGGGCTTAAACCCAGACCATCCTGGATGAGGTCCCAACTGCAGCCTTCCTGCTAGGGCCAGGGTCCTGTTACTACAAGTGTTTTTTAAATAGAAATCCCCGTCACCAGCTAGACCCTTTCCCCAGAGCTCCAGCAATCACTTGGGCAGCACTCTTTTCTCAGTGGCAGGAAATAAACCCAAGGGTGTGAGAGGTCAGGGGCTAAAAGACCTTGCTGGGAGGAAGAGTAGAGAAATGTGGGAAAAGCTAGAGTCGATAACTCCACAGTCATCAAGTGCTTCAGGTTAGGGAGGACCTAGACCTGAAGACAGCAGGGCTAGACTGGAAGTTAGATCAGATTGCCCAGGGCTGTAAGGCAAGTCTTGAGCATCTCCAAGGATGCCATTCTAGGGAAGGATCTCACCGCTTCAGCCAGGCTCTGCTCTCAGCATCGCCCTGCACGGCAGCTCTCCCCTCATCACAGAGAGGGCTGTGTACATGGATGATGAGAGGGAACAGAGCTGTCCAAGCATCTCATCCCGCAGTGAGAAACCTGAGCTGCTCCATAATTACTTCAGTTACCCTTTGTCAGCTGCAGTTGCTTCCACCAAGGCCAGGGGAGCCAGTGGTCACCTGTTGGAGATGTCTCAGCCAGAGGTGCCCGTTCCCCCGCAGGTGGTCACTCAAACAGCCCCAGCTGGCTTTTATCCTGCCCATTCCCACAGGTGACATCAGCTCACCCTCCACCAAAGACTAGGGCCATTTTATCCATCCTGCCCTGAGCCACTCATCAACCAACCGTCCCCTGCCCGGCAATAAAGCACCAGAGAGGAGTCAATTTTTCTTGCTACTTCTAGTTCTGCTCTGTAAATAATGTGACCTCCTGCTGATCTGCCTTAGAGACAAGTGGGCAAGGTTGGAAAAAGCAGGATCGATTCCACCCAAACGTCAGTGGCCAGAAAGGATCTAGGATGGCTCATTTCAAATCCTACCCTGATGCTGAAGACTCCTTCACCAACAGTCCTGACTGAGGCCAAGCCAGCAGATCAAAGTCCTTTCACCAGTTTGCTCATGCCCATTTAAAACAGACACCCTAGAAAGGGACTCAGCCACCAGCACGGAAAGGTATCACACTGGCTCTCCTCCTGTCCACGCGGGTCCTTGAAATCAGCCACAAAGCCACAGAGCTCAATTCTGAGATAACTCTAGGATTTACAAAAAAAACCTCCTCCAGCAGATGGGACTTCACACCCACCCAGCTGAGCACAGAGGGCTCTGCTGCAGGCAAGGGCTGCCAGAAACGGCTTCCCTGCTCACCCTATACTCCTTCCACTCACCACGATGGGAGATGGCAGCACACGCTCTCTGCTGGTCCTACATCCCTTTTAGTACAGCCCCCCTCAGCAGGTCTGGGAATACAGCAGTTTCAAAGGAAACTGGTGAAGGGAAGGACTTAGTTTACAACTGGAAGTGATTTCCAGATGACAGGCTCCTTCAACAGAGGAGAAAAAGTCATGAAGCATTATGACAGGATAAATCTTAACTCACAGCATTAGCCCCGCTCCAGTGAAGCCCCAGTGACTCAGTGGCTCTTAGTAGCGGCGGTCGACAGACCACACAGGCTGAAGATGGAGCTGGGGGTATAAAAGTGGACCGACATCTGGTAGCTCACAGTGCTAGGCAATGACTAGCTCTGCCCAGGGCTGGAAAGATCAAGGAGCATTTCCAATGGTCTTGAAGTTGTAAAGCTTTCATTGCCCGCTCCCCGCTCACACACTGCGTGTCCATCTGCTCAAGGAGCTCCAACCCTTGGTACCCACAGCCTATCCACTCCCCTGGGGCAAAGGCTTTCCCTGTCCACCTGAAACCTCCACCTACCCCCCCAAGGCAGAGGGGAGCAGAACCCGGCGCTGCTGTGCCTGCTACTGCTCTAACCCCTGCTGTCTGGGAGAAGAGGCCCTGCACATCTCCATGAGAATTAGAACAGATTAGTTGTAATACTGGATTTTAGGGGAAAACCAAGGCTCAAAGAGCCTGGGAGAACAGCTGCTAGGCCACCAGCATGCCAGATGCAGAACTGAAGGCTACAGAGCAGGAGGGAAGCAGACAGTTCCCACCACCCGTAGGGGAGCAGCTCCCCCAGCAGTCGCTGCTGTGCAAGGGGCGCAGGGAACCACGGGTGGTCACAGGAACTGGGATTTTGTGCGATGTAAAAGCATGGGAGCCCTTTCCTGACAGCACCCACAGTCCTGCTGTGCAGGTCTGTCGTGACACCTGGTGGCCAGAGGCACCCCTGCAGCACCTGCCACCAGCCTGCCCCATTTCTTCTTAAACCTAGACCAATGATCTCATTTCCATGACCTCAGGTGAGAGCAGGAAGAAGGCAAGGGAATGTGGTCAGGACACTCGGGCTAGGACACACTGAGCATCTCTGAGCATCCCTGTGGTCTCAGCAGCAGCTCGCAGTTCTCTGTCCGGTGCTGTAACCTGCCATACAGCTTTGTGGCACCACCCCATTTCTGTCTGGAGCAGAACGCAGCCTGGGAGGAGCGAGAGTTGTGGAGCTGCAACAGGGACATGTGGAGGAGAAACTCATTACAAAAGCCTACCAGACCTTTCTGATGTATGAGGGCTGGGCCAGGGCTTCATTATTGCAATCACATTTACACTCCAAGCTAGCTCCCACCCTGCTGAAGACCCAAACCTCCATGTCCAAAGAGGTGCTGGTTACCACTGCTGGGAGCCAGGCTTCACACCTATATGTTTATTATATATACACATCCTGGGGGGACAAGGGAGCTCTTCCCACTGCACGGTTTTGTTGAACGATTGTCCATGCTGCTCGGTCAGGCTGCAACATCACTCTTCCCACGGACTCATGTCTGTGTCAATGGCCACGCAGTTATAGGCAGCATAGCGCAACTTCTCTTCACATACCTTGGCTCTAGGGATGGCAGGAGCGGGGGAGGGGGAAGGAAAAAAAAAAAAAAGACAAGGAGGAGTTGCCATTGTTGCATTTGCCAGCCAAGAGGACAAGATGCTTTCTGAGATGGAGGCTATGCTTCACCAGCCGCTCACAGAGAGAATCACAGCAGACACATGCTACAGGCAGTGGGACGTAAGTGTGGCAAAGCGATGGGGCCCTACGGGTCAGCACCAAGGTTAAGAAGAGAGCCCAGACACACAGTCCCCCAGATGTAGGGAAGCACCAAAACTTACGTGGCATAGTTGGGCAAGAAGAGGGTGCTGGAGCAGGTGGACGACTCTGGCAAAGCATCTGTTGTCTCAGAGCTTGGGAAGAAGGTGACAAACTGGTCAGCAGGCCAGCGAGGCAGGGGAGACCAGACCACACATCCCTTCGGTGTGGGATCTGTCAGCCTTGCAGTCTACAGAAGAATGGACTCACCCCATCTTGTCTGGATAGATGTAGATCCGTGCTGGAAGGCGGCTTCTGCCAGTCACAAATCTGAGGAAGCGGCTGCGATCCTCTGTGAAGGAAAAGCAAAGACATCAGCAGACCCTAGAGGGACGTGAGATGGAGTACAGCCACTTCCAGGTATCCCCAGTGCTAGCAAGCAGTTCCTTCAGCCCAGCTGCTTGCTCTCCTTGGCTCCCATTTATTCCCCAGGCAGCAAGAGGGTGGTTTCACCCTCCCAGTTTCCAGCCAGCATGCAGGAGCTGTCATGGCACAAGATATGCAGGGACAGAGCAAATCACTCACCATTGGTGAAGTTGTTGAGTGCTTCCCAGAAGTACTGAACACGGGTGTCTAATGGCTCAAAGTCCTCAAACCGGGCTGGCAGAAAGGATACAGAAAAGTTTATAAAAGATCCAAGCACCTCCTGGATAAATTAGAGGAGGGCCTCCCCTGCTCACCCAGGGGTCCTCTGCCAGTGCAGGAAGAAACCTCTAGGTGCCTGCAGGGTGTGAGCACATAGACCCAAGCTGCAAGGGACACATGCAGTCAGGCCCCTCCCAGTAAGCACATTCAGATCCACATCTCGGCTCCACAGAGGCTCAGATACTGGCAGCCTAGGGATGCCCCAGCCTCTACTCTGAGGCCCAGCATGGAGACAGAGGACACCCCTGCCCCCATCAGCACCCAGCTAAAGGCAAGAAGCATACAGGCCCACATTCTCACTGTTGTAAAGGCTAATATCAGCCTCCCACACCTCTCCTTGTCCCAACACAGAGAGAAGACAGTCTTGTTTTCAGG
>NW_008825072.1:2766477-2774825 GCF_000699105.1 Pygoscelis adeliae | reverse complement strand
CTTACTGAGCTTCTTCAGAGCATCAACTGTGACTTCAGGGTCTCCACAGACTTTTTTTTCCAGCTCCTGCCAGGTGAGGAGATCAAGAACAGCTTGGGGCACCACCTTCAGCAGCCCAGCCTGCATGGCCATGATCTGAAAAGGAGATAGGGCAGGTAAGCAGCATGTCTTGTCCATTTCCCTGGCTCGTGGTTGAGCCTAGGGACTTGACTGGATGCGAGCCGTGTGACTGCTCAGCAAATGCTCCAAGGAACCTGAAGAAGGGAACAGGATCCCACAGAGATGCATCCCAGTTCATTCAGGAAGCCGGTGTCAGAGCTGGGAATAAAACCCCATGTCTCCCATGCTGCTACAAGTCACTTTGCTTCTCAACAACTCCATGGGCTCCAGGACCTCACCAAGAAGGACTGCCTACTATTGCACTAATGAGCACAGGGACACTAACCACGATGCATTTTACCAGAAACAGACTGGGAGGGTATGTCTCTGGGAACTCAGTGACCACTGATGCTATGGGACAGTGTTACCTGCTCCTTGCTCTCTTCTAGTCGAGCCTTCTGCACCAGGCGGATGAACTCCTTGCGATCCTCGTAGCACACCACAGTGCTGCTGCCATTTGTGATCAGCTCCACCATACGCTGGTCACTCATAGGTCAGCTCATTCCCAAATTTGAACTCAAAGGTGTCTTTGTCCATGACTTCCATCACCTCCAGGAGCTTCACCTGCCCAGGCCCCAGATGAGTGCTTGTTAGAGAGATGCCCAGTGGGCAGTGGTGTGCCCGAGCCCGCATCTCCTCCCTTCCCAAACAAGGGCTGGAGTGACTGCAACAGCAGCACAGCATGGGATATGCTGCCCTAGAGCTGTTTAGCAGACCTGGGGCACTGCATGCTTGAAGCAGTAGTCAGCATGGCTACACCTCTATATTAGCTATAGGATGCATTAAATGCTAAGAGCGCCCTTTTTGTGCGTGTTTCTTTGACACATCATAGGAGGAAGCAAGTACAACATGAGGACAGGGACACAAATCACCACCTTGCTGAGTGCCACAAGGAATAGGATAGGCACAGCCTCCCAGTCCCTCTCACCAGCACAGAGTCCACGGCAGGGAAGTCTTTGCTCCAGCTGACCTCCTCCCCTGTTAATTGTTTCCATACAAAGCCAGGAAGAGCCAGGACCTGAAGGAGAACAGGGATTTTGCTGAGTCTGTGTGAAAGGAGACATCCCCAAAGATAGAGATAGGGCTCAACAGCGCAGAAACAAAGGAGCTTCCCTGCTCCCCCTGTCCACATGCAGAGCTCATCATAACCAAGCAAAGACCAGACACCCTCTCCCAAGCTCCCAGCAGCATCTCCCAAAACTCAGGCTGTGAGCTCTCCTAACCTCTCAGCCCCAAATCCTGGCAAACACCTTTTGTCCCAGTGTGTGATCATAGAGCCCTCCCATGCTCCTGTCGGACAGGCTGCAGAAGGGGGCTAGCAACTCCCTTTGCAGCAAACCTCCACACAGGGATGAGGCTGAAAGCTTACCAGAAACTCCTTGCCCCTCAGAGCTGCTCCCATGATCTGCCCGATCCACTCATATTTTGGGAAGTCTTTACAGGAGGGGTTGGGGACGTACATGTCCCTGGCTTCTCCAGTGCTGTTACCCTACAGGAGTGAGAGGCAAAACTCCAAGTCACGATCTCAGCACAGCATGAAGCACCACAAACTCAGTTCCTGCAGTGCCTCTGGGCACTTCTCACAACAGAAGTGGGCTAAACCCCCCATCCTCCTTGGCAATATTCCTAGTGAGAGACAAGTATCCAGGCACTTGTCAGCATATCCTAAAATGAGGTGCCACAAAGCAATCTATACCCAACCCTTCGCAAGGAAAAGCTTTGGACCAGCGAAAGTAGATATGTCCCTGGCATGCAGGGGGACAGGGACAGCACTGCATTGCCAGGCACAGAAAGATCTGCCTCAAATACCCCAACCCACAGCACCTGGTTGGATGTGCGCACAAAGAAGGGCAGAGGCACGGGGGTGTCTGCCGAGCTGGGACACAGCTCCTCTGACATGTCCGCCAGGCTGTCCCGAAAACCACCACCTGCAACCCCAAAAGAAGGGCATTTTTAGTGATGTGAACTCCCCATGTGCTGACCCTCAGAATTATGGAGCAAAGATGAGGAATTCTGGTCCAACCTGGCCCAGGGCTGAGCAGAAGGCTCCTGTCAGAGCCTTATAGCACCGGAGGAAATAAGACAGGAGAAATAACATCCCTGTCTGGCCTGTGGAGGACAGCCAGAGGGAGCATTGGCACTGTCAAAGCTGCTGTTAGTGACTAATGGAGGTCTGGTCCCCATCCCAGCAAGCAGCACTCCTTACCCGGGACATGTCCAGGGGTGGCAGGACAAGGCAACCTGCCTTCCCTCTCTCCTCCATGGGCAGTAACACTGGGAGCAAACAAGAGCCCCTACAGCAACAGTCACCCCATCAACCCCCAACTCTGCTCCAGAGGAGCCCTTGCCTCACACAGCCCCTACCTTGGTCGATGATGCCCTCTGCGATGAATTTACACTCCCACCACTGGTCATAACGCAACGGCCACCTGCAGAGAACCAGGCATCGCCTGAAGTGCTGCTCAAAGCCAAGGAGATGCTGGGGAGGCAGCAGGCACAGCAGGGACACCAGGGGACTAGGGTGGACCAGCCTGGGCTTAGGACAGGACAAGATCTCAATCTCCAGAGACAGCTGCATCCTCAGTAGGGAGGTGACACCTTGGGGAACAGGCCCTGATCCCATGTCTGAGCTAGCTCCTGCCCTAGCAAACCCTCTGCAGAGCACAGGACACGCACAGGCTTCCCAAACACCCTGCTGTGACAGAGGACATAGCTCCCAGCACTGCATGATCCCCTCCCTCCCCCAGACACCACTTACCTATAATCTAGAGGCTTTTCAAACTTGTCCGAGGGTTTCAGGCCTTCATACACCTGCAACAAGCAGAGAAGATCAAGGCTGACATCCCCTCCCCAGGGGAACCGGTGCCAGGTGAAGGCAGGAAATTGGAAGAAATCTAGTTTGCCCCAAACCTTTAAATACTGACTGAAGCTGATCTCTAAATGGTCTAGGAGCCCTTCATTTTTGGAAAGAGAACATAAATTACAGTGCTAACCACTGTATGGAGCTTTCTGACCTCAGAGGTACATTGAACACATATTAAACCTCACAGCAGTCTGGGCTGTTTGTGCACACATAGAGCAATAGATCTTTTGGAGGTGGGGGGAGAATGTCAATAGAAAGATCAGCATTGCTGTAAAACCACAACACAGGACTGTGTGCAGCTGCATTATTGTTGTCACACAAGAATTCTTTGCTGCCCTTTTAGTGTAACGAGATTGTTATGCTCTGCATTAGCAGCATGCCACAGAGAGCATTCAGGATAGAGCAGAGACTTCAACTCAGAGATCCCAAATCCCTCCTAGATGTTATTCCTGGATATGGGATCATCAGCACATGTAATTGTAGAGCCTATGAGTCATGTGAAGAGGCCTTGAGGACTCCAGGTATCTCCAGCTCCAAGTTGTCCCTTCCACCCACCTCTATACAGTTAATTTTGGATTTGGGATGCCCCGCTCTCCCCAGAACAGTTGGGACCCTTCCAGAAGGGACAGTACCTGGGTGAAGACAGCGTTCTTGCAGCTGGGGTCCAGGGCAGGGTTATCTCGGTGCTCCATAGCCAGGCGTCGGTTAATATAGAGCCGTGGCATGAAATTGGGCTTGCTGGTCTCTGAGTCCTTCAGACACTGGGTAATGAGAGCTGTGCGCCTCTTGGACAGCAGCAAGAACTGCTTGATATGCTGCCAACAGGTATGTCCAAAACATCAGAAGTGCCCAGCATCCAAAACACGTCACCTACTTCCTACTGAAGCCACTGCACCGCCAGGTCTCTCCCCTTCCCAGGGCCACAGCCTTCCACACACAGACACATTCTCCTTGACAATATTTGCTCCACCTCTGCCTCTGAAAGATTTTGCTTTCTGGCTTAAGGGAGATACCAAGCCCAGTCCTCTCTCCATCAGTCGTCGTCTGACACTCACACTCCAGTGTTGCTTGGACTCTCTTTCACCCTCACTCTCACCAGAACATCGGTCCTACTATCCCTCCTATTTGTAATCAAAGCAAGTTCCTCTAAACAAACACGAATCCTCAAATGCTTTGGGTTCTATGTTGAGCCAGCGCAGGAATTACAGTGCTTTCTGACACCAGCCTGGAAACACACGGAATGGGACTACCCCAGAAATGTCTGGCACATGTATTCTGGGAGAGGATGTAAGGAAAACAGACAACTGGAGGGACAAACTCAGTCTTACGAGAAAGATGGAAATCAAAAGCTTATTAAAGCCAGAAATAAGTTACTGGTAAAAGCCTTGCTGTTTGGACACAGCCAGCTCAAAGCTGCTGGCAGCAAGTGCAGGAACAGAGTGTCCTGGGCTGAGATCTCGGAGGGGATGTGTGTCCAGCTCACACGCCCAGTGCTGCTATGGTCCAAGTCCTTTTGAGGGTGAAGTGCTCTGGTTTGATTCTACTTGTTACCCCATAGCTATATGTTTTCACATCAGTGTTTTAGCAGGAAACTAGCCTCTAAACAATACCACTTTTCACAGCTTTAATGAACTGAGCTCAGCCAGGTATTTCCCTTGATCTGCTTTACAGGCAACAAGCACTGACTGCCTCCCTTGCCACAGCCCAAGCGCAATCACCCTGCCAGATTGATGCCCCACAAGACAGAGGGAATCGCTCACCTTGAGTTTGCTGAACGTGCCAACAGTGTGGTCCCAGGCTGGCACCAGGTGATGCAGGACACTGTCCAGGAGCTTGATAAACCTAAATCCCAAAGAAGAAGGTATTGCGACACAGGAGGGACAGGGATCTGCACAAGCCTATTCCAGACCAGACACCCCTGGACACAAGCAGAAAAGTAACAACTGATCCAAACCTAACCCAGCATGGTCTTTTACATCACAGAGCCTTTGGTACTAAATTCCCACTCTGGGCACTGCAGGGACCTTGCACCCTTTGCCCCATACACCGCACAGATATGCTACGCTTGCGACACACAAGGCACTGTGAACTTGAGCTGCAAAATTCCTCTGAAAGTGTAAGGGAGTTACTCCAGAGAGCCCACTTTGTTCCCAAATGACTCTGCTATTTTCTCCAGGGCCCAGGATGCCTGTCCCCAGGGGAGTCACACAGCTTTACAGCTTCGAGCCATACTCGTGCTGGAGACGGCACCAATCCCTGCAGGCAACGCCACCCCATTTGTCTGCCCCCCTCCATACAGTACCTTTGAATGAGCACAGCCCGTCGGTACAGCAGGTCAGGGTCTGTCCCTTCTAGGCGAGGGTAGCGCACTAAATTGGGCAGCTGGAACATGTCAGCACTGAGTCCCAAGTCCCTCTGTCGGGAGGATTTGATTTTGATGCCTCTGAGGCGAACATCAATCCCATCATCTGCCAAGGAAGACCATGGATGATACGCTAATACCATGAGAAAGCAAGCCTTTCAGCACGGGAGGTCTATAAGTAAAAGCACTAGGAATGTCACCAGCTCCACCAGCTCTGGGGCTGGGCACTCAGAGCCTGAAATACCTCTGAGAAAAAGCAGGGCATTTACAGAAGAAAAAAAAAATAATTGAAGGCAGAGAAAGAGGATAAAAGCTGAGAGCTTGCAAACCCCCAGATCCCCCTGGAGTTTCCCATGGTTCTTCTGCATCTCATCCGAAACAGCCCACAGGGCCAAGAAGTACAAGCCACAGGAACAAACTCTTAATAGTATCTTACAAGTGCATTATGGATGTGGCCATAACACCCAGCCCTACCTCTGCACTCCACAATCCGGATCTCAATGACAGGCAGGTGTGTTGTCATGTCCTCAAGGACGCACACATCCCCAATGTAGCTCCTGCAAACACAGCACAAACGAGGGCTGCAGAGCTGTTCCCTCGCCCATCCTGCCAAAATCCACTTGGCTGCTTGCAAGGGAAGAGGGTTTGCATCTTTTGAAATGGGAGCCTGCGGCAGGAACCCAGACCCAGTTGCCTACAACATGGCCTGTGTTGAATGCCTGAACCTGCTGGTGCCTCAGGTCCAGGCGACATGATCCCAATGGGTCCCAGAATCGGATCAGGAGAGCCCTGATGATTGTGCCGTCTGCTATTGTAGGCAGAGTGAACCCGCAGCTCAGAGATGGAAGATGCCTGTCCCAGGGCCCTGGTCCTCTTAAGCCAGGCTGGTGCTGGCATGACTGCTTAGGGTCGGGGTGTCCAGCACCTCCGGCCCCTGCAAGGACCATACTACCTTCTCCACCTCCATCTACTCACTCATCAATCCCGACGTCATTCAGTTTCTTCAGATTGTCCCCCTCGCCCCCATACACGGCGACCCGCTTGGGCATGAAGTTCTCATCGGTGGTATCTACTGTCAGCAGGAGCTTCCTGCAAAGGGAAGCATGAAATGAGAAGGTAACTGCATCTGAACACTCATTGCTGCTCCCCCTCATTGCCTGGTTACGCTTGTTATAAAGCACACGCAGCTGCTGCTGGGATCCCCGGGTACCTGTGACAACGCTAAGACCCCTTCAAGCCCAGAGCCAGAACAAGGCCTGAGGGGCAGGGAGCACAGGGCAAAATTGGGCCATGACGGACTCATGCAGAGAGCGGGGGCTGCAGGGCTCGCCCCAGCCACAAGCCAGCACACAGGGGAGAGGTGCCTCACTTGACAATGGTGCCTTTCTTCATGTTGAGCCGCACCCAGTGCTGGCCCTGGGATCCGTCACTCTCCCAGTATGTGTCGGCGTGGCTGTCGGTCAAGCATGACACATTGAAGTCCTCCTGGAAGAGGGCAGTGAATGAAAGGAAGATCAGATGGGGGTAGGATTAACTTCCCCTTAGTGGTTACCCTCGTCATGAATCTTAGAGCCAGAGGACATCAAACTGGCCCATTACCTTCGCTGGGCTGTGCACAGACACAGGGAGACAGAGCACACAGGACACTGGGGCTGACCCTCTAAGGTGCTCTGGGGTCACACACACAGCACAGAATATCAAACCCTCCCTAAAATCAGCTTAGCAGCTAATATTAGCATTTGCTTCTCAAACCACAGCCCCTCCAGGGGCCACATTACACAATATGCTGTATGACGCTCCCCAGGC
Source organism: Pygoscelis adeliae (assembly GCF_000699105.1). Lineage (NCBI taxonomy): Eukaryota > Metazoa > Chordata > Aves > Sphenisciformes > Spheniscidae > Pygoscelis > Pygoscelis adeliae. The sequence continues at coordinate 2,767,635 of NW_008825072.1, read as the reverse complement.
TTCTCTCCCACATCCTCAAACACAGCCCAGCCCAGCCCAGAGCAGCACACCAAGCACCATCCCATGCTCCCCAGTCCCATGGCAGAGCAGGGCTGATGCAGCCTCATCCCTTTAACCCACCGTGTAGGACGAGACATCGATGCTGTCCACGTACTGCTTGACGCTGCCCAAGTTCTCATCCTCCTTCCCAATGTGATCATACAGGAAATGCACCAGGTCTTCGTCACATTCATAAGTCCATGTTGGGGGCACAAACCTACCAGGGAAAAGGGATTAATGGGTCTGGACAGACAGGGGCAGCCAGGCTGATGGGTCAGGGAAGGCAGGTCCATGTCCTGCTTGCCTTGGTCGTGCCCTGTTGTCTGCTTTGTGCAGGCTTATCTAGGACAAGACTGTGCCGAGCAGAGCTGTTCCCCACTGCCTGTCTTCCCCCCTCTCCCCCCAGTCTGCAGGAGACGGCTGTCTGAGCAACCAGGGAGAGACAGCGGCTTGCACGCAACCACAGCGGAAGCTGGGAAACAGCTCATACCGAAGCTTCTCTACTGCGGCCTCATCCTGCTCCATGGGCTTGGGCTTGGTTCGGGGGGGCGGGGGTTCGTTCGGTTCCCCCCCTTGCTCCCATCTGAAACAACCCAGAGAAGGGGGGAGTGAGAAAATCCCAAGGGAAGGAAGGAGCTGGTGGTCAAGGACTAGCTGGAAGGGGAAGATTTGGGTTTAAATGCCCACCATCCTCCATCACCTCCAGCCTCATCCGCCGCCCCTTCCTTTCCAACCATCTCTACTTCTTCTAGCCCACACCCCACTAGGCAGGTGACAAGCACAGTGACCAAGCCAAACCCGGTTAACTCCACATCTGGCGTCCCTATTGCCTCACTTCCATGGAAGAAGTGGCCAAGCAGGCCGGGGCTCCTCAGTCCAGGACAGGAACGGCCGAGGGGCAGCACACCAAAACCCCACGCAGCTTCTAGCCCACACCCCACTAGGCAGGTGACAAGCACAGTGACCAAGCCAAACCCGGTTAACTCCACATCTGGCGTCCCTATTGCCTCACTTCCATGGAAGAAGTGGCCAAGCAGGCCGGGGCTCCTCAGTCCAGGACAGGAACGGCCGAGGGGCAGCACACCAAAACCCCAAGCAGTTGGGCCTGGGTGAATGGGG
>NW_008825072.1:2761057-2763627 GCF_000699105.1 Pygoscelis adeliae | reverse complement strand
CCCCGTCGGCTGCTCCGGGGCGCCTGTGAGTGATGAGGCTCCTCCATGTGGGCTTCCCAGCTGGGCTTCTCTGTTCGCTCTGTTAGAGTGACACCGGCCATGACACTCCCAGGGCTGTGGGTGCTATAGGGGTGCATAGGTGGGGGACATTCAATGCAGGAGCAGCTGTGCCCCAGGCTCTGTGGTGCTCACAGGTCCTTCCTTCAGCACTGTGGCCGGCCCCTCGTGCCTTCTTCCGTCTCCATCACCCTCCTCACTCCACTCCTCCTTTCCGCAGTGGACGCTCATGTCCTACATGATTGAAGGTGGTGGCTCCACTACAATGGCCAAGGCCAAGAGCTGGCTCTACCGTCACCCTGAGGCAAGCCACCGACTGTTGCGGCTGCCGGCTGGGGTCGTCACTGACTACCTGGTGGGGCAGGTGGCTGCTGGAGCACAGGTGTGTCCTGGGGCATGGGGACAGGGCCAGGCAGGGACTGGGGACAGGGAGCAGAGAGGGTCCAGCTTCTGGGAGGAGGAGGAGGGACTGAGGTGCAGCTCTCCCAGCCCCATGTCCCCGGCAGGCGCTCCAGCTGTTTGAGTCCCATGCGGGGCACCTGGGCCCGGAGCAGTTTCAGGACTTTGCCCTGCCTTACATCCGAGACATCGCCCAGGCTGTCAAGAGCAAGCTAAAGGAGGAGGCGCTGCCCCTGGTGCCCATGGTGAGTCGGGGCTGCCTGGGTTGACCTTGGCATCTGGGGCCTGCTGGAGAGGGGTGCATGCCCTGGTACCTGCCTCCCCCAGTCTAGCCTGTGGAGAGGGGCCTGACCCATAGCGGAGTTACTGCCCATCTCCTCCCTCCCCAGATCATCTTTGCGAAGGATGCACACTACGCGCTGTGGGACCTGGCCCATGCCGGTTACGAGGTGGTCGGTCTCGACTGGACCATCCGGCCCCAGGAAGCTCGGTAAGAGTCTGGCAGAGCGCTCAGGTGCCCGGGCAGCACCCCGGGCTGGGTACCCTGACCTCTTCCTCTGCCCTGAGCCACCCCAGGCCTGGAGATTTCTGCTCCAGAGGTGGGGATAGTTGGGCCCCCATGCTACATGGAGCTCACAGCAACCAGGGGCTGCACTGAGGGGTCCTGTGTGCCCTGAGGTGGGGGCTGCAGGCACCCGGCTGCCCCCAGACTCTGCGCCACACGCAAAAACTCACCTGCTTCCTCCCTGCTGCAGTGCACAGACAGGGAAAGATGTCACTCTGCAAGGAAACCTGGATCCCTGTGCTCTCTACGCACCCAAGGTGAGCCATGGCCATCGCCAGCAACGGGCACTAGTTCCAGCCGCCTGCCTGGTGTGATTTAACCTGGCAGGCAGCTAAACACCACACAGCCATTCACTCACTCCCCTCCCCCCCGAGTGGGATGGGGGAGAGAATCAGGGAAAAAAAAAGTAAAATTCATGGGTTGATATAAAGACAGTTTAATAGGACAGAAAAGGAAGGGAAAATAATAATGATAAAAGATTATACAAAATAAGTGATGCACAATGCAATTGCTCACCACCTGCCGACCAATGCCCAGCCAGTTCCCGAGCAGCGGTCACCACCCCTCCAGCTAACTCGCCCAGTTTATGTACTGAGCATGACGTCACATGGTATGGAATGTCCCTTTGGCCAGTTTGGGTCAGCTGTCCTGGCTGTGCCCCCTCCCAGCTCCTCGCTGGCAGGGCACAAGAAGCTGAAAAGTCCTTGACGAGTGTAAGCACTACTTAGCAACAACTAAAACATCGGTGTGTTATCAACATTATTCTCCTACTAAAATCCAAAACACAGCACTGTACCAGCTACTAGGAAAAACATTAACTCTATCCCAGCCAAAAGCAGGACACTGCCTCAGTTTCCCCACCTGCAGTGCTGGCTCATGTCCCAGCAGTCCCCCAGGCTGGCTGGGGACCGATGGGGGTGGAGTACCCTGGGCTGGATGGGGCTGACACATGGTTTCCCACCGTGCCTACAGGAGAAGATTGGTGAGCTGGTGAAGAAGATGCTGGAGGGTTTTGGGACCCAACGCTACATCGCCAACCTGGGCCACGGCCTCTATCCCGACATGAGCCCCGAGCACGTGGGTGCCTTCGTGGAGGCTGTGCATGCTCATTCCCGCCACATCAACAAGCACAGCTGAGCCTGAGGGCTTGGGGACAGGACTCCGGTTTGGGCACAGTCACCCCAAGTAGTGTGTTGTCACAGGGCTCGCTCCAGGCTGGGCTGCGGCATTAAACCAGCACCTTCTCTGCAGCAGCTGTGTGGCTCTGGCTAGGGGGATGGGGAACGGGACAGCCCTGGAGAAGATGGGCAGTGACGGCAGCCTGGCAGTGGGGCATGTGAGGTCAGGGGGAACCCCTGAGCCCCGTCCTACGGGTCAGAATGGGGAAACGGGTGCCAGCAAAGTGAGGGGGATGCCTCTCCGTTCCAGGCTGCACAGTGTTGTGCCGGGGGCTTGCGAGAGAGGATGTGAGCCCAGAGCACAATAGGCATCTCCTGGCACTACGGATGCACTCAGCCCTGCTAGGGGAGATGGGCTGCCAGGCTGGCCG
>NW_008825072.1:2753907-2760857 GCF_000699105.1 Pygoscelis adeliae | reverse complement strand
TAGCTGGGGTGGCAGCAGAGACACCATGGCCCTAGCACTGCCATTGCCCTCCTCCAGCTCCCAGAGCCTCTTTGGGACCATCCCACTGGTTCTGGAGATCTCTCTCTCACGCACACCTCCCCATCTCTTCTGATCCTCGGGGCCAAGTCTGCCTCAGGCTCAGCAAACCCTGCAGAAAGCAGCCCAGGGTGCTGCAGTACCCAGGAACCCTGGGTTATGACACCATGCCACCCCATCCCACACTGCAGCACACTCACCGCGGTCCAGGCTGGCTGCAGGATGGATCAAGACATGGGCACCAACAGTGCTCTAGCTGGCACAGGTGGGGCAGTGCCACCAGGGTGGGCAGGGACCTGCTGACGCTGAGCATGGCAGGGAATTGCACGCTGAAGCAGCCAGGGCACCTTGCCACTGCTCTGTCCCCCTCCTTGGGGCACAGGAGCTGGGTACCGTAGGGGGCTGCGATGCCACCTCCTCCCCGGGGCTCTGCCCTGCTTGCATCGCCCACACCACCAGACTGCCCAGCAAGCGTAGTGACCCCTCCGACTTCAGAGAAAGGCAGTAGAGATACAGGTGGTAATGTTCATCCCTTTTATTATTAAACATCAGATGAAGAGGTCGCACACACACATACACGCACGCACGCACAAAAAAAAAAAACCAACAAAACAAAAAAGGAAGGGGGAAGAAAAAAAAAAAAGAAACAGACTGGTTGAAGACCGCTATTTCAGTGGCAACAGAGACCGAGTACAATTAGTTTCCTGGCCGGAGTGCGGACACAAGTCACTTGCCAAAAAATTAAAAGTCAAACCAGACAGCAGATAACTAGCCCGTGTTCTCTAACTACAAGTCACCGTCCAGACCGGCCCTGGCCCCCCCAGCCCTCCCGACCCGCTGGCAAAGAAATGAAGCAAAACCGAAGAGCCGCCGGCCCGGGGCTGGAGAGTCTGCCCCCGGTGCGGGGTGAAGCCGGGAAGGGCTGAGCGTTGGTTGCACCACGGAGCCAGGAAGCAGAATGGTGCGGGGAGGCGGCACGGGTGCGCCTGTCCCCCCTCCCTCCCCAGGAGCCGGGGAGCCCTGGTGCCCGCACGCCCGCCCAGGCACCTCGCACCCCTGCGCCCGCTGGGAGACGGCTCCGTACGAGGCGATGGGCTCATGTCCTCCATCGCCAGCATCCATGTGCGTCCGAGCGAGTGTCACCCCGAGTCCCTTCCTTCGCTGTCCTCAAGCGCTGGGCTGCCGCTCCTTCTTCCGTCCGTCCGTCCGTCCCAGGGCTGCGAGTCGAGTGGACGTTCGCCTCCCCCCACACCCTTCTCGCTGCCGACGATGCTGTGGGAACCTGAGAAATGTTTGCGTGCCTCCTCCTCTTTTTGTCTGTGGTTTTGTTTTGTGTGGTTTTTTTAAATAATAGTTATAATAATAATAATAATAATAGCAATAATAAAAATAATCGCCCCAGCCCACGACAATTTCAAGTATCCCCCAAATAAAAGACAGAATTATAAATAATTATAACTTTACAATTTAATAATTGACACATATACTATAGTATTTACAGTATCATAAATGCTTTTTTTTTTTGTGTTACTTTTAGTAAGCAATCCCTGAGAACAGTTACTTTAACTTGTTTTTATTGAAGTATCTTCACAAATAGAGGAGTTTGCATGTCTCGGGCGGGCGGGAGAAGCGCTCTGCAAAGCCATCGCTTTTGGTGACGCATGAGGTTCTAGTGTTGCGGGTTTCTTTGCTCACTCGCACTTTTTTTTTCTTTTTTCTTTTTTTTTTTCCCCTCTTTTTTTCTTTTAATTCCCCACGTAATTTTAAAGATTTTTGCACTTTGCAACCTTCGGATCCCTCCAGCGACCACTTCCTTCAGGAAAGAGGTATTAGATTTCCAGGTTAGCTTTTGGTATTGGCAAGGGAGGGCAGGGGGCTGAGCGAACCATCCTTTTTCCCCGTGGTTGCCTTTTGGTTTGTGCCCAAGGAATCTCTGGATCCTCTCAGCGTGTGAAATGGTTAAATCCAAGAAAGAAAAAAATAAAAAACAAAAAAAGAAAGAAAACAAAAAAAAGAAACAGAAGACCAGAACAGAGCAGCCTCTGCCGATGGGGGGGAAGGTGATCTCTGTTTTCCTTCCTTCTTCTCTCCCGAGTCCCCGTGCTGCAGCCGGACCCTGCCAGTGAGCGTGGCGGGGGCCGGGGCTCACCCAAACCGTTCCCGCACCAGCAGCATCAGTTTTTTCTTGCCTTTGTAGATTTGTTTGAGATTGTCAATGAACTGGGCAAACTGTATGTGCCCGTCCTGCGCCAGGAGGAAGGTCTCCCTGGCCTTGCTGAGGAACTCGATGAACTCCCCGTAGTGCCGCGGGCTGATGTGGGTGAGCCGGGAGTGGGTGGTGTTGATGTAGGCGCTTATCGTCGCATCCAGCAGCTGTCGCAGGGGGGCTTTGTCGGTGGACATCAGCTTCCCCGAGTTCCTGCGGCCGGGGATGCCGGCCAGCCCTGGGGCCGTCATGGTGCAGCGGCGAAGGATGTCCGAGAGCACCGTGGCACAGTGCACGCTCTTCACCACCAGTGGGATGATGGCCGCCAGCTCGTTTTTGCCCAAAGAGTGGCTCAAGGCGCAGGCCCAGAGCACATCGTTGATGGCTGGATGCGTGTCCTGATTGTAGGCCAGGTTGAGATGCGTCATGGCCAGCGAGGCCAGTTTGAACGCCCGGAGCGGGTAGCCCCGGTGCTCCATGTAGCGGGCGATGGTGAAGAGCTGGGTGTAGGTCATGCCGGTGGAGGCGGCGTCGATGACGATCTGGTAGGCGGTCTCGAAGGCGATGTGGTCCTTCTCACAGAGGGTCAGGGCGGACAGGGCGCAGTTCTGTGGGTCCTTCATGGCGCACTGCAGAGCCAGGGTGCGGGCACAGCTGGCCAGCTCTTCCCGCTGCGGGTAGTCCAGGCTCAGGCGCAGGATGGTGTTGTGGGACATCACCGTGGCTGCCATGATGCTGGTGGCCTCCGTGGGGGTGAACAGCGAGTACCAGCTCTGCAGGATGCTCACCAGGGCCCTCACCCCTGCAAGAAAACACTGGGATCACGGCACATCCCTGGAGCACAGCTCGGATCATGGGGCTCCTCCGAGTCCCCCAGTGCCCAGAGCAAGGGCAAAGCCAGCCCGCAGCAGTGCTGAGCCACTGCCTTTGCTCCAACAGGGACAGGGCGGAGGGGGACAGGCAGAGGCTACCCTGTTTGGCCGTGCTGCAGGGCACAGCGAACACCACTGGCTTGGCCTGGGTGTCCTGAACCCGGCCACCATTGTGGCCCCAAGCCCTGCCAGCTGGCACCCTGGGGTGCATCCAGTTACCCAGGAAGAAATGGGAGACTCAGGAGAGCTCAGACACCCAGGGCTATGAATGACCCCGGGACGTCCGTGCCCACCCCACTCCCACCAGACGCGGGCCGGTTCTGCCCGGCACGGCAAGGCACTCACCCACTTCGGTAGCGCATGTCACCAGCCACCTCACCATCTCCCGCCGCCGCCAGTTCAGGGTGGACAGGGTCATGCGCATCACCTGCAAGGCAAACCCGGGGTGTCCGGCCCAGCCCATGGGGCTCCACCAAAGCCACCCAACATCATGGCGCTCCCCAAAAATCCCCCTGGCCCAGCTGGCTACCCGCTCCCCGGTCAGGGGCCTCCCAGGGCTGAGCTCCCCGGCTCAGGCCATGCAGGGATGAATTTACTCCTTCCATGGGGGACCATCTGCTTGGTGGAAGACCGCCATGCTGCAGCATGAGGGGCAGAAGGGCTGCTGACATCCCCCATGCCATCTTGTACCTGGAGCCCCAGCTCCAGCGCCACGTTGAGCAGCGTTGTGTCCGAGTTGCTGTCGGCCGGCGTGGCAATCTTGAACGCATCTTGGGCCAGCTTGAAGATCAAGGAGGAGGAGTGGATGTTCTTCTGGATGGCCTCCAGCACCGTGCGTAGGCGCAGCATGTCCCCTGGGTGCAGGAAAGGACGGTCAGATGGCTTGGCCTCCCCCCACCTTGCCCCCGAGCCCTATCTCCTGCCTGCACCGGGTGGTGAACAGCCCCTTCAGCATGGTCAGCCCCTCTGGACACGCACATGGCGGGATGCACAGAGATGGTGGATCAGGCCCTGCAGTCCAACAGCAAAATGGGGCATCCTCCCCAGGAGGTGACACATCCTACAGCACCCATCCTCGCTGAAGACCATCCTCTCATGGAGAGGACAAACAACCCTGAGTGATCCCAGACACGTCCTGGAGCATTAGCAGACATCTCCAGGCACCTGGATGTTCTACCCTGGGCTCAAGTTTGAAAGCCGTAAAGCAGCCTTTTCCTGACAAAGGAGGGGTTTGGGGAGATGCTCAGTGCTGAACGGCTGCATAAAGGTCAGTCTTCATTTAGGAATGTTAAAAAGAAGAAACGCTGTTTGCTGCACACGTACCGTCTTGCCTAGTAAGTCCCCTCCCACCACAAGGCTAGCAAAGGCCGGGCCAGGGTCACCCGGACTCGCTGCAGAGGCTCAGTCCTGGATGCCCCAGGTCAGGCACGCAGCTCTCATAACTGAGACAGGCTGAGATACCCCCCAAAGAAGGGGGTTCCTGGCACAACACCCAGTGATGCTGCGGAACTCCTGCCACAGGAAGCCGCGGGTGCTAGAAGGATACGTGATGGCATTGGGAAACGGGGCAGATCTTGGAAGAGAGACCTATCAAGGTGTATTAGTATCATGATCTTGCATCTGGGTTGGGAAATCCTCCTGTCAGCCCCTGTGGGACACAGGGTGGGGAGAGGGACCTTTGGCGTGGGTGCAGACCAGGGATGCCAACGTGCCACGTGAGGTCCCTCTGCTTTGTTCCGGATTCATGTTTCTACTCCCATAATCGTACACTGAGCAGATGAACCTCACGCAAAGAAAACCAAATAACGCACATCAGCGTGAAAAACCTAGTGCTGCACCTGGGCATACACAGACTGATAGCTAGAGATATCGCTTGCCACCCACAGCAGCCACTTGCACCGCCACCAAAATCCAAGCCTGCCTAAAATGGCTCGCGGGGGCACGAGTGAGAGAGGCATCGAGGACACAGGATCGCATCGAGACATGCTGCGGTGGGGGAACACCCGGGGAAGGGCATAGTGGGAAAAACAGATGTAATCCAATGGCCCTACCCTACAACCCTGGCATAAGAACCTCATCCCCATTAAGGGCTGAAAGGGAGAAGACACTAAGGATAAGCCACTTCCATCCAGGTGCCAGCTCTCCATCAGGGCACTGCAAGGCAGGGGCAGAATACCATCAGCCCTGGAAAAGCAGCCAAGAGGAGGAGGGCTGGAAGGAGAGAAGAGGCTGCCGAGGCAGCAAGGCTGGAGCTTGTTGGTGGCTCATTTCCCCATCAGGCTGGCAGCACAGTTTGCTGGAGGCTGACGCAGACTGTGTGGGACAGCAGCAGGCAGTGGTAACCGCTCGGCTTGCCGGCCCTCGCAGGGTACAAGGCGCTTGCCGTCCCAGTGGGGTTGGTTTCTGGACAGAGATATGTTTAATAAAAAGCCCACAACACGAACCCACAGTATGTTGGGCAGGGCAGGCACGGTCCAGCACCCCCCTGGGGCCCTACCTGGGATCCCCAGCGCTGCAGTCGGCATCCCTGCAGGGCTGCACACACCTCTTGGGAACCTCCTGTCCTGTGCTGCTGGATCACGAGCCTTGGGGCCCTTTGGGACCAGAGCCCTGGAGATCCCAGACTCTGTTGGGCTGCTCTGAGGCCAGCTCACCGTGCCCTGTCCGCAGCGGGCTGCCAGTGGGGCACCCAGCCTGGTCTCTGCCAGCACTCGAGGGAGCAGAAAGAGGAGCTCCCCTCTTTTCTCCAGTAAAGTCCCTTTGACGCTCTTGTGCGGCTCCGTCCCATCACCCCCATCCCAGAGCCTGCCCCCCCACCAACCTTTGGCTGCCGTGAGCATGGTGGAGGCCAGCTCGCACTGCTGTGACTCCAGGTGCCCCAGGGTGAACCAGCGTGGGTATCTGCTGGGGACCACCGAGACCAGGTGGTGGGGGTGAGTCACATCGCCGGACGGTGCCGTGGTCTCCAGGACAGGCAACCTGAAGAGTAAATGGGAGGCGGCAACATCAGACCTCGCCACGGCAGCCCCAGCCCAGCCGGCGGCTTCGCCTCCTCTCCCCAGGGCGCTGGCGAGGTGAGGCAGGGACTGCCTGCAGGCAGCTGCCCGCAGCACCGCCTTTGAAAGCATCCTGCTGCCATGCACGTGTGGGGGCTCTCGAGGCTGCGTGCTCAACACATGGGCACGGGGATCAATCTGAGCCTGACTTGAAAGGGGGAGAATGATCCGTGAAGTGATTTATAAACTTGTAAGGAAAAGCAGAAGCCAAAAAAAAACCCCACCCCACCTCCAAAAAAAAAGCAAAATCCCTCCTCCCTCCCCATTCCTTTCATGTCAGAGCGCCCGGCAGAACTCCTGACTTTATCATCTGGTTCTTCTTAAAACGCACGGTTATGATCAGAAGCAGCGGCACATTTCCCCAGGGTCTCTGCAGCCGGTTTGGGTTACCTGCTTGTGTGGGGATATCCAAAAGCCTGGAAAACCCAGGGGATAAGGAAGCCTAAGGAAAGGGAGCAGGATTCTCACATCGCCAGCCATGGTGACAAAACTATGTTGGCTCTTAAACCCTTGAGTTGGTGCTGGTGTCACTAACTCGGTGGCCAGCCATGGCGTGCAGAAGGGAAATTGTCCCCCTGGACATGGAGAGCATCTAACCGTCTCTGCTCTCTTCACTTGCAGGCTTTGGGTACCCACAGGGCAGCAGAAGCCCAACCTTCCCAGCCCAGGTCAGAGACACCCCGATACAGGGGTTCCCAGCTGGGAGCAGGGGATGGGCACTGACACAGATGGCGAGGGAGCATTGTGCACCCCCAGGAC
>NW_008825072.1:2752673-2753884 GCF_000699105.1 Pygoscelis adeliae | reverse complement strand
GGTCTTAGGTCTGGTGGGGCATGGTGTCCCCATGCACTGCAGAGACCCTTGGCTGCTCTTTTAGGTCTGGTTGTCCTCCTTAGCAGCTCTTCCCAGGACAGGGGGATTTCAGTATTTCCCCCGGCACTGGGGAGAGATGGCCCATTTCACCGAGGAAGATGATGCTCTGGGCTGGGACTTCTAATGGTGTCAGAGGGAGAGGGCACTGGGATGCTCTGGGGTTGATGGGCCTTCAAGCATTGACTCATTTGGGAAATTCCAGCCTTTTCAAGAGCCATCCAGCCCCTGCCAAAAAACTGCAGTACACGGGCTGATGTCTGAGGGGTGTCACACACCAGGGAGGGAGATGGGGCAGCTCTCGGCATCGGCCATGTCCCCAGTACCAGAGACGGAGCTGGTCTTTAATGGAGAACAGAGCACAACTGTGCTCTCCACCCGGCTCTGTGACATCCTGGAGCCCGGGGCAATCATCTGCCCATCTGTGCCGGGATACCAGCCCTTCCTGCAGGCAGGGAGGGCTGCAGGGTGCCCAAGGCCTGGCACACAGAAGGCAGACGACAGCACCATGCATGCCTGGGACCTGCTCCGGCGGAGGATGCCTGTCACCAGGACAGGCAGGTGGTGGTCCAGCCTGGGACGAGGGGATGGGCAGAGGGCTGGACCAGCAGACATTATCGGGACCTTGCAAATCCCTACGGATGGGGCTTGAAAACCAGGAATCGCCCAGAGAGCAGGAGTCTCTTTGCACTGCTGCTTGGTGCCCAGGCAGCCCTACACGCTGCACAGGATGATCCCAGGGATGGCAAGCTCCAAGCCTGCCTCCGCTCCCATCCCTGCTCTAGGGTTGTAGAGCATCCTGGCTTCCCAGCGGAGCAGAGGAGGGAGGCAAAACGGGGGGGCAGAGACGGAATAAAACATGCACCAACCTCATGGCCCGCAAAGCCAGCTTGTACGCCAGGTCTGCATCATGGGGCAGCAGGGCAGAGAACAGGTATTTGGCAAAGGTGTGCATGGGGACGCTCTCACGGTGGATGACTTCTCCCAAGCCGCTGAAGGGACCACCTAGGCGGAAGCAGAGCCCGTCAGCCATAATTAGCATAGCAGGTTCTGTGGCTGGGGTTTGCACCACCCCAAAGCTTTGAGGATCTGCTCAGCAGCTCCCTGGTGCACTACTCAAGTTGGATCCAGGGCAAAGGGCTGCTCTTTCCTTT
>NW_008825072.1:2750116-2752659 GCF_000699105.1 Pygoscelis adeliae | reverse complement strand
GGCAAAGGGCTTCTCTTGCCTTTTCTAAACACTCTTGCAGGTCAAAAACCCTCAGAAACTGAGGCCACGTGCTTAGCACCCTTCTCCGTAACACCTCTGAGGTGGTCTCGCTCCAGGGGTGTCAGCAAACCCTTGCTTTGCCAGATGATGGGGCAGAGAGCCATCCTACAGACTCAGCACCACACCCACAGAGGAAGAAGCTAGAATGGGGTCAGCCAAGCGTAAACCTTGGAAAGGGCACCCCGGAGATGTTACCAGCACTCAGCTAAGACACAGAAGCCAGCTAGATGGACCAAGCCCCCACCTTCCAGCAGCAAGATGCACTGCTTCCGCAGGGTCTGCACCAGCACCGGGTCCAGCTCCAGGTCCTGCAGCCGGGCGATGATCTGCTCCTCATTGCGGCACACCTTGTCCTGGGCATAGAGACCTTCAGGCATCACTCTCTGCTGACCCATCCCCATCAGGGCCACCTCTAAGGCCAGGGATAGGTAGGACTCGCCGCTGTCTTGGCTGCCGGTCGCGACGGGCACGTGTTGATACACTGGGGGTTTGGAGTCCCCAGCATCTAGAAGAAAGGGAAGGGATGCAGCAAGGTTAGAAGAGCCTTCCTGGGTGGCAGAACCACGGCAGAGAGAAAAACCTCTCAACATGAGAAGCCAGACCCACGCTTCCCTTGCTGCCTGCCTTCAGTTACTCAGAGATGATGGATAAAAGGTCCCTGCAGGAGATGTGGGCTTCACCCTCCTTCCTGCTCTCACTAGGAGATGCAGGAGACCTGAGACCTGTGCAACAGGGTGCACAGCTGACACCAGAGCCTTCCCGTGGGCTGGCATGCCTTGGCCCAGCTCTGCTAAGCCACTCTCCTGCTCTGCTCTGGCTGCAAACCAGAAAAACTGGGTTGGGAAACCTCACTGGGAAAACTCAGGGCACTAACTCCCCCTCTCTGCACTGCAGCGCTGACCTGGCTGCTCCTGCAAAGGTGGAGATAGGGGAGATTCAGAGCCCAGGAGTCCCAAGCCCCAGACCTGTACCCAGGGTCTGCCCACCAGGCTCGGTTCAGCCGCAGCCACCGGGAAGGGAGCCAGGAGGAGCGCTCGGTACCTGAAATTTCAAGGCAATTTTCCTCTTCTAATCTACAAGCTTCGGTCAGGGTGAGAAAGAGGCAGCCGATGGGGTTCAGAGGGTGGCCTACCCAGCCCTCCAAGTTGGTGATGGTTGTTGCTCCTCGCTGCAGCAGCTCTGCAAAAAATGGAACAGAAAGACATTAAAAGTGAGGAATTTAAAGACAGGTTCTGCACCCAGAGGGCTCTCTGAGACCAGAGGCCTTTTCTTACCCCACGGCCTGGGACACGGGGACCTCCAGGGCCAACTCTGGCATGGTAGTTCATGAGGGCAAGGAGCAGCTCAGAGCAGCCACCATGTACACTGCCACAGCCATCAGAGGGAGAAGGCACCCGACAAAAAAAGGCGCCCCTAAGGCCACATAAGATGCAGCAGCTTGTTCTCTGTTCCAGGAGGACACAAGGAACTGCAGAGTCCCAGGATGGGGTCTATAAAGTCAGACCTGCAGCTTATGGACTCATTTGTAATGGTAGCCTGAATGTTTTGGAAACACAAGCAGAAATCTCTCCAGAGATGACAAAGACTCCCAGTGAGTCTTAAAAGCTCCATCTTTTGATGATCTCAAGCTGGCTGAGCTAACAAGGTCCTGGAGTCACTGACCACCAGCAGCACTGCAGTAACTGACTCCGGCTCCCTGCCAACTGCAATTGCAAAAGGAGAAACACTGAGCTTGCCTCCTGGTACAATTTACCCAGCAAATGCAAGGTGGAGGTAGCACACGCAGCCAGTTACTGCAGCTCTGCAGACAAGCAGCTCCTCTTTAATGCAGGCATCACCTGCCTGTGCAATCCTTACAGGCAGCCAGACACGGCAACAGTGGGAAGAACAACATCCCTACTCCAGCAGCCCGAAGACAGCACATGGGCACCTCTGTCCTTAGCATGTGGGTACCGACAGTTTGGCTCAAGCAATCAGATGCATCAGTTTGTCTTTCTAGGGTGTGAGTAATCCCATCCAGCACTGCCCACCGTGAACCTCTGCTGCTCTGGATGGGGCAGCACTACCCTGTGAGGTGAAGATGACTTTCTCAACCAGCTGGGACACGCCAGCCAGACCTTGTGAGACACTTCTCCCATAGCTCTACTCTTACCTTTCTTCTGATGCTTATATATTTCCAGCTGCCTTTGCTGCTGCAGTCGCAGGGTGTTGATTATGGCAACAGTTAGTCGGAGAGCTTCTCTGGGATAGCCGTGGGAGCGCAGGGCATCCACCCGAGCACAGGCTGTCGGGACGTGCTCTGCAAGGCAAGGACAAACGCAGGGGCATGGCTGAGCCAGAAATTCATGGGATGGTACTGATGGGGGGAGAGAACCTGACAGCATCAGGCTTCAGGGCATTTTCTTCCACTGGTCTTCCCCATGCCCCAGCTAAACTCCTGCTCCCTGCCTTAACGTCATCCCTTTCTCCCTGCTCCTGGCAGG
>NW_008825072.1:2743877-2750047 GCF_000699105.1 Pygoscelis adeliae | reverse complement strand
CCTCCACAAACGTTATCTAGTGGAAGCATTTCCAACACGCCATTGCTGCAATACGATGGCTCCAAACACAGGCTGTTACATCCCCGCCACTCATTTCTCCTAAAATCTGCACGGCTTATGGTGATTTCTCTCATTGCTGTGCACCTGAACACTACTTGGCATCTCGTCCAACACCTCTCCCTGCTCTCATGGCACAGGTGATGATACATGGGGTGAGGCTGTGCATCCAGCACTGCGCTGGGGGCACTGGCAGATTTGGGGTGATGTTTTGAACTGCTTCCTTAACGCCTCCATGGAGCGAGCTCTGCAGACACCCTGTCTCTTCTGCAGCTCTCCTACCTGGTGTTGTATTATTAGGAACAGTTGCATGAAACCCCCCGAAGACTCACAGTTGCTTAGGAATTCATCTGCTCCTGCTGCTCATTGCTCACCTGAAATCACAAGCAACTGTGGAGAGGATTATGACTGAGTGAGAAATTAGCAGGAGCAGATGACATGACATGCCGCATAACAAGCAGCGAAAATCCCATTTTCTTGCAAAATGTCCTACCGAGGGGGGGGGGGAAGGAAAACACAGAAGATCTAAAATTATGGTAGAAGGATAATTTCTATTCCTGGAAGAGCTCAGAAAGCTTTGGAAATGCAGACAACCACCTCCACAAATGGGGTTTCCATGTCCCAAAGGTCACCCGCAAGGAATACACGAGGAAGAGGTTTCAGAACAACATCTGTAAAACAGCTTCTTGTTGCTCCCTCTATTCATTTGCTAAATGGATGAAATATTCAGCTTCTTGCTGAATTCATCACTGGAAGTTGCTGACAAATCACACTCCTCTCCCAGCGCTGAGTCCCTGAAGGGGTGCCAAGAAAGCGAAAGCACAAAATCCAAGAATCATGGCAAGTACATCAGAAAAATAACATGCACCAACCAGCTGGGCCAAAGGGCTCACCAGAACCCAGATTATGCTAGGGACAGGGGAGCTGTGGCCACCACGTCCTTGCTAGATGGGAGTCCATGCAAACACTAACCCACCACCACTGCCTATGGCTGCGCGGGGAGACCTGCTGCCTGCAGCTACACAAAACTCTTCCCAGAGTAGAAGTGTCCTCTCCTGCTCCAGCTAAGCTAGCAGAGATGTACCAGCAGCTTTCACATGGGCCCTTTTTAACTTATCTCCTGGCCTTAATAGCAATGTAGTGCCTGCTGCTCTGCAAACCACATCTCTGGATGACTTTAAATATTCTCTTCCCATTTGGCTGGGTGATGGCAGACCCCAGCTCCCGGAGTGGACAACAGTGCAGTGGTGGGTTTTGACCTGTTCCACATCCATACATTCACCTCTTGGGCTGTAGGGATGAGGCATCCACCCTCCTGGAGGTGTATGGGGCTTGCGTCTCCCATTTTGGGGTCAGTCTGAGGGCTGACAGCCACACCAGGCACCCCCCAAGCCTTTCGTCTCACTCGTTCTCCTCCCAGACATGTAGTTGTCAAGGGCCTGCAGATCTGCCCAGGATCATGACTTTGCAGTAGAGAAGTTGCGTGGCTCGAGGTACATGGACTAAAGGTCTACAACACAGGAGGGTACTGGGCTTGACTGGCCTAGCTCATACAAGGCTTAATTGCACTGTCTGCTAATTGCCTTTAAGGGAAGACTAAAGAGAGGGTGAGAGCAGGGAAGAAAAAATCCAGAGGATACAGCTGTGCTCCCCAGCCAACTCCCAAGAGACTTTAAGTGTCCAGTCCCCCTGTACTGGGAACAGTAAGAGCTTGCACTGGGGACAGCCAAACACTGGCAGGATGAAATAGGAGATGACGAGCCTGGTCCAAGGTGCCCAAGGGGAACCCAGACTGTAAAGATGTGGGGCTTGCTATAAGGACTGTGGCTGGGAGGTGGGAGGGCACCAAGTTCTTCTGCTTGCCCTACTCCTCAGGTAAGGGCCAGGGAGGCACTTTCAATCTAGGATGCAGAAGCTTTCAAGGACCCAGGGTAGCAACATTTCTTTGATGCCTTGGGTGGCTCTTCTCCACTAGCAACCCTATCCACCCAGGCCATGCAAGGGGCTGCTGGTTTGGACGCTCACCTAGCCACAGCGGCTGCCCCTGGGAGTTGAAGAGGAGGCTCTCACCCTCCCGCTGGTAGGAGGGAGACACGTAGAAGTCACTGCTAATGATGCGCTGCAGGTGGCTGTCCTGCCAGTGGAGGTCACAGCCCTCGATCGCCCGGGTGAACACAGTTCGTCTGGGCCTGGCCAGCGAGTCTGCAAAGAAAAAAAAGCATCAGTGCCTTGGTGGGGCAGGGGCAGCCTGTTCCTGCCCCCAGACACGACCTCTCTGGGCAGAGCAATGTCTTTACAATGAGATCAAAGCCCCACCTGGTCCCACCCCAGCCATTTCAGAGCTGAGCACAGGGGCTCTGGCTCCTGCACTGTGGCAGATTGCCTTTAGATACCTCTGCTGCCCATCCCACCTCTGATGGAGACTGCCGTCTCCTTAGAAGGCATTGCTAAGTAACTTGCTAGAATAGCTGCCTTGGCCAGAGAGGTGAGAAAAGAGGCAGGGACTGCCCTGCCGTTAGCTTTCTGACGATAATCCAGTGCCACATACGAGGCTGACGCCTTGAAACGTGGCAGTGCGCTCCCAGCCCTGTGACGCTCAGTGTGCAGGCAGCTGCCAGGGGTCAGGACTGGGCTTCCTCAGCGTTACTGCCCCGCAAGCACCACAAGCTCTCCTCTTCTGCTCCGACGCAAAGCCCCGGCTTCGCTGAACCACAGCTGCTTAGATCAGCAGCACCTGAAGCCGTGAAGGGAACTGCATGAGCGTGTCTCATCTGCCCCCAGGTGATGGGGGGAACCATCGCCTTCCAGCAACCTCCCCTGGCTGCGTGAGAGGGCTAGAAGGGAGGAGACGGTATCGTCTGAAACCCCACCGCTGCTCTGCAGCAAATGTCTGTGCTCCTCTTCAGAGTTGCTCTATGACTACAATGATATTTTCGAAGCTATCGAATGCTGGACGAGCATTTCACTCCAGCCAGACAGATCAGACAAGTGGTTTGTCGGGAAGGAAAAGGTCCATCTGGAGCAATCCTGCTATCGCTCCAGCCACGCCGGAGCACAAGGGCCAAACAGAGCCGGTGGGCTGCAAAATGGGAAGCCCCAAAGGGGATGCAATGCTGAATGTTAGGTCCTGCAACCCGCAAGACAGGCCGAGTTAAATGCATTCGTGAGGGGAAAACAAAAGGCACCGCTCAAAGCTGATCCAGGGCGGCTGGATAAACACGCTCCAGAAACGATGGCAACAAGCAATTAGCCTGAATGCTGCAGGCACCCCGAGGTGGAGAGAAATTAAACAGGTGTTCATACGTACAGAACCAAGCCTGCTCACTTTACCAGGAAGGATTTCAGGAATCAGCTGTTCTCCTTTCAGTAATAAAAGAGGCTGGCAACAATTTGCAGCAGTATTTGCATATGCACAGACATTAACCCTGGGACACCTCCAGGGTCCGTGCTGCTTTCAGTCCCCTGCTTGGAAAGACAGGAGCACGGGGACAAGGGGACGTCCCTGGCACACGCTCTGGAAACTCCCCGCCTGTCTAAAAATGTGACCTGCTCAGCCCCGGTGACCTGCCCCGAATGCCGGAGCGAATCCTCAATGGAGCTGGGAACACCAGGGGGGAGTCCCGGGGCTGGCACAGGACATGGAGCAAGGCCAGGTTTAAATTAAGCCACTCCCTGAAGATGCGCACGGGGAGGTGGCCGGGGCACACGGTCCTGGCCGCGGCTGGGGTGGGCTGGCAGGACGGCCACGCTCCCGAACCATTGCTGAGGGACTAATCCCACCCAGAAGAGCGAAGTTTCCTTCACGGCACGGCTGCCGCCCCCCTCTCCTCTTCCCACTTTGGCTGTACGTAAGACACCGAAGAGCAATTCCAGCGCAGCAGGTGGAGGCACGGTAAGAGCAGTAACTTTCAATTAATGCCTACTTCGGGCAAAAGGAAGGGGAAAAAGTGTTTTAAAGGGATCAAATGCTTTGTCAGGGGTTGAGAAAATATTTTACCATGAAGGAACAACCCCATAACTACATTGCTCCGTTTGTGCTCTGCACTTAAACTGTTTAACATCCCTGGCTAATGACTTATCTACCATCTGAATCAAAGCCCAGAAGCGAGACCCAAGGGCTGGGTGAGGGGCTCTGTACCACCTCCAACTCTTCACTCTCACTTTACAGACAGGGCTTCAGAGCTCAGTTCTGCTCCGATTCAAGAAGCACTGTTTTTCTGTATAACTCCGTACCTAAACCTGCACAGACCATATGGGTCCAAACTCCCCTGTGGTCAAATTGCTTTAAAATGGCCTTTGAAAATGATTTGATGCTCAAAATACAGGTGACTTCACCCAAGATGTTGCAAAGAGCCAAACATTTCCAAGTGTATCTAAAACCAGAGGCTGTAAAGACAAATGCTTTGTATTCCCATGCCCCCCAGAGACATCACCAGCAGGTGAATTGAGGTCTCTCAACTTTGGGGTGAGTTTTGACCCTGACCCAACCCCTGTGGCCACAGGCTGGATTTCCACCCCCTCCCCGGACTCACCTTGGCTGTGACCGGAGCTCTGCGTAAGAGCATTGGTGATGTTGGGAAGCTCGTTACCGTAATTGCCATCTTCCAGGGGACAGACGTCCATCTCGCCCCACTTGCGCAGCTGCCGGAGCCAGCAGGATTTCTCTTCCAGCTTACAGTGCGGGTTTAATACCACACACACCCACAGCGCCCCTAAACAAAGCCAAGAAATCAAGGAGGTGCCACCACCATACCCGCAGGGCAAAGCTCTTCTGCTGCCGTGCTCGTCATGAGAGCCTGCAAGGTTTCATCAGCATCCGTAAACTCATTTCAGCATAATGTATGGACTCAGGAGGGGGATTTAGACAGCTTTTATTTAGAAGTAAAACTCCTCTGTAATGAAGCTAAATTATAATCTCATGAGATGGGGGACAGGGGGGAGGAGGGAAGGAGAGAGCGGCTGTGTATGAATTTGTGAGTGCTTCTGTCTGCCAGGACAAATCTAGTGTTTGAACTACACATCAAAGCGTGCTTAAAAACACCCTGGCAAGCTGCAGAGTCTGTATCTCCAAAGACTAACCTGATTTTGATCCTACCCACGTTCCAAGCGCTTTAAAGCCCGTTCCGAATGCTATTTCATCTGCCATTGTTCTTCAGGCCATTTGCATTCAACTATTTTAAAAGGAGATTTGGTGTATTTTCTTCTTTTTTTTTTTTTTTTTTTCTTTTTTAATCCCCAGTAGCTCCCAGCCAGCAGAGGAACCAGCAGAGGAACCTGGAGCTTGGCTTGATGTGTCGCAGGCAAGAGGCCTCCAAGGCGCAAGACCTCAGGATCTCGCAAGCAGAGGTGCCCATCAGTAGACACACATGCTGACACCCTCCAGGTCAACCATGGGACCTCACAGGCCTGATGATGCTGTCTGCTGCACAAGAGACAGAACCAGGCCCAACGACATCTGTCATCATTAAGATCCAGCTCATCCTTTCATAAGACAGGGCTGATGCTGGTGCTGCTAACCGAGCCTCACCGACTCTCCTGGGTCACCCGCTTTGAAAAGGGCTGCAGCAACCCAAATAAGTGCAAAACCATGAATTCTCCTTTAGCTAATTGCATTTCTGCCCAAATTTCCCTGCAAGGCTGCCAGGACGCAGCACATCCCCTCCCTTGTGCCTGCCCTGCGGGGTGGGATGGCTGTGTGCTTGCACAGCTGTGGCATACAGTGTCCCTGGGGATCCTGCCGGGTTGAGCAGCCCATGCTGCTCCTCTCTCTGCCCAGGTCGGATCCTGCCACACAGCAGGGACAGCTCAGCCTCCTGCAGAAACACCCTCCCCTGCCTCTCCTCCATGGGCCCGGTGGAGACCTGGAGCACCTCCTTTCTCTCCGCCCAGCCACTTGCTCCCCAGCTCTCCATCACTCCCAGAGCCAAAATTCCCATCCCAAAGTGACAGCCAGCGGCAGGACAGCATCACCTAACATAGCTCTGCTGTGCAGCAAGGGGATTCCTCCAGGCACCCAAACCATCTCCTGCGCTCGCTGTGTTGTGCGGCAGCTTCCCAGCTGCACAGCCACATCATTGAGCCAGACAGCCCCGAGCGAGGCTGCCACTCCGACA
>NW_008825072.1:2737727-2743867 GCF_000699105.1 Pygoscelis adeliae | reverse complement strand
CGACACAGACAGCCGGAGCAGCCGGTCCCATTTCCAGGCCGTGTGAGGCAAAACCAGGCTGAGCAGCGACGTCCTGACTCCGGCTCTGCTCCGGTGTCTCCCCGCTCCTCTGGGTTACAGCGGAGCTTTGGTGGTGCTTTTGGGGTGCATCTCCCAGCACCCATCCTCTGCTAGTTGGGACTTGTGGACATAAATAAGGCATGGAGGCTGTGCACATCTGGCTCCTAGGAGCAGCTTGGCTCAGCAGGAGAGACATCACGGTGTCTCAATGCAGATGGTGGCAGCAGCATTGCATCCAGGAACGGGCATGGGAAAAGCAACCACAGGCACCGAAGATCAGCAAATATTCAAAGCAGCCCTCACCCGGACCAGCTCCATCCGCGCCTCAGCTTCGCTGCTCCCAGGAAACCCCACCGAAACCCCACTCCTTTCTGATGATGATGATGAGCAGGGGGGGAATAAGACTTCTGAGCTGCAACATCAGTGCTTAATGCACGTGCAAGAGAAGAGCTGACTCCTTAGGGGCTTTCGGGGCCCATCCCTCCCAGAGCGGGTCCATGTCACTTGCTCCCAGGCTCCTGTAGGCTCCATGGGGGCTGCACGGACACGGTGTCTTCCAAAAAATCAGGTCTTGGCTCCGGAAAATGAGTCTTCCTTAAGGCTCTGGTTACTGCCCCTCAGCTGAGCGATGGGTGCCTGCTTGCTGCCCATCCCAAGGGCATGAAACTCCCCACCTCCTTGGGCGGTCATGAGCCAAATCCTATGCTTGGTTCCTGGTGCTGGGTGTCCCAGCCCTCCTAATGGTTTAGGGCATACCCTTCCCACCAGCACTCCTGCCCGTTGTCGCCACCCCTCTTCACCCGCTCCGGAGCTGCTTGTGCAAAAAGCAGCCTCCGGCGATTTCGGCTCACGCCTCCGACGGCAAGCAGAGTGGCTCGGCTGACAGGCAGTAACGAGGCTCGGTGCTCCAGCTCCGCCGCCCCCAGGAACGGGATGCGCCTGCTGGATTTTTGGCTCCCACAGCTCAGCTAAGATGCAATCCTCAGAAGCCTCATGACTTCGCAGCCTATTTTTGGGAGCCCTCTGAGGCATCCTTTGCCTGCCAAAACGCTGTGCCCCTGGGCTCTCCTGCAGAAGGGAAGATGTGGCGGGGAGGTGGGACAAGGAGGGAAGAGGGATTCGCAGCTGTCCTCGCCGCGATAGTTATCTGGGAGATGGAAAAGAGGGGTTTTCTGAGCCCTACAGTCAAGTGACATCAGCTGACAGCACAAGTGACTCCTGTCCTGAGCCGAAACGCTGTGCCGGGTCAGACTCCGTGTCTGCTCACATGCTGCAGAAACCTTCATCTGAACTTTCCAATAGCAGAAGGTTAAGCAGGGAACAAAGCGGCAGATCACGATTAAGCTAAGCCTCTAAACAAAAGTGCTTTTTGATGACGGGGCTGGGTGCAGGGACAGGGGGGTCGGAGCCTTCCCAGCCCAGCGGTCCCGGCTGCCGGCCCCGGAGAGGACAGGCACTCCGATCCCGCGCCCAAGTTTCCAAACCATCAAAGAAATTCTCCCGTTTCCCACAGGGTCGCTCCCCAGCTTAATCTGCTGAAATTCCCCACTGTAAACAAGTGGCCGAGATAAATAAACCCGTCTCCAGGCAGATTAAGGTCAGGCTGCACTTCAGCTGGTTTTTCGTCTATTTTTTGTAATTAGGCTTTAATCGTAAGTACTAATGCGCCAGGGCAAATACTCCCACACCACAGAGCTCTCCATCCAGCAGGTCTTTCCTTTGGCTCCCCAGCAGACAGGGCAATACATGTTCAGTTGGCAGCACATGCGCAAGCAAACGATGCCCTTTTTATTTTAATTTTTTTTTTTTTAAACTCTGAAATCCTGCAAAATCCTTTACATTTTCCCCAGCATAAATCCACAATCTTCTTTAAGGCTGATCTTCTTCCAATCCCACGCAAGTCTGTGATGCAGTCTTTGCTAAAATCAATGATTAATTATTAAACACGTGCCTAAAATAATTTCTGCGAGGCCCGTTTTTCTCTTCCACGTGGCAGGGGAACACGGTCTGCGCCAGGGCTTCCCACAGCAGCTGGCACCAGGCCCCTCATCCCTCCCTTTGGCAGCAGCGGTAACTCCGGGTAGCTTTGGCATCCGCAGCCCACAGACAGTCGGACAACGTGCCTTCACTGCCCCACACGCCCTGGCTACCGTTGCCTGCCCAGCGATGGTTTGGGACATCTCTCCGCATCGCTGATGTTCATTACCGGTGAACACCACCAACTCACTGCAGCTCTGGTCCCTCCATGCCTGGACCCTTCCTTCAGAGGGATGCTCTATTCCTACAGCAAACGCTGCCCAGGTCCAAATCCAAAAGGCTTCTGTAAGATGGGGGGAATAATCCCTGCTCCGAGTATAGTCCATGCCCATCCTGCCCTGGAGCCGCTTCTTGGACTATCACCAGGTCGTCCGCTGGGGCTTCTCTTCAGCATGGAGATGCTCAAATCTCTCCCACATGACGTGCCTATGCCAGGCGAGCTGCTTGCTCTGACGTGCATTGGCTGGCACCACGTTTCACCCGCTGTCACGCTGATCCAGCCTTGGTAGGACCCTGACATTCCCTAGCCACCTTGCCATCTGCTGATGGGGACGTGCTGTCACCTCCTCCCGCTCTGCCGACCAAAACTACGTGCACTGACCCGGTCCTTGCATGGTTAAGCCAGGACTGAAACCCAACTGCTGCCGCCTCGTGTGTGTGGGAAGGGAGGGCTCTCAGCTTGGATAGCAGGCTTGAAGTCTGGCCAAATAATCTGTAATTCTGGGCAAACTGCTTCCTGTGTCCAGGCCTCCCTAGACACCCATCCATCCACGTTTCACCAATGTGTTTGCTTTCTTCCATGCGCAAATTCTGGCTTGATGGATTTGGCCACCTCTCCGGGATCCTTGCATATCCAACAATCTAGCTGCAGCATCCCAAAATCCTGAAAATATCTTCTTGGCAAGCAAGCACAGATGAGCTCTTCAGAGCCGGCATGGTTATTTCCATCTAGGGAGCTTCACAGAGAAGCGAGACATCCCACCCCTGCCTGGCCCTTGTCCGTGCTGTTTGGCCAGGCTCTCCGGTCTCACGGCCATGTTTGCCTTTGTTTGGCATTTGGTACGAGGGTCTGTGACCCCAGCTGCAGTTTCAGGCACTCCAAACCCTGGACCACCCCCAACCTTCTCCCAGCTCTACAACATCCCTTTGGTCCCATCCCGTGAGCCCTTGCCCTTACACAGCATCTCCCACCAGCAGGCTGCAGAGGAGCCTAAACTCACTCGTCATGAAACTGTGGCACATGTCAAACTATTCACCCAAAATCCCAGATGTCCAGGAGAGCCCAGAACTGCTGGGTTAACTCCACCACACAACCAACCTCCCTGGGCCCACGTCATCTAAATGTTTTATTCTAATGATATTATGGTGTCAGCCAGCTGAGCCGGTGTTTAAGGTGCTTAGCTAGAATTACCCAGAACTGCATCTCCCTTAAAGCCAGGCTCTGCGCTGGCCATCCTGCCCCCCTCACCTTGGAAACGTGCACCAGAGCATGCAGAAATCTGTTAGACGGGATGAGACTTGAGAACCTGCCTTTCCCCTCTGGGTAACAGTTCCTCCAGGAATGGCACTTCCACATCTCCAGGCTACGTCCAGCCCCTGAGGCTCACCAGCCTGCATCCTCCCTCGCAAACCCTTCGGGGCAGCACACCAAACACGAGGCTGCTGCAAGTATGGGACCAGCCACACCCTGCACACCCATCATCCTTGACTCCTTTGCAGGAGAGGGGCTGGTTTAAGGTGAACTGTACAGTTGGGGCCTGATCCAGCTGTCCAACCAGGATTTCCCCAGCAGGGGATAGAGCAAGCTCCTGGCATCTCTCAGGGCCTCTGCTCCCAGAAAAGAGCCCCAAAAGCCTCTGAGACGATGTCTGCTGGCCCAGCAGCCCAGTCAACCCTGCTGCTGCTCTCTGCAAGGCAGTGACCCTTACCCAGCTCATCCCAGAGCTGCCGGCACTTCTCCGTTATGCCCGTCCCCTGCTGCCTCCAGAGGGAGAGCCGAGGATCGGCCATGAACTGCTCCGTTATCAACGTCAGCATCCTGGCTCCGTTGGAGTCCCTCATGCGCAGCATCTCCCGAACCTGCAAAGGACAGAGAGAAGGTCCTTTGTGACAACCACGGTCCCCTGGAGGTGTTCAATACATGGTCACCTGGCTGGCAACCCACAGCTCCCTCAGTCTGTGGGTCCAGACTGTAAATATATATATATGTGTGTATAATGTATAGTCATACATTATAACACTCATGCAACGGCTGTGAGCTGGCTGGTTGGAGTCCAGCTGAGTAACAGCCACAGCCTAGGCTGTGAAGAGGACCAAGCAATCAAGAACATGGAAACAAGGCCCTTCTGCAAAGAAAGAGAAGAGGCTGTAGGCTGGTGCCACCTCTCCATGGTCTCAGCAGTCTCTGCAGGGTTGGCTTTCCCCCCCACGGTGCTGATGGGGAGATGGGGGAAAGCCCTCCCTCGCGCAGGGATCACAGCAAGCCCATTGCGTGGGAGAAAGGGACCTGCCAGGAGAGCGGGTGAGACAGCCCAGGCCTGACCCAGAGACTGGATTACAACCGCCTGCTCCGCGACCGGGCGAGAAGGCACTGGAGCAGAGATTCCCAGCTGTGACAGGCACCCTGCCAGGGCAGCCGACGAGCTGCTGGCTACGTGACACGCTGAGTGGAAAGGGAAGAGAGCAGCCGGCTCCTCCTCACCTTGGCAAACATGGAGTTGAGCTGCTTCCCCGAGCCGTAGTACCCTCCCTGAGATAGGAACAGCTTCACCTGCTCTCGGACCTGCTCCTCGTCCAAGTGCCAGCAGTTCTCATCGTCAATGCTGGCCCCAGCAGTGGGGTCAGGAGCGCCTAGGGGGATGGGGAGGGAGGAGAGAAGAGACAACCGTGTTTATAGCAGCAGGGTCAGCAGTCCCACCAGCAAGAAGTGGACCTACCTCTATTTTATATGGACCCACCTCTACTTTATCAGCTCAGGCGAGGGAAAACCAACCAGGTTCCCAGGCAGTGAGCCCCAGCTGACAGCATCATGCTCTCTCCTTCCACGGCAGTGGCAGCAGCCATCAGGAGGGATCCTGACCACAGGGCTAATGCCTAGCTAGCCCCTCTCCCTCTGTGCCTCATGTGAAGTGAGGCTGAGGAAGAGCAGGGACCTGCCTTCCTTCAAAGCCCCAGGGGAGCAGGCAGGGCAGCTGCAGAGCCTGGAGTGCTCCCTGGCTCCCAGGATCACCCAGGGTGCTCCTCCTCCTGCTCCTGGTTTGTTTAAGCACCAGTAAAGCTCCAATTCCTGCAAGCCCTTCCCCACATTAGGAACAGTCTAACAGAGGTACCACTGCACGGGGGCTCCAGAGCCCTAGGTTAAATGCCTGGTCCTGCCCCTCATTGGCTTTAGGACAGGGGACAAGTCCCTGTGCATCAGTGTACCTGCCTGGGAGAGACCCTCCGCTGGAAAGAGCAAAGGATCAATAATCCTTCAAAGAGCAAACTGTGACCGGAGCAGGGCCTTTGGCAGGCACACATGTGTGTTCACAGGCTGTATTTCATCTTCCAGAGAACAAAAAAAGAAAAAACCCACAAGTGCTTTAAACAACAGCTTGGATCCACCTCCCCTTGCCTTGCCCCTTTCAATTCCCATTTTTCCCCCCAAGGGCTGCCCTACCTCCCAGCAATGCCCCTGGCTTCCTGGGCTCGTGGGGCAGGCAGCAGCACGGCTCCAGCGAGCAGCCAGGAGCACAGAAACTCAGCTTTTCGTCTCCCCACTTTTGAGCCCTGCTCTGCAGAAACCCCGCAGTGAAAACCAGTGCCAAGGAGGGACCGGTGCAGCTGGAGGATGCTCCGCTCCGCTTTGGTCTGCTTCTCCCATCTCACCTCCCTCCTGAGCAAGGAAGGGGGTCAGTGCAGGAAGAGCAAGGTGCTGCACAGACAGCCAAGGGATGCTGTAGCTAACACGTTCCCAATTAAATCTTAACAATGTCTTCCCCACTCAGCTGAGATCTGGTTGGGGAGCAGACATCACTTTCACACAGAGACTGCTTGGGATGCTG
>NW_008825072.1:2736268-2737695 GCF_000699105.1 Pygoscelis adeliae | reverse complement strand
GCACTTCTGAACCAGGAGCTCAAATGCAACTCATGAAAATCAAGCTCCAGGATACCTTCTCAGCAGGGCAACTATCTCTTCTTAGCTTGTAAGTGAGAGAATATCAACTCGAGGGGTTTTGCTCCTCCGCCAAAGGCTGAGAACGCTCCCGACCCAATAAGATACAGCTATTTGTATTTAATGTCCTTTACAAAATTCCTTTAATTTCTGCTAACAGTCGCTGCCCAAGAGCTGTTCCAGGAAGCTCTAGGCTCAGCCTGCACTGTACTGAAGGGAGAGGGGGATGCTGCTCCCTCTGCAGAATAATTTGTAGCCAACACAACCATGTAATTGGGACGGGAGCTGAAGCAGCAGAAAGGAAATCGCGGTCCCTGGATGAGCACAAGGGCTTTCGCCTACAGCCCCACACATGCCCTGATCCTGCTCCCCCGCTGCCGGTGGCCAAGCCCTGCTGTAAGCCATGAGGGACCACCACGCCAGGACCAGTCCATCCTGGCTGTCTCAGCTTTTCTGTGCCTTTTCCTTCCCTCCCCCAACCCGGTCCTTATCTCACAGATAAAGAGCAGACAAGCCAGCGATTATCCCCTATCAGGAACCGATGACTAATCTGTCTACCAGGAGTGCTTATCCGGCCCCATCGCTGAGGTATCCCAGACGCTTGCACTCTTAATATCCTCCTCCCCACCATCCCACTCGCCACTCCCAGCTGCAGCTATCCAGACCAGCCAGGTTGTCTTGGCTGCCTCTGTAGGGTCACTTGGCTGCATCTGTAGGGACCAGGAGGGCGTGGATGCCTGGGGTGACCCATCCCACCTGAGCTCAGCCCATCCTTGGTCCCTCACCCAGGCCGCTGTGACAGATAAGGGTAGAGGAGTCAGCAAGATGCAAAAAGTGGCTGCATTTTTGTGGGGTTCCCCGGGCTACCCTCGGCGCTCGCTGTTCACACATAGCGTTAGCAACAGAAAGCCCAAGCAGCGAGGAAAGCAGCGTGCAGCTAAATAAAACCTCCTCCTCCCACACAACACATTGAGCACTTCGCACGTCGGGGTTCGGGCCATAGCCAAATTAGTAACGTGCCTCCCGCGCCTCCAAATAAAACCCAAATTTGCTTGTAAATGTATTTTGCTCTCCTATAAAAGATTCAGAGAGAGGGTTGTAATAGCTCATTCCCACATATGCAACGCAACCCGGCAGATAACGGGCTGCCCAATTACGCTGGGGACTTGGATAAACATTTAAGAGCAAACAACGGGATTTGTGCTGGGTTTAAATATTAATGGCAGGATTTGTCCACTTCCCCTTGCCAACGTTCACACCGTGGGGGCTTCGGCAGCAGCATGCCGTGATGCAGCTGATGAGTGATTCCATGTCTCGGCTCCAAAGGAGCAGGGAACGGCATGTAAAACAGCCCGGCGCCTGCGTAACAC
>NW_008825072.1:2735590-2736217 GCF_000699105.1 Pygoscelis adeliae | reverse complement strand
CCAAAGAGCCCTGTTTCAGATGTGCTGGATCTTGGTCCTGCCGGATTCAGATTTAAGGAAACACCACTGCACATCTTGAGTGGAAAGAGGGTTTCACCAGCCCGTTTACACTGGCTGTAGAAACAGAGATAAAAATGCAATCTATCAAATGAGAAGCAGGACACCCCCCCTCACTGCGGGCTCGGGGTTTAACTGTTTGACAGCCAAGCGAGACTTCTCCAGGGGGATACAAAGACTAAGAAATAAGGACTGGAAAAAACTAAAAATTAGAAAACAGAGTGAAGCCAGGCATGGAAAATTCAATGCCTTGCTCAGAAATTAACTGCCCAACATGAAGAAAATGAAAGCCGCTCCTGGACCAGAAAGCAGCAGGTTTCCAGGGCTGAGGAGGTGGTGGGACCTCGTGGCTCACGCCAGGACATTGGCGCATCCCGGACCCAAGCTCATGAACCCAAGAAGGGGAGATACATTAGCTGGGCAGCATGGGAAGCACTCCCAAAGCGTCTCATACGGAGCAGCAGTGATGACACAAAGAAAAAGGGTTAATTATTATTATTTTTAACCAGTGCCTGGAGCCGATAAACGGATGGTAAAAGCAACCCAGGGATGCAGGTGGCTGCCCTAGCA
>NW_008825072.1:2731198-2735466 GCF_000699105.1 Pygoscelis adeliae | reverse complement strand
CGAGCCGCAGCCACCCAGAGCAGGGCTGGCCATCGTGGTGGCGGTTCACAAGGGCCATCTCATGACTGCACGTGGTGGCGTTGCTGAACACCTCCGGGCTGCCTCGCCGGCATCCGGAGAGAGAACAAACATGAAGGAACAGCTCGGGGGTGGGAGGAGGACACAGACAAATAAACAAACAGCAGAAAACCTTGGAGAGAAAATAACCAGGCACCGGAAAGGAAATGAACTCTAACGAGGGATTAAAAATAGCAGCAAAGCGAAGAGTCAAGCTCCGCCAAGGCTCCTGGTTCATTTTCAAGGGGAGGCAGTTTGGATGGAGCCTCCAGGGCAGCCTGAAGATTCACACCCATCTGACAGCAATGGGGCAAGTGAAGCCAGACCAGCTCCCAGCACGACTGGCCAGGAGCTCTCTGGTCCAGCTGGTACCAGCATCGAGTCTGTCTTTGGAAGCCTCTTGTCAAGCACCGGACCCACACTCTGGGGTCATTCAGCAGCCCCAGCGGCTCTGCAAGATAAGGGGGAAGAGCCAGCAGCAGAGCCTTTCTCTCCAGCACCCAGGTGTGCTATTTTGCCTTAAATTCACATCAGCTCAGCAACCAGGAACACAAATCCCCTGGAGACCTGACCTTCTCCTCCTCCCCTGCGGGA
This sequence comes from Pygoscelis adeliae, assembly GCF_000699105.1. Lineage (NCBI taxonomy): Eukaryota > Metazoa > Chordata > Aves > Sphenisciformes > Spheniscidae > Pygoscelis > Pygoscelis adeliae. Next base: position 2,734,815 of record NW_008825072.1, on the reverse strand, counting down.
AGGCAGAATTTCAAATAGATTTACTGGTGCTGCCCTCCAGATGCTGTCGTGGGATGACCTCAAAGCTAAAGACCGCCTGCGGACTCCTCAAACATTAGCTCTGGCTCAGTGTGACAGGACAAGCAGGCAGGGACTTCCTGCATGGCCAACCTGGCAGCTGACTTGCTGTGCACAAGGAGCAAGACAGGCCAACGGGTGAAGGACAATGTTAGTCCAGGAGTTGAAGGAAGGGCTCAAGGTGGTCAAGAATACATCTGGGACAAAAGTGAGAAGATGAGGCAGAAGGCTCCTTATGGCTTTTGCATGAGCAAATCTGGTTTTCCCATGCCAAAGCCTGAGGGACCATTCCCACTAAGAGTTTTCTGAAGGTCCTCCCCTCCAAGGAAGATCCTGAGACCCTGCAGGACCACAGAGGCCCCTTGGTGATTCACACTGACTCTCCCCTGGCTTGTTCTCAGTGGGAGCTGCCCCTGCACTGCGAGACAGTGGAGGTTTTGTGGCTTTTCCCACTTCTGGCTGAGAAGAGCATCCCAAGCCTTTCGATGGCATCAGCTGAGTGCCACAGACACTGTGTCACCCACTGGCATTTCCATGGGGCAGACTGCCCCAACCACGTCTCCTGGGCTGAGGGCAGCAGCTCTCCCTGCCATGCCCAAGTGCCACTCAAGCAGGGCAAGTTACTGAGCTGCAAACACCGGGCCTGCCAAAACCTCCCGCTCCTCACCCATGGAAGAGGGAGACTTCACTGATGATGCATGAAGGATACCTCTAAGCCCCAAATCTTCTGGGCCCACAGGCACTCTCACTCTTCAGAGCTGCCTATCCTGTCTTTAAGCTTCTAATTAAAGATTTTAGTGACCACCGTCTCTGTCTCTGCAGTGGTCTCCACCAGCCTCCTCTCCTTCCTTGGCCACAGACTGCTTTTGCCCTCAGGAAGAATCCAGCGTTTGCCTCCAAAGCCCAGACATCCCAATCAGGCTTAAAGGATGTATCTGAGACAGCAGCTTTCCTCCCATATACCCCACACTGATCCTGTCTTCCTCTTAAAATAAATTTGAATCATCCCCTACAAGCATGAACCAAAACACAAAAGGAGATGAATGCCACCTCCCAAGTCTGCTGGTTGACTTGGACCCTGCGTGCTCACTGCTGCTGGATGTTGGATCCGTGCTGCGAGAGCAGGAAACCCAGTGCTGCTGTCAGGACTCTGGTGCTTCTGAATTCCTCCTCCGTATTGCTTGCTTTTGCCCCTGAAATCTCCCCCTCTGCCTACAATTCCCATTTCAGCTCTTTTTCTCAGCCTTGCCCTCTCCGATACCTCCTGGCCCTCTCTGCAATACCTTACCGCACCAAAGCAATCGCTCTCTGTTCCTCATTCGCACCTTGGGAGGACATATTCTTCCCATGGTTCGTGGTGGAAAAGCATGGATCCCTCCAATGGCAAAGCTGCACTTATTCCCGGCACGTCCCACCATGGCTGGTGGCCCTGAGCCACTTTCTCAGCTTGCGTTTCCCCACGTCAGGCTGGCCCCACAGCAAACCAACGCGAGCCCTGGGCTTATGATCTGGGAAGAGCGAAAGGAGCAGGGTGCCAAGGTGGCCACCACCAGATGCTCCTCACTCTGTCAGAGGCCTAGGTGTTGGATCCAAGCTCTCCAGCTGCAGGTCCTGGCTGCCCCCAGCAGCCACCCCACCAGGAAAGGCCAAGCAGCCACAAGTCACATTTGCTGGCGCAATGACAACCTTGCAGCCTTGCTCCGTGCCGGACAGTCACGCCACTGACTTTGTCCCCAAGCAGGAACACACTCAGGGAGGGGACACAGCAGCATTGAAACCCACCCCGGTCTCCTCACTCCAGCTGCCACTTCAGACGCCAAGCGTGGAGGTGTCAGACACGTGAGACGCTCTCGCTGTGAGCACGCTGCCCTTTGCAGCCAGCTATGACAGCAGAAACGTGACCCACTTAAGCATGCAGAGGTCAAGTGGGGAGCAGAGCGGCCGGCACACCTAGGCTCTCTGCTCGGATTGAATCCTTCACGAACACGCAAACGCCTTTGGCTATGCTCCGAGACTCCATCATTACTGGATAGTTTGCATTTCCTTCTAGGAAGGCAGCCGGGAAGATCGGCATGCGGTGCACAGCCCACGGCTACAGACTCCTGGAAGGAACAAAGCTCCGACGCCCCGAGATGAGCACGCCAGACAATGGCCTGTAATTTTCGTTGCTGTTCAGGGTCTGCGGGGGGAGAAGGAGCAGCCCTGAAAGCCTTATTTTACAAAACCAGACAATCCCCTTGCACAAGGGGCATTCCCCAGCAAGCCTGGAGTGCTCCCGAGGTGCAGAATCGGCTCCACCATTCCACATGCCCACCATCAACATGGAAGGAGCAGCCCTTTGGGTGACCAGAGGCAGGTAGGGAAGACCCAATGCTGATCTGAAGCTCAACAGACCTCTCCATAGAAGAAATGGGGGGAAAAAAAGAAAGTATTTTTGTGGAGAGGCTGTTCTTACTCTAAGGCGCAATAACCTCGGGTGTCCAGCGCACACACTGGGTTACTGTTTGGGCTGCAGAAGTTGCCAAAAGCCAGCTTGGCCTCAACCCAGAGGTGAACGAAGGTGCGACCCCAAGGATCTGAACTAGACATGACCAAGAAATGCACGCGTAAGCCCGTAAAGCTCTGTGTAAAGCATACCTTGAAGAATTTCAAATCTCAGGATCAGGGACCCTCCACGAATACATGAACTGCAGCTAGGAAGGGCAAGATGGGGGAAAAATTTCAATCCCCTTCAACTAGAGCCCCCAAATTGCTCTCACATAGGCAGCCCCACACGCCTGCAGCCCTTCCTCGCCCTGGGCTCCTTGCTCAAGTAGCTCTGCGATGTAGTTGCACTGTGGCTGTGCTTCACTGGCAGGACGGGGAGGGCAAAGCTTGCAACACTGTCCAGGATCGAGAGCCGAAGCCCTGGACGACACCACTCTGAACTTGAATGTGAAGTTTTTTGAGCCTTCCTTTTCACAAGGTGCAACATTTATGAATTTGAGATCATCTTAGATCATCTTTAGATCATCTCATCATCTTAAGGCTGATCTGCATCCTTCCCCAGCATGAGACCAGGCTGTAGTCCTGCTTGCAGAGGCATTCACTTGCTTGTGACCCCGGCTAGGCAGCCACAGGGGTGTCGGATAGGTGCCGCCTTCTGCTGCGTAACTCAACACATCTCTGTCAGTTCAAAATCGCACGCTGGAGTGCATGAATTTGCACGAGTCTGAAGGGACAGAAAATTTTTGCTTTGTTTTTTAAAACCACTTGTAAAAACAAGAGGCAGATATTGAACCAGTGCCAACATCTGTATCTTTGTAAGACTCTCAATCACCAGCCTTCTGCTGACTCTAGAGCAATAAATATTCAGGGCCTTAAACGCTTTTCTTCAATCTGCTTAGGGGAAAGCAGCCTCAAACAATGGCCAAGAAGAGATCTTGCCCAACCTCAGCTTCAGTGGATCAGCTCAGGGAGGGAGCGGACCTCACCAGATTCCTGCAGTACCACAGTTCCTCATTCTTTTTTAATGCCAAAAAATGAGGCACTCACACCCCCAGCCAGTAATTTAGAGCACA
>NW_008825072.1:2714204-2731105 GCF_000699105.1 Pygoscelis adeliae | reverse complement strand
GTAGAGGGAGGGGAAGGGAAAATATCTGAGATCAGAGCTGCCATCACCCCTACGGTAGAGGTGGACTCCTTGCCTTACCTCTACATGTGGATTCAACCAGTTCAGATCCTATTTTAGGCTGCATATGGGGCTTTTCATCTTTGGAGCACTTAACAGGCATGTGTTAATCCCCACAACGCCCTTCCGTGGCAGATAAGTGTTTATTATCTCAGCTCTACAGCTGGTGGGACAGGCGCAGTGGGGAGCAGCTCATTGTTGCAGACCCTGGGCAACTCAGCTCCTGGGCTCCTTGGAAAGACACAGCGGGAGCGCCCTGCTTGGGCTGATGAAGGGAGCCCCAGGGCAGCTCCCCAGGGAGCCTGGGCCACCTCCTGGGCCAGTGGGCAACTGGAACGGGGCTGGGATGGGCACCATCCCCCAGCCAGTGCTTCCTAGGGGAGGAAGTCAAAAGCATCTTCCAAACACAAAGCCCCAGGACACATCTCTGCTGCCTTTGTGCAGTAGGTCAGAACAGTGGTGCTCATTTATTATGGGCAAATTAACGCCCATGGAGATTAAAGCTTTATCTCCTGCTGGCTCAGCCAGCATCTGACTTAGCAACGTGCAGGGCTGGGCTGACACCGTGTCCCCGCACGCTGGAGGAGCCACATCCCCACTGCACCTCCCGCTCCCAGGGTCCCAGCACCACGTCCTTCTGTGCTGGGGACTAAACGTGCTCTCTTCCTCCACCCTTGGCTTCTCCATCCTACTCTGAGCTGTGCCTTGTGCACCACCAGCTTGCCTGCTCTGCCTTCTCTTGCCTGTTAAAGCCAGTGTTTCACAGATAAACACACAAAGAAGATCAGAGGGCAGAACGGGGACACGTGGTTAACATCGATGTGGTCCCAACACCCCTGCATTAACGACAGTTTGACACTGCCACCTCTCTCTGTGCAGCAGCAAACATGGCAAAGCGGAAGCCACCACCGTCGGTGCGAAACCACCACCCCAGCTCCAAATGCAGAGTGAATCAGTGCCGAGCCACCCAGGGAGGGAGGAGGAATTACCGTGCACTTGGTTGATCTCCGAGTTGGATGACAGGATCTCATCAGCCAACTTCTGGGCGGTGGGCAGCACCTCAGTGTGGTGCGCTGTGATCAAATACTGAACAAACTTCTGGAGCTGGTCCCTGTTCATCTGGAAAAGGGTCTCTGAGATGGGAAGACGGAGTTTGACCTGGTCTGGCTTGCGGATCCTGTACAGTGAAAGCGCCACGACATGGGCGCAGTAAAAAATGTCCTTGTTCCCACAGCCGCATGTCACTGAGGTGATTTTGCAGCGGTCGAAGCTGATGGCCACCTTGTAGGTCATCTCTGGTTCTGTCGCAGTCGCTGGCTCCGTTACCGTCCCACTGAGGTGAAACCCTGGAGAGGGAAAGGAGAAGAGGGAAAAGCCATGTTAGCTTCCCTCTGACCACAACCACCCAATGCAAACTCTGGAAGGTGGACAGGGCCAGCCAATACCACTTATGCAACGCTATGTCAAGGAGCACACCACCCAACACACGCTATCCTGGTGGCTTACACCCAGCAACACCCAGCCTGCGTACAAACGCACTCCTGCACCAACACACACGTGCAGCCAGACTCTTTGGTGAGTTTATTTAAGAGCCAAACCCTCAGGGAACAAGCAAAGCTGCTCAGTTTCCATTTGTTTAAGAGTCTCTCAGACTGTTTCTCTCCTGGGAGCCATCTTCATCCATGCCTCCCTCTCGCTGAATTTGTAACTCACGTGAGTGAGGGCTGGAAGAAAAAGGCCAGGTTTTCTTTTCTTTGATGAGGCTGACAAAAAAAACCCACAAATGAAGTGCAACGCAACTCCACCTTCAGTCCCTCAACCAGATGGAGCACTCCAGGGCAGCTCTGAGCTCTTCCACACAGCAGGAACAAGGAGCAGGGATGGGAGCAATGCACAGCCTGAACCACAGGCTGGGGGGGAAACTTTGTTCCTTGAGCTCCATAATATCTGCTGCTCCCCTGTGAGCTCTTGAGCTCTCCTCGAAATACTGTGGCCAGGAAGCCAGCCGCTCATCGGCGCGATCCATGTGTAAGGCTGCAGGGACGCCCAAATCGTTCAGGCAAACGTTATGGTGCCCCGAACAGCCCCCGCCGCACTGCAAGGGGCTGCAGTGCCTTCGGGCACAAACTGTGAAAAAAAGACCCAACAAGTCCCAAACGTGGGTGAAGAGCGAGAAATGGGCTCGGAAGGTCCTGTGGGTCCAAGGAAGGTAGATGCACCAAGCAAGCAAAGGATAAAGTCAGTGAGAAAAGACTGGATGCCCATTAACCTCATCTGAAAGCCCAGGAAGCCTGTCCCAGGAGCCGGCTGCCGAGGAGGTCCAACACCAACACTTTGCACTTGCCCAGCCTCCTAGAGAAGGGACATCTTTGTTTCCCCCATCTGTCTGCCTCATTGCTCCAAGGAGAATGAGGCTGCACCAGGAGACTAATTAACGTGGCCGGGGCCACCCGGTGCCCCCATGTCAGAGCCTGGCATGGTACCTGGGACCCAGTCCCCCCCGCCGCCTGCCCCAGCCCTCTTCCGCAAAGAGGATGCTCACTTTTCTCCGTGCCACTGCAACCATATTAAGCCCATGTTTGTACAGAGGTCCCTGCAGAGCCTGCCTGCCATCCCCCCGGAGAAGGCGGCAGACAGCTGAGAGCCCTACAATTAGTGACAGAAAAGGAGAAGGGGTGTGGGGGGTGAAGATTAAAATACATTAGCTGCATCAAACCCTTGTGCGTTTGCCAGCTCTCACAAAGGCTTTCCGAGACAAATTCTACCAGAGGTTTTTAATAAATGGCATCAAAACCAGCTATTCACTGCCAGTCTCTTTAAAGACACGCCAAAAACCACATTCAAATCTGATTAAGCGTCAAGGAGGTCTGCTTTCACTTTAGTGCAGGGGAGGGGGAAGCAGACCTGTTCTGCTGCCATCGCCTGAAACCCACCCCGCATTGCCAGCAGAGCAGGAGGGGAGAGATGGACAACTCCATGCTGTCCTCTCGCTTGCACGCTGCTGGGAGTGGAAGCGTGGCTGTGGAGGTGCTGGGCTCGGCCGTGGGCCAAAGTGTTTATGTTTTACCACTTCTCTGGTCTGCAATGCTTGGCAGGCAGCTCTGACTCCCTGCCAGTTTCTCCCTAGTTTAGTTTTTTAACAAGTTGAAAGGATTGGAAACTACGTTCCTGAGCAATAATGTATGTATATACGCGTATGTACACCCGTAGGCACATATGCACATATATATATATAAAAAAACACTCTAAGACAAATTACTAGCCATAAACACTGCCTTCAAATGCTTACTTTACCAGGATCGTAGGCCAGACCCCACTTGGGGCTAACTGGTGTAAGGCTGGAGGAACTCATTTAACCAAACGACCTGTTTTGGACAGGTGTAAGTCTAAAAATATATCAACTGTGGTCTGAATCCAGCCCCCTGAGAAAGGAAATTTGCCCAGATACTTCCCAGGCTGCTCTCAGGCATCCTAAAAGCTGTGCTCCCCCATCCACTGAGAGCCGGTCCTTGCAACTCGTAGCTGGGGTCTGCAGGTCAAACAGGACCTTTCAGTGTGTCGGCAACTGCCAAGTTCATCTGGCACTCGAGCCCTAAGGCAAGTGTCAGTTTAGATTTTAGCCATGGTGGCAGCAGGTCTATTTAAGATAAACTAGAAACTCTATACAAAACATTTATCTAAAGCTTAGTCAGAAGTTAAACAAGGCAAGAGGAGGAGAGAGAGGAGCTGGCAGGAACAGCAACATTATTTGGGAATATTTACATTAACAGGAGGTCAGCCTGCAGCTACCACGCTGCGCCCTGCTCTGCAGCCAGGTCTGCACCCAGCACCAACCCTGGCACCCATGGGTGGGAGATGGCTTCACCAGCTCAGCAGTGATGGATATCACTGTCCCAGAGAAGAACGGTAGTTAAAGGGTAGGTTATGGTGTGGTTACTCCATCATCCATCAAAGCACTCACTCCTGGTCCACATAAAACCCTGATGCTACAGTCACCAAGAGGCTACAGGTCACCCTGGAGAAGGACAGCTGTCACTGTACCCTCCTTGGCGCTCATCTCACATCCCAAACAGCACATGGGGCAAGCAATACCGGCACTCCAGCAGAGACAAACACAGCCCTGGCTGCAGACACGGGGTCTGGATAGCGCTGAGAGCAAAAACATACTCTCCTCTGTGTCCCCCCTGCACATTTCAATTTAAGACGTTCCTACAGCCGAGTGCTTATCTAGGACTTCATCCTTTGTTCCTTAACATAAGCTAACTTAGTGTTTGATTTGCTGCCAGCAAAGTGACAGTGCCAGCGCTTGAAAACCATGGAAAAGAAATAATTAAGTATCATCTTTGTAACTACAGGCTCATTACACACCATCAGAGCCTAGCTTTGTCCCAAGAACAACATCATCTCCTCCCTGCCCCAGAACAGCCTCCCCTACTTTTACCACGGATGCTTCCCAGTGGATGCCCCTGTGATCCAGGTTGCAAAAGGAGCTGAGTGTTCATACCTGCCCCAGAAAGAGCACAGAAAGGTGTCACAAATGTTCATAGGCACACAGGGCACGATGAGCACATGTCCTTCCTAATCCCACTTACCCATCAAACGGGGACAAAACACCAAAGGAAGGACCTTTTCCCTGCCACGGCAGATCTGCCCCCTGAGCCTCAGCTCTGATGTTGCATTAGTGCCGCAGGATATTGTGCCTCTGATTTAAATTAATTTAAATTAAAACCAACCCTGGAAACATCTCCTGGGAGTCTGTGAGCACCAGTGCCACTTCCAAACTCATCAGCTGGGTAACACTTTGCTCTTTGGAGCTGATAAACCCCACAGGCTGGGACGAATGCAGACCCACAAAACATCCCTGGGCTCTGAAACAGCTGCAAGGGATCAAGCCTTTAGTAGGAGCTCCAGCACAGGAGGCTTTGCTATCAAGACAAGACCATTAAGGCCTCAACAGAAGTATCTTTAACCAAGATGGAGAATTCTTTGATCTCTAAACCCACTCAACCAAAAGGAGCTTCGCAAACGCTTCCAGTTCTGAAAGAGCACCCAGTCTTTCAGCTGGACATTTTTAACCCAGATGTCCATGAGCCATCAGGAGAGACTACCAGCCTGTCCTGCAGCTCCAACCCACCATCAGGCCAGCTGTGGAGACCCCTAGTCTTGGATCCTCCAGTAAACCACAGAAGGTAAAGCCAACGCGCAAGCTGGTTATGTTGAAATACCTTAAGTTTGGAGATGGGCAGACCACAGGTGGAAATTTAAACCCCAGAAACAAGCAAAACCCAGGCGTTATTCCTTCCCTTCTCATAACTGTGTCATCTAGAGCCCTCCAACACCCATGAGGAGGAGCAGGGAGAGGAGGACCCTGCAGTTATAACAGTAGCCGGGAACTCGAGAGCTCAGCTCTGCTCCCTCTGGCAGTTGCTGCTCACAGCCATCCCCCAGATTTCACAGCGCAGCCCAGGCAGAAGTCACAGTTGTCATTCGCAAAGTTGTGCCATTTGGAAAAATTAGCTCGCTCTTTCCAGGCATGGCACTCACTTTGCCTTTCACAGAGCATTAGTGCAATCCTGCTGGGGAGGCATTCATGCCAAAGCAGCCATCTCTAGGACCTAACCCTGGACCAGCAGAGACCATCTGAGGTTGCTGCGCTGGCATTGCTGCACAAGAGGATGGTGACCAGTAATGCATGGGTAATGCGGGGAGCATTTCTTCTGGTCACTGTAGCTCCCCTGCAGGCTTTTCTTGGTCTTTGTGGAAACCTCAAAGCAGGGCAAGGAACGGCTCTGCAAAGGGAAACGTGCAACCATATCCACCCCCCTGAGCAAGAACCACTGGTGGGATGCAGCCGGACGCTGTACATAAGGAACTCACCCCCACATCTGGCTGCCAAAACCTCAAGTGACCTCCTAGTACCCGAGGCTGATATTTTGGGCAGGCTCTGTTAGGAGCAACATGATGGAAAGTCCATCCACGAAGCTTCCTGAAGAGCACCAGCCGCATTCCCTTGCATCCCAGACGCAGAGGGCAGGCTGTGGCAGACAGCGGCTCGGCTCCCCCTCCTTGCCGCCCTCGCACCCGGTGCTGAGCTCCCAGGACCCCACCTCTAATCAGACTAACCCCATTTCAGATCTGTGTTTGGGCAGCTCTGCCTTCAGGCAGGCAGGAGCTCTGCAAAACCAAACAGGAATGAATACATGTATATATTTATGGGGCTCAGCAGATGTAGACGAGGTAAACTGAAATTCTCAGTGCAAGTCGTATACACTAGGTTAACATGACCCAAATATTTTTTCTTAAATTTCCAAACCACAGCAGAAAGGTATTTTAAACTAAAGCGATTCCAAGCTCTTTAGTGATTAAACAGACTGCAGCTCCAGCTCCTAGTGGAAAAACCATTTGTTTTTCCACTGTGTGAAAGCCATAACTAGCAATGAATAATAATTGCTACACCGAGTGTTATTTATAAGCCATTCTCGGTCACATTTCCGTGCCTCGAAACTGCAGCTTTCCAAACGTGAACTTAAAATCGGTCAATATTTGTAACGTAGACAACACCCGTGGGAGGAAGGTGTCGGTGTGCTCGCGTGGTGGGAAGCGGAGGTTAGTAAAATCTCCCAAAGCTTTCCAGCTTCTAGATCAATTCCTCCAGCCGGCTGATGCTGACAATTGCTGAGTCCCTGACCTTGCAGTTGGAAAGGAGATGGGCTCATGAACTCATTTGCACATGACAATGCTCCAGCAAAGTGAATCATCTGCCTCCGATAGTAACAGAGAGTACGGCGCGCCCCAGCCCTCCCGGGCTCCATTCAACCAGCGCGAGGCTGGCCTTTTGTACTGCCAGTGCAAGAAAGACTCCGCTGAAGATGTGTGCAATTAAACCCACTTTTCTTGTTGCTCTTTTGATTCAGCGCGGCTCAATGAGAGGCACCCTAGGCAGGTGTTGTCACACACAGATAAAATGTGTCTTTTCAGAGCACTGGCAGACAAAAAGAAAGAGGGTAAAGCTGAATCAATTGCCATTTCTCCCTTGCAAAATAGGGAATCCAAGCTTCCAGCAAGTCAATGAGCAGAGCTGGTACGAGTTTACATCCTCCCTCCTCCCCAAAGCAATTTCTTTTTGTGATCACAGGCAAAGGTGTTGCCGTTGAGCGAGACCTTGGCAGGGATGAAGGAGGCAGGTGATGACTGGCCGGAGGATGCTGCCCCAGCAGAACGCAGCCGTGCTGCTTCTCCTGTATGTTTTCCCCTTGCAGCCCTCCTCCCCAATCCCCACAACGCTCCTGTCCTTTCCTGGTCATTACCATCCTGGAAAAGCACCTCTGGCTTTGCAGAGCTAACAAAGACCGTCAATAGCTCCCACGAAGGCTGTGCCCCCAGCTGATCTGACGCCGGAGGAGCCGTAACAAAGGAATACGGCCGAGTTGGAGAGGATGCACCATGCCTGCAAGTGTCCCCGCACATACCTATGGCCACAGACACCAACAACCACAGGTTTAGGAGAAATACTGTGTCTCCGGGTAGGCCAGGGAAGAAGCACGAGCTGCAGCTGTAAACAGAGGAGATGCAAGTGGGGCTGTTTGTGCTGGAGGGAGCCGTAAGCTCCTCTGAGCAGCTGAGTAAGCTGGAGGGACGCTCTCTCTGCCATCTGCTCTGATCCCACACCACCTCCTGCAAATGAAGAGTCAATCCGCTGGCTTCTATCCCTGTTAACCTCTAATCAGCCACGAGGACTGGCCTCTGCCTTGCTCTTTATCCCAGCCAGCTAATGCGTGAAGCACACCGCGCTTCCCATCTGCTCCAGCATTACTAGAGTTAAACGACAAAGCCGTTTCCCTGTCCAGAGCATTCACTTACACAGATGCCCTTGTATTAACTCAATTTCCCAGTGATTTCCATTATTACCCTTACGAGATTTCTGGTGTTTGTTTATCTAGGAGCCTGCAATGGAGGGTTTTTTTTTCCTCCCCCTACCCAGCTCAGGGGGTGGCTGGACCAAGGCCATGCTCCAGCAGGCTGGTCCCGTTCTGTAACATTCCCCTAAAATACTCAAAACTCTTCCCCCATTTCCCCCCCAGCTTGCGGTGCTCTTTGTTGCCCATCCAAACCTGAAGACCTGGGGTTTTTTGGGTTTTGTTGCCAGCCCCAAAGCCAAGACCACCCCTCCCACCATCACCTTCCACATCCTTCTACCATCCGCCAACAAATGGGTTTTTTATCTACCCAGATGTGCAACCCTTGCTCCGAAGACATATGGTTTGGGGGAAGAAGGAAAAAATACAACCAGTTTTAAAGCTCAGACTGATTTCCTCTGCTAACATGATTCAGCTTCTGCAAGCTGAATTTCTCCGCTAGCAGTTCAGATTTAACACAAACCAACCTGAATGCCATTTTTGCAGCAGCATAAGCAATAGAAAGGGCTTGAAGAGAGGAAGGGTTCACCGCATCTTTGCTAATATGTGCTGCTCACATAATAACTGGTGGCAAAATGCTGTCAAGTCTCTGCTCTTTACTGCTACAGTATATCTTATGGTAAGCTTGAATATAAAGAACTTTCTTAAAATCATGAGAAATTAGAAAGATGAGGATGTGCAGTACATTTTTTGGCAGAAGTGGTGAATGCACCATCTCTACATTAAGGAAGAAAAAGCAACACATCTCTGTGACCATCCCAAAAGCATCCCTCTTCTCTTTGCGTTCGTAAGCGGCTGTGTCTGACCAAGGAGCAATGAGGTTCCTTGTTACAGCTCAGGTGTTTTCTTAAAAGATGCGGGGTTGTTTTCAAGCATGAAAGAAAATATCCATGGGGAGGAAATTCACTGCCGCTGGAGTTTCTGGGCTTGTGCGTCTCATCAGTCGAGGCCACCACAGAGCAGACCCAGCCCCGTGCTGTCACCACCCTGGCTGCCTCAAGGAAACTGACGGGAGATGCCAAAACTCACACGCGAGGCTGAGCTGGGGTCATCTCCTGACTTCAATGGAGTCACCCAGATTTCCAACAGCTGAGAAGCTGGGTTCTAGTGCATAAAAGGGTTTTAATTAGGAAATGCCTCTTATCCCTCCATGCAAGTGTCACTACAATGGGATCACTGATTTTCACCACTGTCAAAAGCGAGTGGAACGGTGCTCTTCCCTCTGTCATCTTTTTTCATGTGGCAACTCATGCAACCCTTGGCCTCACAAAAAAATAATCCCGACCACTAAAAGCGAAGCACCTCCCATGCCAGAGCCCTTAACCCGTTGCTCCCGGCTTAAGGGCTCATCCCTGGGTATGCTCTGGTCGGGGAAGAAGCTGCTCCAGAGCCACGGACATCCTTTCCTCTCTACATATCCACTCCCCTTGCTGACCTGCTTTTCCGAGACATGGCCTCCCTCCCATGTCGGCAGCTTCTCCCGTGGCCTCCCTCCCGTGTCGGCAGCTTCTCCGGGACCGTCTTGGCCTCAGGCTGCGGAGCAGCTTTGGATTTTGTCTCCAAATACACAAAGATAAATTGCATTCAATGCATATTTTGCAATTTAAAGCCAGCTCCGGAGCTGGCCACCTCCATACCAAAACCAAAACTCAACCCACCAATATGGAAAACCAAAAACAAAACCAAGCCTGAGAGCCTCCTGACTTGTTTTCTTCCCACGTTTTTGTTTTGCGTGGGGCAGGACTGGCAGCCAGCCTAACAAGGACCAGAATCAAACCAGGGCATCGCACAGCAATGGAGGGAAGCAGGACACCACCCTGCTCCTCCCTGAGACACCAGACCTTAAAATAGCAGCTCTACAATTTATAGGGAAGTTATTAGTTATAATTTTCCTGGCCCTCTGAAGTCTTCTGAGGGAATGAGGCAGCCTAGATTCAGTATGAAAATCTGCTCCAAATTCTTCCCCAAAAAGACATTTCTTCCACTAAGAATAGCTCCTTTTTTTAAAAAGGGAAGATAAAGTCTGACTTTCTAAGTTATTGGCAATGTTGTTAAACAAACATTATATTTACGAAGCGTTTCAATAGCATTTGTGGTAATGGCCTCAGCAACAAATTTGCTGAAAAGGTCAATTAACTTCCTTCCGAAAACCTCACTTTTAAGCACAGAAAAGGGCTCTGCATTGAAACTGCTCCCCCAAAGTGGAAAAATCTTTTGAGATGACACCGTTTTGCCGTTTCTGCTCTCCATCCCCCATGGAGTTGGGCACAGACCCCAGGAGCAGGCACCAGGACAACCCTGCTTTCCTGCCAACTTTTACAGCTCCCATTTATAATAAACCCACCTTTTTTTTTTTTTTTTGCTATTGAATTTCACCGAGGAAACCACAGCCAAACATTTTTTTATATTGTAGAAATATTATACTTAAACGGCTTAGCTCACTTCAGTAGCTTCACAAAAACTTAGTGGTTTCCTTTCCCCTCCACCCCAAACCAATAAAGCTTAAATTTTGGAGCTTATTAGGGCTGCTCCATATAGGGAAATTAACTAGTCATTGCAGAATAAATTATTCAGCAATTGCTATTCCAGATCAGCCTCCTCTGTGGACATTTTATTCCAGAATCATTTTGGGAAACTTTGTGAGTGTATTAATTATTCCTGAAGGAAGGGACTTCAATTCCAGGCCAGGAAGTCATTCAAATAACTGCTGCACACCAGTGGCTGGGCTGGTCACCAGCCCTTGGTGACAACCCTGACCAGGGCAATCCCAGAAGAGGAAATGAGTGGGGGTGTCAAGCTTGGGAAGGTTGATGCTGAATTTCAACTTCCAGCAAAAATTGAGGTGAAGGAAAGGCACACACCTTGATTTCGTGTGGAAAAAATGTTTTTCCAGCTTTCTTTCAACCCATAAGCTGCAAAGTGAGAGGAACCATCTAGTGAGAGGTTGGAGGACTTTGCATCATGAGGTGTAACATCTGCCCCACAGTGCTGGGGAAAGCAGCAAATGATTCCTCTCCCTGGGATCTCTGCAGGGAGCTGGGGAAGAGTAAGCTACATGGGGACCTCCAGCAGGACCACACTTGGAGGGGGGAACACTTGCTTTCACATTGTGCTTCCCACATCTCCATCTTGGCTCTGTGCTCTTCCCAAAAGAGTCCTGCGTGCACATCGGGGTCCCCCATCCCCTGTTGGCCCTTCACAGGAGGGATGGCAGCGCTTACACGCATCTCTAGAGGGTCGCAAGGTTTTCATCTGTCGTGTGCATGAAGTGTGTTGAGGGTATCTGAGGAGCACCAAATCTGACAGTGGTGCTGTCAGATTCACCTGCAGAGCATCCAAGTGTGCTGTGGCAGCTCCCAAGCCCAGTTCAGCCTGCTGGCGGATGAGTTTTCTGCTTCTTCCACAAGGACCAGGTTTTTGTTGGGTGTCCTCCTGCCCTACCAAATTACACAACATGCCCAAAATTACTCAGACAACTACAGAGTCAGCTCCATGGAGCCCACAAGCTATGCCACAGCAGCTGGACTCCTTGCCATCTCCCGGGCATGGCCACTTCCCCAAGCCCCACAAATGGTATCACAAAAGAGATCCCTGATACACTGTCTACTGCCGCCCACAAAGCTCAACACACTTCAGAGGGCAACAGCAACGCAGCATGTTCAGGCACTATAAGAAAAATCGAAGACCAACCCAAGCGAGGCAACCATATGCAAGTTCTTAGTTGCCAGTATCTCCTCTCTGGTGAGACGCCAGAGCGAAGTTTGGGGTAATGGCTGACGAGCAGTCAAATCGCCCAATTCTGCACAACAGTCATCACGCTTTAAATAACACTTAAAAACCCCTTTTGATCACATTAGTTTTCACATGACCCTTCTGAGAAGTCAGGAAGGCAGTGGGAGGTCTGCAGAGCTGAGACTTCCCCAGTAGCCCTCCTCACTTGAAAGGAAGGCGGTTGGGAGACAGATGCCTGACAAAGATGCTCCACTCTCCTGCATCAGCAGTTTTCACCATCTTTAGCATGCAGGCATTTCACAAGACACAGATTCCCATGCCATGATTTTAAGCCCCTCGGCGCTACCCTTGCTCCTTCCGGACACGCATTGTCCCCAGCATCTCCCAGCCGCACATCACAAACCTCTGCTTTAGCGAGGAGGCACCATGTGTGGGAAAACACGAGCCCTCCTGCTTTTCAAGTTCAAGATGACTCCATGGCTTCGCAGCCTTCAGAAACACAAAGGGCCACAAAAGCTGATACCCAGAAAGACGCGAGCCATCGCTTTGTTGGGAAGGAAGCGGTGTACAGGCTGCCTCTGCGAAACTCGTGTTTCTGATTAAAAACTTCACAGATTTTTTTTTTTGCTGGAAAAACATTGTTATTCAATACACAGCCTAGATTGCAGGCTCCTCCGTTTGCTTTTGGTGCAGTGCAAACATCTAAAACGACACCGCGTAATGACAAGATCTGTCATCAGAACGGCTGGGGCTACAGTAGAAAGAAAAACGAGGGAGTGATCCATTCCTTCTCTCTGGAATTCGTCACGATTAAAACAAAAGGAAACCTATGCTGTGCAGTTAATGCTAAATACACAGGACCGAAGGGAAAGGGGAAAAGCGTGATGTGAGACCATTTAGTGGTGGTTTTCTCCCATTATGTGGCATGAGGTCCTTCTGGCAGTGGATGGAGAGTCTCCAGCTCCTCTAACCACAGACCTATTTCAGTAATTAAGTCTCTTGGGAAAAGGGAAAAGGGAAAAGGGAAAAGGGAAAAGGGAAAAGGGAAAAGGGAAAAGGGAAAAGGGAAAAGGGAAAAGGGAAAAGGGAAAAGGGAAAAGGGAAAAGGGAAAAGGGAAAAGGGAAAAGGGAAAAGGGAAAAGGGAAAAGGGAAAAGGGAAAAGGGAAAAGGGAAAAGGGAAAAGGGAAAAGGGAAAAGGGAAAAGGGAAAAGGGAAAAGGGAAAAGGGAAAAGGGAAAAGGGAAAAGGGAAAAGGGAAAAGGGAAAAGGGAAAAGGGAAAAGGGAAAAGGGAAAAGGGAAAAGGGAAAAGGGAAAAGGGAAAAGGGAAAAGGGAAAAGGGAAAAGGGAAAAGGGAAAAGGGAAAAGGGAAAAGGGAAAAGGGAAAAGGGAAAAGGGAAAAGGGAAAAGGGAAAAGGGAAAAGGGAAAAGGGAAAAGGGAAAAGGGAAAAGGGAAAAGGGAAAAGGGAAAAGGGAAAAGGGAAAAGGGAAAAGGGAAAAGGGAAAAGCCCTGTAATATCCCAGCCAACTATCTGCTGGCTGGCTGAAATACAACCTGAAAGCCCCACTGGAGTGAAACCCCACCCCTGCAGCCTCCTGCAGCTCCTGCTTTGCCCCGATCCTCCGTGGGGTGAACCAGGCAGAGCTCCCTGGCAGCAGACACCACGTGTGCCAGAGGGTTATCAGCAGATTTATCTCAATTTGGAATTGGAAGCAACCAAAAATGCAGTGAGCTCAGCATAACGGGACAGAAACAAAGTAAAAAGCAAAACCAGATGAGCAACTGCGGAGTTGACTCCTCTCTTCCCTTTGAAAAGGGAAGCCGGTAATTTGAGAGAAGGTGGTTTTACCCACAATCTCAGCAAAGGGTTTGAGGAATCGCCCTAATCAGCACATAACCAAGTATTACACAGTGCTCCCACTTAAGAGACTGGAAAGCAGGGGGAGAAATCTTCCCCTGACTCTTGAAAGAGGGTCCACAGACACCCCTAGAAAAGGGGGAGCAGCCACATACCGTGGGTTACACATCCTGCCTTGGGGGTCTCTCACCCGGCCAGCCGGCAGAGTGCACCCGGGGAGCTGCACCCCGCTGCGGATCTCCCCCGAGAGCGGCACCCACCACCTTTCCCACCCTATGCTGAGCCAGGAGCAGGGTCCCTCTTCACACAGCCAGGAAACCAAGGCAGCAGGGTCTGGCAGCGAAGGCGAGCGCCACGGGACAGCCGGCTGGGAAGCACTGAGCAAGGGGTGCAAAGCAGCCCATGCTCCACCGCTGCCTCCCTGGGAAGGAAACCTCCAGCCCTGTCTTCCCCCCATGCAACCTTCTCAGGCTCAACCTGGAATATCTGCAAGGTTTTGGGTCAAATCCCGTGGTCGGGCTTTCCAGGAACCGCATCTGCCGGGCTGAACACGGCGCATAATTGCAGACTACGTTGCCGTAATGAGATGGGTCAGGGCCAATGCTGGGAAAGTCGTCCTCACCGAGATGACACCTGAAAATGGATCTGCGCAGGTGGATTCTGTCCTGCCCTGATGCTAGATGCTCTAACCCCACTTCCCGCAGCTGCTTAGCAACTCCCACAGCTTGCTGCACTGACTGTGCATCAGGCGTTACATACCCTCACACTCGGGTTTTGCAGATGAGGAACAGCCAGGAGATAAAGCAAAGAGGCCATTTTCTCCTCCAAGAGATGCATCTCAGCCCCCACCGCCTGCAGCACATGCCAACAAGTAACAGCAATCGGACCATTTGGGGTTGAAAAGCCCCAACCTGTGCTGTCACAGGAGAAGCCTGGCTATCACAGGCACCTCAAGGAGATGCAAGTGCGAGCTCAAAACCACAGAGAAAGGTGCAGAAATGAAACTCAGTTTTCTTCCCAAAGCTCCTAACCTTTTAAGCAGATCTGATCATTATCGTCATGGCTCAGGGCTTCTGAGCACTCAGGTTTAGTTGTTTGGTGATGTTAACATCACCCTGATGCACACACAGCCAGGCTCCACCATCATATCTCCATGTTCCCACAGAAGGGGTACGTACAGTGCCCAGAGCCAGGCCACCTCAAAACGGAACACAGCATCACATCGGGTGGGTGTCTGAAGGAAGCAGCTGTGGGTTTCTGGTGTATAAAGAGGGCTGAGACCTGACCAGCACCACACATCGAACAATGATGCTCACCTGGAAGAGCAATGCTGGGGATTGCCCGGCAATGCACAGGGAAGATGCGTCCATCCAGTCATGTTGGATTTCAAACTTACTCAGAGCTAAAGGAGACAGGAGCCCCAAAGCTCCCAGCAAGACCAGCTTAATTCCCCAGTTGTGCAAACAGCCACGGACGCCCTTGCTCGGAGACCTACTTGCAAGACTTTACACCCAACGCTTGTGCATGCAGGGAACCATCACATTTTACCGTCTCTGACACTGATGCCCCCATCTCAATGGCAAACATTCCCCGCGACAACACACACACCAAATTAAAATGATTGAAGCCTTCAGCAGCCTCTCTCTCTGAAGAGCAATTGCCATTACTTATTAATTTGTTTCCTCAAGATAAACAAGAAATTTATTAAAATCTGAAATAGACAGGGAGCGCACAGGGCAGCAGAGGGACAGGACGTTGCCACTTGTCTTTCTTTAAAAAATAAATACTTCTACACTGGATTACACTTTCCACTTGCTGCTTCCCCTAGGAGCCAATTTCCACACTGTGCATTTCCTCTGCAGCAGATGGAAACCCCACAGGCTTCTACGGCAGGTCAAGGGCTCAGCCGTCTTCGAGGGGAGGAAGCACCAAATTTGGAACCTAGCAGGTGAAATGTAAATAAAAATAGGAATTTTGAAAAAAAAGCTAAGTGCATCTTAGTGATGAACACATCTGTCTACAGGCTGCTCTCATGGATCATGACCTTGACATCTTACAGATGAGGTGTATTCTTTTAAAATCAATTCAGTTCCTTGTTTATAAAAACCACTCCGTTAAACCTAGAGACAAATTCATCATGGATGGAGAGACCAACACTTCTCAGGAGAGCTGAAAGCAGTCTCGCTCCATCCAGCCAACAGGCAGGTAATACTCACAGGCGGAATCGGAGGCATGAAAATCTTCAGCAGAGTTTCCCACATCATCTACAGTGAGGAGAAATGGTTGGAAGGACAATGAGGAGCAGAGTACCCATCACGCTCACGATGTACATTTGCAAAAGCAAAATGTCATCTGTGGATCTTCTACCCATGCAACAGCCGCTCCAACAGCCTTGCTTTCATACATCCCCCCTTGTTTCTCCAACCGTAAGGAAAGGATTAAAAATGGCTGTTGCCAGCACAATGTGAGTTATCAATCGCATCAGTACACCGGGCCAAAGTAGAAGCAAATTACATTCCCAGTATACTCAGCATTTGTGCAGGCAGGAGCGCGTGGGAGATAAGAGGGAAAGAAAACGCACAGCAGATAATCAGAACACCTAAAATACAAGCGGCAAGTTTGCAGTCATGACTGCCTTCAGTCCTGGTGGTTTACTAGAAATCCACCTGATTTTTAAGTGAGCAATGCTGAGCAACAGCACTGAGGAAACCTCTGGGGCAGTCACAACCACTCCATGCTGTGGGACCTCTAGGGTGTCTCAAAGCCCTTATCCCTCAGCCTTCCCCTTAATGACAGTATGAAAACCCATGTTAGCGTCCTCACTGTCTCCAATCACGTAACTGGTAAGAAGCGCAGCTATGAGAGCTCTGTGCCACCAAGAGATGTTGCTGGATATGCGCAATGGGTATGAAGTGTGTTGGGGCAGACACCGCCAGACCCATAAGTCTGAGTAAACTAAACTGAAGAGAAATGAAACCCAACCCCATTGCTACATCGATCCCACCACAGGCTCTGTTACGCTTAGCCAGCCTTAACTGTTGTCCCCTTCTCCTACTGTCCCCTGGACCAGGCCAGCCCCGGGGTCTGCCCCAGGCACACCTTTGCAATCCCCGCGCCAAACACTTGGGAAACACTATCCCAGCTCAACACCCCTGGAAGATGTGATGACCGAAGGGTCGCCAGTTGACATTTCCAGGCTGTCCTGCAGCGAGTTGACAACCGAAACAGCACGTCGGAGGCCGGCGCAAGCGGCAAAGCCAACACCTGTCAGTCCAGCCTCTTGCCACCCTCCACCTTCCAGTCCATCATTCGCCCAGCCTGCATTCTGCTCCTTCGCAC
>NW_008825072.1:2704557-2714166 GCF_000699105.1 Pygoscelis adeliae | reverse complement strand
GACATCGCCCAGTCTCGAAGGTGGAGGCTGCTGACCCCAGCTACTGCCATTGAAGTCACCAATTAAACTCACCTTTACATTTTCAGCTGCCTGCATCTGCGCCAGCTGGATATTTAAGCTGACACTTTTGCACGTTCACTTTGTCTGAAGCCAACAGATCAATCTGCCTCAAATACAGGAGATCTCTTTTTAACACTCCAAAGCTAATGAAAAAAATCCCTTCTGGTGAAAGGACAACACTGGATCAGAGAAGTTTTATTAGCCCTTAACCATGCAAAGTTGGAAGCTCGTCCCCTGTTTAATTCTAATACTCCAACTCTGTTAAACATTAACTGTATAAATAATCAAATACTTCACATGACAGAGCCATACTTCCAATCTGGGGCCAATAACCCAGAGGGTAATGAAGGGTGTAGTCTTCTGGGCTGAAGGATTTCCAGCCCTCTCCAACGAGCAGAACAAAGGCGGTCCCTTCCCCCTCCGCCGCCTTCAAAGCAAAAGCTTTGATTCGCTCAGCGAGACCACATCAAGCCAGAGCACAGGCATGCAAACGGTTATGTATCTCATCACCCCCCTCCACTCCAGAGACACACGCGAAACCACCAGCCATTGTGTGGTCTCTGCTCCGTCAAACAACCCGGGTCCCCTCCTACAACACCCACCTCTCCCCGGCCCCGCCAGCTGGCAGCCTCTGAGCATCCCTCTTGCCTTCACTCCACACCACCGGGGAGGTGACATGGCAGCAACCCACCCAGTCCACGTCAGTCCCAGACATGGTCCCTTCCACCAAATCCCCCTGGTGCTTCTCCAAGAGGAGCATTTTCCTGGCGAACGGCACTTGGGTGAGACGGGAGCTCCAGCTCTCCAAACTCCTGTGGTCTTCTGCCCGGCTCGCAGCGGCCAGAGACTCAACACCGCTGAAAACAACCCCAGTTTCCAGTGCTTGTAATGAGGAGTGCGACTGCCTGGCACCTCTGAAACGAAGCTCTCACCCTCTTTGGGCTTTGGTTTCCCCGCCTGCGAAGCTGGGATAATGTCCCTTCTGGGCCTCACCAGGGTATTTTAAGAAGCAGGCTGAAGTTGTTTGGCTCATTAGGAAATGACCAGTGCATTTGCAAAACGCTGCGGAAAGAAAGATCTATAAAGGAAAAAAGTCCGTTTGAAAGAAGTTAAAAATGAAAAGCCACATTAAAAATATATAAATCTGATGCCATCCCCTTCTTCCAAGGTCAAGCTAAGGTAATTTTTTGGAATATGTAATTCATCTGATGTCCAGCACTTCCCCGGTTCAGATTGATGCTCTCACTTTAATGCTGACTGAAAAGCTTCAGGTGATGTTTGACAATCAAAATAGCAGGAGCCAAATGGAAAAACATTCGACCCACAGCCCTGCCTAAAACTGCGCTTTCAGTACTTCTGAGCTGACTTCGGAAAATTAGTATTGGCTTTGCCAGAACCCAGGAGAGCAATTCTGCATTAATTATCGCTCCCGCTCTGCAGACAGACATACAAAAAATAAAGACAATTGCAAGGCTTGTTCAGAACAGGAGATCCAGCACCAGGGCTCAGCACAAACATTTTCTCCTTCAAGTGTTATTCAACCATCCAGCTCCTGAAGAAAGCCCTTGACTGTACCTACGCTGCATGGTAAAGCATGGTCTTACCATGTCCCATATGATTTCTGTCCACATTGAGTTTAGCTTCAGCACGCAGCACCTGAGCTGTACAAAAAGTGACCCGAGGTCAAGCAGGGGATGTATCACCCAGTCTCTTGCTACAGTGAGTATGAAGCCCCTCTGGAAGGGGCACAAAGTCTTCTGGGACATTTGCTGGCACACCAGCCCCACCCCATGCTCTGCACCACCTCTGCTCCTACAGCCAGTCCATACAGACATGAGGGCAAGTGGATCAGACCGAAGGGTGGGCTTGCCTCCCAAGCAGGGCAGTCACATCAAGACTTTCATCTTCAAAGGAGTCAGCAGGACTCCTCCCCATCAGCTGCATGGGCAAGAAAAGACCCATCTCTACCACTGCACACTGCAGACCTAGCTGCACGGTTGAGCAGCGCAGCATACGGTCCATCGTGCCACCTGTATATTATTAATTAGACCAAAGCAGTGCAGTCTGGAGTTGTACTGTGCTGGTACAGGCACCTGATTCAGCAGCAAGTTCCCCTGCTTCCCCCAGCAGGACCCCGCTTTTTGTCCTACACCTGCTGAATGGGGAGAGTGCAGCTGGGATGTACAAGCACAGAGAAGGGCTCTTGGTTTGTAGCGCATCAGTCGTGGGGTGGGGAAACACATGTGTTGCATCCTGCAGAAATGCTTTTTCTGGTCAGCCCATCGTTTTCAGTCTGCTCCTCTCAGCATCCCCATGAAAAACACACAGCATGTACGAGAGCATGAGACACCCCTTCGGGGTCCCCAGCCTACCAGCATTGACTGAAGTAGCTCAGGCTTAAGCCCAGCTCTTTGCAGACACAGCCCATCCCACATGCATAGCCATAGCTTGAGGGTGTACTGAGCAAACGTGAACGGGAGAAGGGTCCCAGGCCCTTGGGTCTTGGTCCCTTCAGAAAGCCACACTGGAAAGGGCTTAGCACTGCTTTACAGCATCCACAAGCAGGTTACAGCAAGTAATTCAGATGTCATTCAAATTACTGGTGCGGCACCAAGGGAACGACTCTATGTGAGCATTGGACACAAGCCTCTCAGTCCCTCCTGGCTCCCTCACCCATGCTGACACGCTTCACAGGCAAACTGCCCACGCCGAGAACAAGCAGCCTGCTCCAGGGCCAACTCCTACCGCATCTCCCATCCTTATTTAAAAGACATAACTGGTTTCCCCATTGAATGCGGTGCAACGCCAGCTGCACTGAACAGGCTTCGTCTAAAACACAACCCGCTGCCTTTCCAAGCCAAGGGGGAGATGTTCTCCCAGTCTGCAAAGAGTAATTTCAGAAATTACTTAAAGCCAAGCTCTTGGTCTTGCCTTCCTTGACGTAGCAAAGACAGAGAAAGCACCACAGCTCCCTGACAGCTGCTTTTTCTGCCAGCTCCTTCAGTGAGATGGAGCTGCTTACGGCCCTCTTCCATCTCTGCAGCAAAGTCTTCTAACCAAGCCACACCAGACAGGGACATGGAGCTGCCAGCTACATTACCAAAGGACAGCGGCCATTGATGAAAGTCACTGTTGAACAGATTTCCTATTGGAAACGTTAAATCTTGAGGATCATTCCCCTACACACTCATTCACAAAGGGAAAGATTGGTTTTAAGGTCAAACAAAAGAAGCAAGTTCACCCAAATGACCGTGTCCCAGCCTTTGGTGCCACAACTGCCAAACCCAACACAGCAGCACAGTCCTCCAGCCGCTGCCTGCCACATCACTCTCCCTTCCCGTGGTAAATGCGCAGAGAACACAGGAAAAGGAGAGAGGACAGACAAGGGACCTTCTGAAGAGGAAGGACCTCTTGGGGCTGATGGAAAAACCCTGCCAGGAGTATGTCCAATGGCAAGAGAGCTCACACCGAGGGCTCTAGGGAAGGATCTACACAAGCTTTCCTTGCATGTATGCTCTCCCCTAGACACCTACCATTGCTCTCACCTTGGAGGCACAACACCTAGCTACCTGCCCAGCAGGTCAGAGCCCAGGGGGAAGGCGCAAGAATCCCCAAAGCAGGGCAGAGTCAGCAGCATCACACCGCACACCTCTGAGATGCGGGAACTTGGGCTGGAGGCACACAAGACAGCCAGGATGCTGCGGTGGAGCTGCTGCTGCCAACGTCCTCCTACACCAGCCACACGCTGCTCCAGCACCACCGGCAACAGGCGGTCCAGACCTGAGAGGTAAAGCCAAGAACCGCAGCAGGAGAAGGGCGGATGCAAAGACAGGAGAGCCAAGGGCTCTTCACCTCCCACACAGCCATGGAACGAACCATGGCCAGAGAGCCCCTTTTTGACTTGCGGTTCCTCAAGCTGACAGAAAATTCAAAGCTGATTTTTAGTCCTGACTTGCAGATCCTGAGGAGGAGGAGGAAAAGGAATAAAAAAAAGCGAGGCCATCTGCTCAAGGTCCCTGCAGCAAAGGAGAGGGCTGTACACGGTGATTCCCCAGGCAGAGCCCTGGTATGACTTTCAGATTGACTTGGCCATTTGATTTCTTTAGTGCAATTTTGGACCCAGATGTTTTATAACACACACTGTTGAGTGCGTACATGCGAGGAAGCTAACTCTGATTTGAATATCCCTGAGAGCACATTGCTCTTATTAAACACACTCTGCAGAGCTATTCCTCCATGCAGCATTAGACAGTACAAGACGTTCTGGTAGACTACAAAAATTGGCCCATAAAAAATAAACACTTCTGCCTCACTAAGGGCATCTGGAAATGACCCAGAGAGCTTGTCTATTTTCATTGGTAGCATTTTTGTACAACAGAAGAAAGAATTCGATTGTGAATTTAGAGCAAATGTTCCTCAAACACTTAGAAGGAATCCTTCTTGAAAACATCAGCAAGCATGCCAGCCACCTAACTCCCCACGGGGAGAGCTGGAAGACCACGATGTGGTCCCATTTCACACAGGCTTCCCCCCACAAACTCTCCTTCCTGCTGCCTCTCAGTAAATCACATCCTCGAGGAAAGAAACTTGTCCCAAACACAGGATCCACCTGCTTCTGCTTCCCCAAGCATCCAACCCCACCGCGGCGCACACGTGGCAGGGGAAGATGGGCCAAAGCTGTGTGGAGGCAGCCTTTTACCATGATGCTCCTTTGACAGCAAACCGTGGTTCTGAAAGGAAAACCCACTAAACATGGTTTAAAGTTGATCCATTGCTACCTTTGCACTCCCTATGGCTACAAATTTCTGCCCTGGCAGCTGGACGCAGCATCGGTTCAAATCCAGAAAGCAGGTTCCTCCTTGGCATTTAGAGGTGCGAACACGAAACCTCCGTGTGCTGGAGTGACCATGGTCATTTCTGGAGCTTCAGCACATCTGCAGTGGTGTCCTCCCACATTGCTGCAGACAGCGGCATGTCCTGCCGTGCTGCCGTCGTAGGACACCAGTGAGTCAGGAAGCAGGAGGTCCAAGAAAGCTCAACTGACCTGCTCACTCTGCTGCAGAAGCGAACCGGGAGCACTCGCATCCATCAGTGATGGGGTCCCAGATGAGCATACAGGAATAAACAACAAAGCGACAGCATCTTCTTCAACAGCCTCTTGTCCAGAGACACGTTGCTGGTGACTGGTTTTTCAGCGCTCTCCAAATTCCTGCTCCAAGGCCGGCAAAGCGGAAACAGGAACAGTGGAGGTCCCCATCCCAGATCCTATCCAGGGACTACTCTGCTGGCTGCCTGGCTCCTTCCTTCTCAACAAAACACTCCAAAAATGAACAAAAACAAACTCTAGCGTCGTGACACTTTTCACAAGGCAGACTCCAGGCTCTCCAGCCAGGCCCAACTGCAGACGCTACAGAAGTGTATTTATTTTAAAGTGACTATTTGAGCTGGAGTTTGCAAGAGGAACAATCCGTTTTTTTGAAGTGCTTGCAGTTATCGTAAAAACTGATTTTAGCAACAGTTACATTTCAGGCTCTCTTTAGAGAAACCATCTGCTGATCTCGCAAACGTGGCGCAAGCATCTCTGCAGACCTTTGCAAGGACTGCGCACTGGAGACACGGCACCCGGCAAAGGGCCATTACTCAAGCTGCACAATTAGGAAATATCGGAGTGACACAAACTGACCTGGTGTGTCCCTGTTGCACAACGCCATCCCGTGCTTCTCCCCAGCCCCGGAAGGCCTCTCTCCTCCTCCAGTTGCTATCCCATTTTCTGCCCTTCTCCAGAGCATCTCTATTTGTCCACGTTCCCTGCCAGCCCCAGTCCCACCTGTCTGCTCGGCTGTGATTAGGGACAAACTCCCCACTCTGTGTCTGCTCCCCAAAGCAGCTATTAGAGGAAAAGCCTGCTCTGGCGCAGCTAGCCTCAGGGAGTCACTGGCTGGGGATGGCCGGCATCCAGCCCTGCCTCCCCAGGGAGCCGTGTGGGAAGGAGCCTTGTCCATTGTGAAGGGACTCGGGTAATTACCAGCTGCTGGAATCAAAGAAGTCTCTGCTGAGCGCATGCAAATTCCAACTTTTCATTGGTTTGGCCACGTTTGCAAGAAGGATGGCAAAGACGTCTCGCAAAATGGGCACCTCCCCCCCTTCCTCTTGCACTGAGCTTCACAGCAAGCTCCAAGAAAAGCTCCTCAGACTTCTTCAGCAAGGCAAACCCAACATTTTTCTCCAAGCTTGTTCTCCAAAATGGCAGGACCATTTTACACTCTTTTTTCCCTAAAATCATACAATTTGAGGCAGACATCCAGCATGGAAAATGAAAGCGTGCATGGTTAAAACCCTGACAAAATTACAAGCAAAACTGAAAACAGGGTCTTATCTCGTGAACTGTTGGGCAAATCTTAATAATAGCTGGTGCCACCAACTCTGCCTCCAGTAATCCCCATCCTCAGGCAAACTGCTTCCAGACACCCGCTCGGCAGCACGACAGCGCCGATCTCAACTCGCTCCTCGCCTCTGCTGACATTGAAATTGAAGCAGACTGACAGTGGGATAATTTAGGGGAAAATTACATTTTCTATATAACTTTCATACGTGACTATATTTAGCAGATGGAGAAACAAAGTACATGTATTCAGTAAATATATATTTTTATAACCATAAAATTATAAACACATATGTATGTTCCAAGAAGATCTTAAGTCTATTTTAAGATGCTCTTCATATGCAGATCATTAAAGCCTACAATATAGTTCCTTTGCCATATTATAATAAATATGGAAAGCGAATACCCAGTTCTCAACTCTTGTAGGTAGAGACCTAACGATGATCTCGTTTCTCTTCTGGTCGCCCTCCTCAGTGCTGTTTCAAAGGGAAATTGGTTTCATATGTGGGCTGACTGCACCTCGCAGCATCGTTTTGCCTGCAAACCTAATTTAGAGAGCTGCCGAAACACTGTAACGTAGGCAAGCATCAATTCCAGACCTCCGAAATCCATAAGATCGTCGGAAACAAATTCCTCGCCTGACAGACTGCTAGCCTTGCAAGAGCAGCAAACCAGCGTCTTTCCACCTCTTGCGTTCAGGAGGCATTAATCACACTTGCATTGCTCCAGCTATTGGAATTTCTGATCCGAGCTGATTAATTTCCTCCCCGTGCCCGTTTCAAGCTGCTCACGAGGTCTGGGATGTGCCTTTGGGGAGGGATGCTGAGCTCCTCTTCCTGCTCCCAGCACGGCCAAAGCCAGGAAATGAGACAACTTTCTCCACCTTATTTCCTCAAGACTTCTGTCCCTGGGGTGTTGACAAGGTTTTAATCAGCACCTGGCACTGTATCTATCAGATATGCTAATAAGGTACCTTACCTTAACAAACACCCTCAAGAGCAGACTCATCTGTCTTAATTGGTAAACGTTTCATTAATAATGCAGCTGAGGAGTCTCAGAGCTAGAAATATAAATAGCAAGTTCTGATGCAAGGGGTTTTTTTTGTTCTAGCAGTACAGATTCAGAAGGAAGGTCTCTCGCCGTGCCCTGTTGCAGACAGAAGAGCCCTTTGCAGGCTGCACAAAAAGCCCCTTTTCTGTCTTTGGGGGGGTCCAAGTTCAGAGCATCCCTTCCGAAAGGAGAAAGGCGGGAACACTGGCAGGCATTTCTTGGCTGGGCTGGAACCCATCAAGCACCATCACAGAGGTCAACGTGACAACGCTACTGAGACAGTGGCTTCCAGCCCACTGATCGATGACAGGAAAAGCATTAAAACGCCTCTTCGGTTAAGTCACAAATTCCAGTCCTATGATTAACACTGTTCTTAGCCAGGGAGCAAAGCAAAGGCTCAAACATCGCAACCAGAAGGGATGTCTGAAGAAAAGATCTTGTGTGTGTGAGACTATATATTCTGCAATGAGATGACCCCAGGCCTACCATGGTAATCTCCAGCTTTCCATTTTAAGGACTTAGCCAAAACAAGACAGGGGAGTCTCTGAAACCCAGCTCTACTCATGAATTCCAGGGGTGTTGAAATAGTATGCTTGGGTTCTCCTTTTTCTTATAAATTCATCCTGCAGACAAAAAGCCAGACAATTAGGGATTTTAAGCATACTCAGTCCAGCCAGACACTTGATCTTGCTGATCTAATCAAGTTTCTCGGAGCGACGGCCATTATTTGTACACAAGACCAGTTTTATTGCCCTTTTTTTGTAAAGCTCTGTTTATCAGTACCTACAAAGTCTGAATGGGTCAGACTAGGGCGTTAAATCTAAATGTAGAAGACTACATTTCTGGGCTTTCTGGAGTTTGGATATAACATTTGTTGGTAAATATCTTCCTCCTAATGGCATTTGGAGGATTTAAATTAAAAGGAAGTGTTAGATCAAATCCCAGATAAACAGGTTTTGGCAAAAATTTAAATATTGCAAGCAAGGAGGTTTCAGCCACTTTTCTTGGGGAAAAACTGCCAAACCCATTTTGTTCCAGATTCAACTGCCATGTCCACATTTTAATTTTATCTAAGCAACCCTCCTCTGACCCCATCTCTGACAACTCACAAGTCTCTTTCTGCATTATTTATGACGTCTTTCTACAGCAAATGGCTCTTCCAACCAGTCAGAGGCTTCTTTCAGAGGTTTTTAAAGCGATCTAGCACCAGGCTTGGAGAACAAGGCTGCTCTACAAGTCCAACTCACAAACTTTCAGTGTGACTGCAGGTCCTGTGCTTAAAGCTCCTTTGGAAATGGCTCCTGGGCATATGTGAAAACTCCCAATCGGAACAAAAAGGCAGGCCAGAGATTCTATTTCCAAGGAATCACAAACATTCAAACCTGGAAACGCTGGTTTTTTTCCCCCAAAACCTTTTCCAAACCCCATTTAGTGCTTGCGGGATAGTGACAGCAAGAAACTTTTAAGAGGGTGCTTGCCAAAGGTAAATAATATACTTTTTGTACCCATTAAGAAGAGCAGCTCAGCAACACCTCCTGGGACAGCTCAGCAACACCTCCTGGGACAGCAGCAGCAAGATGGGATTTTGCAAAGGGGTCTGCATGGACACAACACCCTTGTACCCCTCCAATGATCACAGGCAGAGGGGCTCAGTGTTCCCCATCCCACCCAGTGCCTCTGGCTGGAAGCGTCTCGTCCGAGACAAACCCATCATTGTGCAGGAAGCTTTGCAGCGCCAGCCCGGCAGGACATCAAGGACATTGGAAACTGATCTCTCTGGCCAGCCTGAGCTCCTGCCTCCCACCCCACTGATTAATGGTTCTCTGCCACAGTGGCTAATAGGATCCCCTTTGAAATCCAAATAACCAGCATTAGTGACCTCAGAGCCCTGCCTGCTAACTGGACATACTCCCTGCCTTTAATTCTCTCTGTCTTCTGTAGCGTCTTCTCTATCAAAGCTTCCTTTCCCGTTATTTTCTTTTCGAGCCCCTACACCCCTGTTCTGCTGACTGCTCCCCACCTGCTGCCCCAGCTAGACTCCTACATGTGGACGTATGGCAGCATCGCCCCAACCCAGAGCATCCTCCCCCCCCAGGCCCCCCTCCCTGGGGAAGGGT
>NW_008825072.1:2695485-2704374 GCF_000699105.1 Pygoscelis adeliae | reverse complement strand
CATCCCCCCCGGCCAGTCCCCCATGCCTGGGGAAGGGTTTGGGTCAGCTGCTGCAACCCCACAGCGACGTCTGTACCCACACAAAGTCCGGGCCAAGGAGTTACAGCAAACGCTCCCCTGGCACGGGAAATTGCAGTCGAGTGTATCCCAGGGCTGATTCTCAGCAGCCAACAATTTAAAGCTAAAATTCACTGGGCTCCCTTGCCGCTCCCACATGTAGCTCAGCAGAAGCCTGTCTGTAAGGGACTAACATTTAGGCAACCAGCTCTGACTACAGTAAATCTCCTTCTTTCTCTCTTTTTTTTTTTTTAATCCATAACCACCAGCTTTAAAGCTTTAAATCAATATCCCCTCTTGCGATCTGCATTCAGTGAGGAATTATTCACATTGAGAGCTTTAAAAATTAAGCTAAACCCTGCAGGGCCCAGGCCAAACTTAAATCACAGCAAAGCTTTAAACACTGGATCAGGGACACAGCATGAGCCGTGTCCTGGTCTTAGATGCAAACTAAATGTAGAAAACAAAGGCGCCGTCACTGTGTTAAAAGGAAAAACCATAAACAGTCCATGCTGCGGCTTCTCTCAGGGACACAAGGGACAAGGGCTCTCCTTCCACGAAGAGAGGTCAGACCATTCCAACCAAACTTCTCGCAAAGGAAAGAAACTAATTGTCCCCACAAAGGAAAGAGACTTATTGTCACTGTTTGAGGGAGAAAATGGCATCTGACCCATTCTCCTGTTTGGGATGCTACCAGAGGCGGCTTTTTCAGAGGGACGATGCGTGGGCAAAGAGGGCAGTGTCACATGCTCCCTCTGAGGTGGTACCCACATCCATGGGAACAGCAGGTCCTCAGCATCACTCACCTACTGCTGCTCACTGCCAGCAACAGCTGGCCCCAGGCTGGGCAGAAAGCGCCAGACACCAGTATCTGAGAGTCCATAACATCCCTGGAGGTGCCAATTTTAAGTAGCAACTGAAGAGGAGGTGGGGAAAGAAAAACCCACAACCTAGAACAGCTCCTGTTTGTGCCCCAGAGGAGCACAAAGGCAGGAAAGGATGGATGAAAGAGCACGGACTCTCGACCTCACTGGTAAGAGGAGTTCCCATCTTTAACTTGAGATGGAGTCTAACCTGCTCAATGACAGGACCAGATATTAGAGGGAAGACCTCCTGTTCCCCCATCTCTCCTCCCACCGCTGGGACATGGGGCTGCAAGCACCTGCCTCCGTACAAAGACACCTCAATCCCACCCTGTCACCCACCTGATGCTGTGATGGTAGCAGAGGCAGAGGGTTGGGTATAACCAGCCCAGGAAACATCAGCTGGATTTCCACAACCCCCATAGTGGTGTCTAAATGAAATCTTTCCCTCTTCCCTGCTTGAGGGATGGCATGAAGGAGTTCATCTGGACTGTGCAGAGAGCATCCTTGATCCCACAGCCACCAGCGCAATGTAAGATCCAACAAGGACTGGAAAGGGCCAAGGAGCCGGAACAAGGCTAAGAAATGGGTACAAAGCAATGCAAATCAGGAGGCTCTCCTGGCCCCGAGTGCCCTCATTGTCCTACCACACCTTGGCCTCTTTATAGGTATGAAGTGCACAGGGGACCTCAAGGCTTGAAACCACCCCAGCACAGAGGTTACGCCTCATGTTCAATCCTTCAAATGCCCACACACAGCCATTTCTCCAGCTCTCGGTCACAGGGGTGACTGCCCAGGCCTTAATATTTGTAAAGTCCTTAGGAAATCCTTGGAAGGGAAGAGCAGAGTATTATTATGAAATAATAGCTTTTTATTCTGCTCCATCTGAAAGCAGCAGTTCTTTGTTCGGCCCCGCGCTGTCTAAGCCAAGGGTTAAAACTTGACTGGCTGGGATGTAAGAAGGCCATCCCCCTCGGTGGGGGAGAGGCAGACTTCTGAGGATCTGAAGAACAAGATGTCTTTCTAACCTGTTTGGACTCCAATAAGCAGCTTTAGATCTAACAATAGGGGGCTGAAAACCCAAATGCCCCAAAGCCTGGAGGCAATCAGGACTGTTTAAGCATCCACAATGACATTTCTAACACCACCTGAAACGTGTATTTTCCTTTCTGTTTCAAAGCCTTATTTTCCAATCAGATTATGTGCAGGATAAATACCCTTATACGGTGACAGCACGCACTGCACGAGAAAATTGGGGATAATGGTAAATGCAAAGATTTACAGATACTTATCTCAGCATCTGCAAGAAGTATTAGCTTTGAATGTAGTGTTCAAACACAATGTCAATCACCAGAACCCAGAGAAACTGCAAACTTGCTTAGTTGAACTCAGCCCTAAAATAAATTAAATAAAATAAACAAACAAACAGAACTAGGTTTTTAGAGATCACCTCTCAAATGGGAAATAGCAGCCGCATGCATGAAATGCCCGGCTGGTCCAGGCTGACAAAGCACAAGACCAGAGGAGCAACCAAGAGGAACGACCCTGGCGTATTGGGAGAGCTCTTGTCTGGGACCAGGGGCATCCAACCACGAGGGACCCACGATCGGGCAGGTGACTCAACCACCACCTGCAGATACAGAAGACACAGACACACCATGGCTGCCATGGAGAATGTTGGCGCTGGTCAGCCGAGCTGGGGGAACAGCCACACAAGCAGCCCAAGCTCACTGAAGTCATGAAGCAGCACCCATGTGCTCAAAACACATGAGGCTGCACCCCCCTGCCTTGGGGACCACAAAGCCTCGATGGTTTCTGCTGTCACCATTGCCTCCGCACCTCCAACCCAGGAAGGGGACCCCAAGCTCAGGCTGTTGCAAACAATCCCTGACCAACGCTGCCCAGGACAATGCACCTACATGCGAATTTGCCAACCAGCAGCTGTTGAACGCACACACAGGTCCTACACATTCCCACATAAATAATCCATGTAGCAAGGAGGCCTCTGCACTACATTTGCCCTGACACTGACCTAGGAGGAAAGGATGTGCAATCAGGTCCTTAAACTTTAATGAATCACCTCAAAAAATAATACAACAGTTACCAGCTAAAAAATACACTACCATTAGCAATTTCAATGGACAGGAGAGATGAAGGAGGAGGATGCCTCTTCAATAGTCCAGATCTTCTTAGCTCTCAGAGTTCAACACGCACTGGCATCTCTGCAGATGTGGCTGGACCTCCTTTGGCTGGCCAGCCGTGCCGTGAAAGCACAGGATCCACTCTCCGATCATCAGCTCCCTCCCCTGCACTTGCTTTCAGCACTGAACGTCTTCCACACCCCCGAAGTCAGCTGGGCACGCAACCGATCCTCCAGATAAACAGCCCGACATTTAACAGTGAGACTCAGGCTACAGCCATAGATCATCAACAGAAAAAGCAAAGCTGTGATCTGAAATCTTATCTGGTCGCTGCAGAAATGCAGTGGAGAAGGTCAACTTTCCATCATTCAGCAAAGAGACTCAGTGCCAGCTCATAAAGAAACACTAAAAAATATCACTGTTGAATTAAGACAACTTTGGGGTTTCTGCTTTGCAGCCAAATATCACTCAGCGGCCATTAAACAGATTTTTTAGCCATCAGTGGAACATTAGAAATTCCATGAATTTGAAGTTTATTATTTCCACGATACAGTTTATACTTTTTTCAGGATTTATACTCCTTGGCTTCACTATTTCAGCTATAAATAAAACCATTTGCTAAGTTGGCTGATACACCGCAGCCCATGACTGGCACATTTATGCAAGTTGGCTGAAAAACAAGACGGTTCAAGGAATCGCCAGAAACACTAAATTCAGTTATTTCAAATCCATTTTGAAACATCTAATAAATCTGCAGGGATCACTTGATATACAGAACTGGCTAAACTCAAGTAGCCGTGCTCCTGCGCAGCATCTTTGACATTTATGGATTGGCTGATGTGCATTTTACAGCTTTCTGTCTCAAGTCCTTCACAGTCCATCACAAAATATTCATGTCTTTGGATAGCCTTTGGAAAGGAAACCAGGAGAAAGAAACAGCAAAAGAGATTCAGCGGAACAGTCTCACAGGATTCCCCATGCCTTCCCACAAGAAGCTGGAAATGGAAAGGAGACCCACATCCATGGCTTCCCATCTTGGTGGGATACACCTGGCAGGAATAGGATGGGGCATGCAGGGGTCTTTGCACCCTAGGCACCCCAAGCAAGAGGATATCCCATGTATCACTCAAGAGACTAATCTCCACTCCCCCAGACCTCCTGGAAGATACTTTCCTTGATAGAGAAGATATAGCAGCTTCTTAAGAGAGAGCATAACGTTCCCTTTCGTCAGCTTTACACCTACAACAAAACTATTCCAGAGCTGTGTCGCCCCCGGGGCTCGTACACTCAAGACATGTTTTCATCACGTGTTACAGCAGCAACCAGTGGCGAGAGGTGCTAGGAGGGGAAAAGTATCAAGTGGACCTGAGTGCTGCAACTTTGACCTTGCTTGAAGTCAGTGTAAATACAGGCTCATCTCAAGCAAAAAGCAGATCTGGAAGCTGCTCTGGTCCACCAACAAGCTCCAGCAAGATGGTAAGCCTGCACAGCTACTCCCTAAGTCAAAGGGAGCTGGAGAGCTTCAAGCTTCACAAGGCTGGGCCAATGGCAAACACTACATTGGACTAAATTTATGCAGCTTTTGGGGTAGATGGAAATGCTGAAATCTGCCCAACTCTCAGTGCTCCCTGGTTAGTGAGAGGCAAGTGATGAAAGACCTGATCACAGGAGAAAAAAAAACTAAAGACATCCGACTCAAGGTTTTTATCATAGCACTTGTAATCTGTGCCCTGGGAACTACTCGGAAACAGAAAGTAACTCTAGCCTCAGGATACATCAACAGATCTTACCCCAGCACACAAGGGACCGACGGCAGCTTTGCCTCTCCAGTAAGACAAGCAAGCCAAAGGAGAAGGCATGAAAGTCACCTCACTGGGAAAGGGCTGTGCAGGAAACCCTGAGCTAGAGGCAGGGGCTGAATATTCAACAGGACCTTACTTTCTGAGCAAAACAAAAACCTTGCAAAGCTGCTCAGACAGGTCATCAGCATTGCAAAAGCAACGCAGGCCCTCCAGGAACAAACTCAAGGCGTGTGGTGCCCTAAGCCAGGAGAGAGCAACTTGAGCCCTGGGGAAACTGCAGAACTGAGCCTTGATTCGGCCAAGAAAGATGGGAGGAAATAAATCAGAGGACTAATAGATCAGAGCCACAGGCCAGGGCTTCCCTTCCTGCCTCCCCTGCTCCAGGAGGTCCTGTGTCCAGGCAGGAGCCGATTTTGTCTTAGTCACTGGTCAAAGCCATACTTCTGAGCTTTGGTTTGGGGCTCTCTGACCTCCAAGACTGACAGCTTGGGTACACTCCCTGCTAGCTGTGCGTTGGATTTTCCTTACTCGAAAGCATCATTATTGCTCGCAAGTCCCTCCTCTCCCTTTGTATCTCTCGAACAGCAGCAATAGATAGCTGCCAGCAGCCATATTTCACCCATGGAAATGCCAACCATTTTGGAGAATACAACACTCAATAAAACCAGTGGGATGTTTTTATCACTCTGCCCTGTCTGGTTAACAGCTGACGAGACTACAGCTCCCAACAGCACGCTGCTAGGTAGTTCACCTCCCTGCTGCCCCCAACCCTTACAGGATAACACTGCTGACCACCACTGCAATGTTGCAGCACCCAAGATGCAAGCCAATGCTAGATACTTTGCCTCTGCTCCTGCTGCTGGGAGCCAGAAAGCAATCATTCCCTGCTCCTCCCTGGTGCAACTGCTCAGAAATTGCTGAGTTCAACCTTACTTATCGCTGGATGTAGTGCAGTTCTGTTTTCTAATCCCCTACATCTGCATTTTGTACATTTTGCTTACAGTTTATCACCCTGCTCAAGCAAGATGACGCATCTTTAAACTTTCCACTCAAAAGAAGCGCTGAGGGATGAAACCATTCAAAACCCAAGAAGCTGCCTTGGAAAATGGTCCCCACAGAAAATGGCCAGCAGGAGGTTTTTTTAAAGTCATAAACATAATGAGACAAGGGATTATCTTTTCTGTTGGAAAGACTCCTCGTTCCTGGTATCATAACAAAATATTGAACCATTTGAGAACTTTTCTTCTTAGAAAAGTTCTAAGACTTCTTTGCTCAAAAACTAGGATGATGACA
This sequence comes from Pygoscelis adeliae, assembly GCF_000699105.1. Classification (NCBI taxonomy): domain Eukaryota; kingdom Metazoa; phylum Chordata; class Aves; order Sphenisciformes; family Spheniscidae; genus Pygoscelis; species Pygoscelis adeliae. Next base: position 2,698,218 of record NW_008825072.1, on the reverse strand, counting down.
CACAAGCGCTGAGCTCAGAGTAAAAAAACCAACCAAACAAACAAACAAAAGAACGTTTCTATTTTCCTATGTGTAGAGCAGAAAAAGGCTTCCCAGCACAGACCTAACGAACAGCCCCTTCTCCTCTACCGCAACTCAAGAAGTCCTTGTACGCCTCCAATTTAGACGACCCTAGAGCAACCAAGATCCTCCAGGCCCAGGCTGAAGCATCTTCACCGATACACCCTGGCAGTCAGAAAGGGTTTATCATAGTCTCTAGAAGCTCAAATACACTTCAGAAGTTTTAAGGTCCCTGGATCCAAACGAGAAGAAAACCAACCCAGCCTGGCTGGCAAAGTTATTTTTGGTGGAAAAGCCCAAGAGGAGCCAGGCAACACACACACCAAAGAGAACAAGATCTAAGAGCGAAGATGCTGCTGCTGTCCGACTGCCTATGGGGTTGACCTTTACGTCCTTCCCCCTTACAAGAACCTCAGCTTCACACCCACCTGCAGGTCCCTGGGGACCCCCATCACACAGGAGAGAGCATTGGCTCCAGTTCACCTGGGCTTTGGGGTCTGCAGGGTCTGGCCAGCGCACGTGCACCAATCCAAGCAACAAGGACAAAAACAACAGACAGGGAACCATTTCACCCCATGTCTTAGAGCCATCAGCCCACTCCTCCTCTTTGCCCCCGACACTGCAGAGAGCCTCTGATACTAATCAGCTCCCTAAGCACAACCCCCAGCACCTCACTGCTCAACGGGGGAGGCTCTCCGTGGGGGTCTGGAGATGCGTTTCAAAGACAAAATGTTGCCAGAACAGGAAAACCCTGGATAAAAAACAAACGAGCAGAGCTACTGCTCTACATCAGGCCCACAGGAAGCCAAGGATGCCTCCAAGCACCCAGGGGACAGGGCCCCCCAGCAAGGGTGCTAAACCAGGAAGCACATGGCCCGGCAACCCTGAAGAGCACATGCTGCCTCCCACATCAGAGCCTTGAAGAATTATTTCTACACGTGGCCTTCCCTCATGGTGGAGATGATCTGACCAGCCCTGCCATTAACAGCACCAGGCTGGGGAATAGTCACTGCACTGGTGGGGCAGTATCTTCAATGGGAAGGTTTGGGCAGGACAGACAGAAGAAAGCAAGCCAAGTTTTGCTTGGCCCAGCAGCAAGCAGAGGGACCCGAAATGGTGTCCCAGTCTGACACACAACCACTGCTGGGAGCGGAATCCAATGCCTTGCTCTACCAGGGCTGGTCTTGTAGAGCCTATGCTACTGGACCAAACCCCTGTGGACTCAGCTGAGCCCTGGGAAAATGTTGACTAAACCAAGGGAATATCTGTCAGCCCTTTGCGTTTGGTTTATCATCTGGAGAAGGCAGGACCCTCCACAGTGCAGGCAGATGCTACAGTCGCTCCGATTCCAGAAGGAAACTTCTGCCACTACATGTGCAACCACTTTTCTACACTCTGTCCCAGTGATGTTCCCACATTCAGAAAAAAAAAAAAAAAAACAAAACAAAAAAACCAAACATTCCCTTTGGTTAGGTTAAGTTAGCTGTTTTTACTGTAAGGTTCAAGCTAGACTTCGTGACTACCTGTGTAACCATAAAAGCGCACATTGGCATGACTGGCTTCCTCAGATCTTAATTCATCTTTTTTAGATCTAAAGAGAAAAAAGTAAAAGATAAGCTCTAAAAAGAAAATAAAGCTCTAAGTCCCCACCAGGTGATTTCTTACTCTCACCTGGATTTGGCATGCAGATGTACAGCACCACCGGCACCCGGGCTGGTGGAGAACATGCTCACACCAGCAGCAGAAAAACGGTCCCAACCCCCCCAGCCATCACATCTCCCCTGGGCAACCCCAGCCCAGGACCGCAATTTATTACAGATGGCTTCATCAACGATAACCAAACACGACACCCAGTCACCCCGATTTCGCTTGCAGTCCAGCTGTCCTGGAGAAGGGACAAGCCATCACACCGCTGGGCTAAGATGCAATCAAATATTTAAATTAACGTTTCTTCTCTAGGTCAGCTTCGCCTTCCTCCTGCCGGCAGCTACCAAGTGGCAGAGTGATCTTCTTGCATTACCGTGACAACCCGAGGATGGGTTACAGCCATCGCCAGGCTGCTGAATGGCAGAGTTTGGGTACTTGACATGCTACAATAGAATACGTTTGCCTTTTTTCGGAAATGAGAGGACGACATTGTGAAGCAGTTAAAGCCAGACATCCAAGCGAGGCCATCACCACACACAGGCTCAAAAGGCTTTGTCTGCCTTTCTAAGAGAAATTTCATAATATGCAAGGGTGAGCAGTCAGCAAAAGGCTTGGATCTCTCGACTTATAATCATCCCCGGTTTCCTCACAACGGCCCTGAATACATCTTTGATTGGTTATGTATGAGAGGAACCATCCCCAGCGTGGTGCCAGACATGTGCAATGCAGACTTGGGTTGGACTGTCAAGCAGGAAGAAGAATTCAATTCAGCAGCCACGCTCGAAGGGGAAAAAAAAAAAAAATAATGTAAAAATGTGGCAATTATTTCATCCCGAATGGTTTCAAGCTATTACTGGTTCAATAAGGGCTTGCCTGGAAATTAAAGGCTAGAGCACTTGCAGTCCCCCCCTGCAGACAAGGCAAAGAGTCAATTCCCAGGCTATGGCTCTTATCCCCCAGAAGGGCATTTCCACCCGGTCCTCCGCCTCTTGTGCCAAAGGCGAGGGCCACCCTGCCCGGGCGCGC
>NW_008825072.1:2694923-2695462 GCF_000699105.1 Pygoscelis adeliae | reverse complement strand
TGCCTCCAATATCCCCTTGGGACCCCCAGCCCTGGCCCCCCCCAGGGGGCGACGAAGGGAGGGGGCCATGGATCCAGCGCTCATCCACCGCGCAAGTGGCTTTCCTGTTGTTCTAGGCAAACAAAAGCCGAGCGGCTCAGTGGGCCCCGAGAAGGGTGCCTTCCCTTTAATGAACGTGATTTCAATCCCAGTGAATATTCATAAAATTACCCCGGCTCTAATTTGTATAAAATGACAGCCTGCAAACCAGGGATGATTGAAGAGGACCAAAATCATTTTGTTTGATTACAATCTCCCCTCCCTCCTCCCCCTCTCCCCACCTTCATTATCTTTTATGTCTATTTAAACTCTGGACACTGCATATTCATCTCAATTCTCCCTCCATCTCTCCTTCTGTTTGTGGGCTGCTGCTGCTTTTTTTTCCCCCTCCCGTCTCTCCTCCTTTCATTGTAATTTTCTTCTTGCTTCTGTTGTGCATTCAGGGATTTGAGGAGGTTTTCTGGGGGATGGGGGTAGACTTCATTTTATAAAAAAAAAAA
>NW_008825072.1:2673947-2694557 GCF_000699105.1 Pygoscelis adeliae | reverse complement strand
GGAGGGGGCAGGGAGGTGGAAAATACTGATTTGATTTCCTCCTCTTCCCACCCCTTCCCCCTTTCCATATTATAGATGTCTGCCTGATTTTTCTTTTCTTTTTCTGCATGTGCAAACCACTTGAAGAACAATGGCACAGATTAGAGGCCTTCCTTAGGGCTGTTTATGAATGCAGTTGTGGAGTTCAGCAAAGCAGAAACATTACATACAGTAATTGGACATTTAATTACTAATGAAGCTAGCAACTGAGTATTTTTTTTTTCCAAGGGTCTGAAGCAATGTGACAGACCCTCCAACTGCAGGTTTAATTATGGTTGGAGATGGGCTTAATATTCCATCTTATACTCTATTACCCTCTCGAAAGCCCTTCTGCCTTTTATTTGTAATTTTTATGCCCCTGCCCCTCCAAGGAGGGAAACATCCGACGCTCAGGCCACCGGACAGGATGATGCTTCTGCTGCTGCTCTTGATTGCGGCGAAGCTGAAGCCAGCCCTGGACAGGTTTCCTACAGAGCCAGCTCTCCTAGGGGTGTGGCGGGAAGAGACCTGTTTTGGTGACTGAGAACATCCAGAACCAATCCCTCCTTGCGTAATCATGTCCCAGTTTTGGTCCAACCTAGTTTCTGACATCTCAGCAGGTTTCAGTCCCTCTTTTTAAGAAGCCAAATACTCGGATCATTTATCCCCACTTGGAGAGATTTCTTTTCCTCCTAGTATTTCACTTAAGTTTTCTTTTCCTCCTTCTCCTTCACCAAGCCACTGCCTTCTCCAAAGCCCATGGGGCAACTGGAAATGAATGCCTTTGTGGAAGTCCCCACGCTGCAGAGGAGCCAGAGCAGGCTTCAGGCAGCGTGAAAGCAGTTTTGTCCCCCAAAAGTTTTGCTCCCCTAGGTTTATAATGAGGCATCTGTGCAACACTGGGCTGGTTTCAGGAGGGAGAGATTAGCAGTTCATGGGTCTTGGGGGGGAGATTAGGCTAGGTCCATTTAGGTACATGAGGTCCTAATCCTACCACTGGCAGCACATCTCAGAGAACCCCAAAACAAGCCACTCTGCACTGGACCACAGCTTTCACCTCTATCTTGCCTCTGGCAGAGGCTGACAACCCCTAGGAAGACACAGTGAGAGCTTCTCTCCTGCTTCTGGCAAAAGCGGCTTCAGGACTTCCTGAGCTGGAAGCCCCATCTGGACCATCTGGTTTAATACCACCATCTAACACTGAAATGGGGCTGGAATAGGGCTAACAAAGCAAGTTTGAAGCTTTTTGATCTCATCCTGCCTCACTGAGTTTCATTAATTGTTGCTCCAACTTCCTTCTTCAGGTGGAAGGAGACTAAATGGCAGGCAATCCCACTTCCTCGTGTGGAGTGCTAAGCTCCAGGGAGCAGAACCTCCAGCTTCTGTTGATCAAAAAAACTTCTAATCGATTACAGATGAACGCTGTGCAGTGAAACTGTTGGATTTTAAGAGCACAGAGAGCACTTTTGTAAAATGTCATATGCATACTAGGATTTTTCTTTCCTGGTTTTAATGACAAAGTGCAAATTTGGGGGAGAAAAGGCAGCAGAAGGCAGAATAACAATTGTAAGGAGACAAAAAATGTTCCTGAAGAATAAGTCACCCATTTCTTCCTCCAGATTTCCCAGCACATCGCCCTGCCTCTGTAAGATTGTATGCTCTCAAGGTTCACTCATGCTAATGTTCACGTGTGTTACAGAGCATATGACCAACACCCAGCCAGAAGCCATCGATTCAACTAGCCTGCACAGTCCTTACATAGCAGGGCCATCTCCTCCGGTCTCAGGGTGCCAAGTCAGCTGGAAGGACTCATGTCTATGGGAATGTTGTACCAATTTAGCTAAATCCACTGCAAAATGGAGCAGTCCGTTTCCCACTCATATGCCTGATGGTGGGATTCATCTCCTATCCACTGAGCGTCTATGCCAGTGGACAAGGCTCCTCTACCATCAACTGCAATAAAGTCACCTACGTACCCCAAAAGACCGGGTTAGCATCACCTCCAGGCAGCACCGGTCTCTCCAGTGACTAACAGAAATCTAGGAGGACTATACTGAAAAAGACACATAACTTTTAGACGACAGACAGCAGGCAAGAGGAATCCTTCTCAAACAGCATTTGCTTGGATAATAGATGCAATTTCCCCCCAGGATTTACCTTCCAAATGTGGGATTCAGCCAGTAAGCATACCAAAAGTTCACTGGCACCGGCAAGAGGCCCCGCTGTTCTGCCTCCGACTTGGATCCTAGACAATTCGCCCCTGGCTGTTTTCAGAAGCAGATACCATGCTCCTTGGACCAGGAACAAGAAGCTGCACCAAGCCTCTTTCTAAACTTTGCCCAGTTCCTCAGCTTTGACTGAATTCAAGACTTCTTTGTTGCACGGACACTGGAGGGCAGAGGGTCTCAGTGGATGCAGCAACCCGGCCCCCATTCACCTTTCTCACACATGGAAGCAGTCAAACAAACTATTTCCATGTCCCTTGAGATGATTTTCAGCCTGTCCTTCACACAGAGATGCAGCTGATGGACTTGGTCACTGCTTTAATAAGTCTTTTTAGGTCCCTTTTCAAATCAGGTTAAACAATGGGGGACCACCACAAAGGGAACAGCGCAGCACATGGGAGGACCCCTTTCAGAAAGGGCAAACAGCCCATACAAGTCTGCACGGACAGACGGCATCTCTGCCCAGATCCCACTATCAGAAACTGGGTGCAGCCAAGCAGAGACACCTTCTGGCCTGTGCTCTGCCCTCACCTCCTGCCAGCTACCTCTGCATGTGGTGGCCAGCTCACATTTCAAAGGAATGCCACATTTCATCCAGGGCCATCTCCAGGAACACCTCAAGCACCAGCTCACCAGCAGCAGCCCCTGCCCTCTGGGAGCCAGCCACTGCCAGTCCAGTGCTACAGAAACGCTGGTGGCCAGACTCATCTGCTTTCCTGCATGCCAGAAAAACACGACCCACTGACTCATCTCAGCATGTCTCAGAAACTTCATGGCACCGAGAACATCTCCTCACAGTCACCTGGACCCAAACCTCTGATCACACCCATCAACTTCTATCAATATCAGCTATATTTCAAGCTATTTTAAAGCAATAGCAGTAAATGCAAAACACAACCTAAATACAGATTATATGATAGAACATAGCCCTGGTGTGAGCTGCCTTTGACCAGCACAGCTCCATGCAGCCCCCGCCGTAAGAAATCATACTTTGCCCAAGTGACTTGCAACTGCTGCTGTCCATCTGACAGCCCTTAAATGGGGCCTGCTTTATAGAAAAGGATGAACACCCTCCTGCTTAAATCTGGGCCTCTTCAAGATGTCTCAAGTCAGACATTCAACTTTAATTGCTTTTGAAGACCAAAGAGCCCCTCTCCATTCTCCTCCCATGTGTTTATCTCCTGCAGAAGTCAGCTGCTGAGTTTGCAGGAGAAAGATCAAATAACAACAAAAAAGTTTTAAGTTGCAGACCCACTGCCATTAATCATATTTGCAATACCTTCCTTCCCTCGCTGCCTTAAAAATGTCTATTTCCAGACCCTGGCCAGCCTGCTCCCTACAAACACATGTACAGTGTCCATCAGAGAAGTTGCTTCTATGAAGAAAACATGCCAACAGGTACGAGAAACTAGTTCCCTACTCAACACATCCACCGATGCTGGGCAAAGGTGTCAGCAGAAAAGCAGGACGATGTGGAGGTTCAGTCCTGTCCAAAGCAGCTCCAAGGCTGGAAGGGAAAGGAGAGCAAGAGCCTCCTCCAGCCCTTGGGCCATGGGAAGCTCCAGCAGTGGGAGCCAGCTGGCTCTTCCAGCAGTGCTGGTGCCCGTTTAGGCTCCGGGTGCTGGCGCCTAAACCCTGCAAAAACTCACTGAGGTTTTGGGACCGTTTGCATCCAGAGAGAGAAGGCGGCTGCATTTAGAAAGAGTTTCCCTCTTTGAGGGCCAACAGACCCTTGAAGCCACTTCAGAGAGAACACATCTGCCTAACAGTTGTCTTTTTTTCTAGCCGTCCCATGGTCCAAGAAATCCATCACCTTCCCACGCATTGCCAGATGCCATGCCTAGACAGGGATGCCCCAAACACCCTCCAGACCCTGCTGGCAGACCAGACCAGTGCATCAAAACCTGTTCAGACCGAGCCGAGACCAGAAGGGAGCCTGATCTCCCCCAGCTCCCTCACCACACCCAAACTGGCCTCCAAGTCCCCACTCGCTCCCAGGGATTTTCAAGTTGAAACTCATCTTTGCTCCCAGTTCAGGGGGTTCACGGTGGGGGACAAGGCTGGGGTGGCAGCGGGACCACCCCAAGGCTCACACACAATGGAGAAGAGGAGAAAAGCAGAGCTCAGAAAGCCACGCCAAGGAGATTCGGTCTCCAGCAAGGCCAGAAACGTCAAGCCAGCACCACGGCATTGCTCAACACATGCAGATGGAGGCAGCAGGGCCCTGCCTGTTATTCACTACCAGGCCTGGAGCTGGGACAGGGGTAAACAACCCGGCAGGCCACCAGGATCCCGCCTCCTCACGAGGAGCATGGTACTCGGCCCCCATCCCAAACCACTTCGAACCCCAGCGAAACCCAGTCAGAGTCATCTGCCGCTTGCCGGGAGCCCGCTGTCGTGGTGGAGGAGCACACTGCTCTCAAGCTGGACTCTCTTTCAACATCTCTAACTTGCTACAGCTGTTCACTTCAACTGCTAAAAGCCAGCGTAAGCTCATTTTGCAAAGAGCCTGTCTATGTAAACTGCGCCGTTCCTCCAACATAAATAGTATGATCCTGGCTTATAATTTCAGCAACTTGATGTTTTCTTGGCCAAGAGCAAGCCCAAGGAACTGGAGATGGAAACAGCTTTAGAAAGCCTGGCCAACTGCACAACATGGTCTGAAAAGGTCCTAAAGGGGATGGAGCTCACAGCCACGTGGCCAAACTAGCACCCTTTCACTGCAACTCACACCCACACAGCCCACGGACAACGGGCAGGCAAGTGCTTCACACTGGGACACACGCTGCACCCTCCAACGTGCTCCTTGCATGCCCAGGGTTATCAAGGGAGATGTACCGCAAAGCTGGCAGAGAGACAAACCAAGTGCAAAAACCATTTAAGATTCACAAATGTCCCAAATCTAATCCTCCTCCTGGTAAAACCAGGTCCTGGAGTCTGGATTTTTAGGACAAAACATTCTCCTCCTTGCTATAACACCTGGGAAAGACAGATGAGGAGAGCACATTGGCATGGAGGGTCTACAGCCTCCACTGCCACCATCGTAGTGTCTCTTCACTTTGTCTCAGTCCCAAGCAGCCAGGACAGCTTGGTGACTGCCGGTGGTGGTCCTGACCTCACCTGGATGAAGCACAAGGAGCTGCACGCACCATTTACACAGAACCCATATCACACACAGCACCTCCAGAAGGACACAAGGACCTGCATACCCTTAAAAGCAGCAGAAAGGCTCTGCTATGCTGCTCACACACTGTATGTAAAGTAGCCTTTAAATCCACGTAGTGTCCTACTAAAGCAATGCTTATTCTTTATTCCCCAGTGCAGAAAGCATCCTTTGAGCTAGCTAGATTTCAAAGCTCTCCACTCCTCACTGCAGCCAGAGATAAATACATTAGGATGCAAGGAATTAATAACTTAAGACAACAATTCTGAGTTTAATAGAAAATGTTCCTCCCACCCCTCGCTCTGAAGAGGAGGATGGCTGTTAAACCTGTGCAAAACTTGCATTAATTCACCAACTGTTTCCATGGCAGAAACGGGTGATGCAGTGAAGTCAGTGACTTCATTTCCTGAGGACATCAAATCTTGCTCTGTACTAAAAATACGGGTTTGTATTTTAGGTCCGCAAAGGGATGCTGGGTTTTAAGCTTCCACAAAAATCTCTGGGAAGGCATGTACCTGAGCAGGAATCAAGATAGCAAACCCTTTGATGGACCTGCAGGTTAGCCTTTCACCCTGGCATCAGTACCTAGCATGATTTGCTGCTTGGAGACAGCAAAACAGACGTAGTTTGTCAGGAAAATCACCTCCTTGGTTCCGTCACTGCCCTTCAGAAAAATAAGATGCCCACATTGGCTGCTCATGCTTTGATACCAAAAGCAAGGATATGTTAACTCAGCTCAGAGAGTAGATGGGCAGAAGTCTTAGAAGATAAATCTGCCACACATGCAAAATGACCGTCAGCAAGAGGCCGAGGAGACGACACAGACATTAAACACAAGCGCGATATCCACAGCTTTATTTCCAGGTCAATCAGCGGTGAGTCGGAGTAGCCATTTTACACATCTGAGCTACCTTCAGCAGCCTGCTGACACTCACTTCTCTGCTCTCCCAACGGCGCAATTTGTTTTCGTAGTTAATGACAAAGACAGATCAACATCGACCTGCAGAAATCAGGCAGCACCTTAGCTATTTTTGGAACAAAAAGCACAGGACAGAAAGTGATCTCCTTTGATGGGTAGAGAAGATACCCAAAATAAATGATCTTTTATGCTTCTCCATAATTTCTTTCCCTTTTGTTTTCATTTAACATCTTTGATCGTTTTAAAACAAGACCCACTCATGAATTCTCTCCTAATTAAATGTTCTAATTAAAATGCACCACACTCCATAAATTCACGCTGGTTTTGAAAGCTGGGTTTTAATCTGGAGGGCAAATAACTCTGATCTCAAAGTTGAAAGAAAAAAAAAACCCACCCCACATTCAACTGATTCAACAGCATTTAAAAAAAATCTACCCCAAGATCTAGAGGGTAAACAGGAACATTCACCTCCACTTACATTACCAAGATGACACTGGCAGGTGACATCACCTCTTCCCAAGTCCATATATCAGCTGGCATAATGGTAGCATCTATCCTAAAACAAGTATTTACTCTGATTTCTACTTATGTAAATACCTGGAAGGCAAGGTGATGTTTACGGATCACTACAATCCATTTAACCAGTGTCCTACCTGCCCTGCCTAGTGCTTCTCTAGTCCTGTACTGTAAATCCACATATACCCATATAATTTGGGTATCTACTTGAAGATTGAGCAGAGGGTACAATAAAGCAAAATTCTTTTTCAGTAAATCTGTAGTTTCACAAACTTCTGCCCTGAGGTTAAAAGCACAGGCTCCAACAAGAAAGCCCCTGCAGCCGCCAAACATGAGCATGCCTGTTATTGGGATAAAATGTCCCACCTCCTTCCCAAGAGACTGGAAGGATGAGTATAGCACCGTGTACTTTCCCCACTGGTTATTAACCAGGACACCTTACAGAACCATGTTGTATGCTAGACAGATGCTAAGTGTCAAACGTACAAACTTAAGACCAAGTCTATTGCACATATGAAATGCTCAATAAGAATAATTCAGAGAGATCCCATATCAAACTTTGGCCTCCACCACACCTCCCAGTAAAGCCTCTAAAGTAGCTTTTGATGCAGAGCAGACTGATGTCACCTCCTTCCTGCAAAAGCAAAAGGCCTCCAACGTGTAAAGGGGACTCCAAAGCAACAATTTCATTTGGGAGAAGATTCCTCTACTGCTGATGCTATGAGGACACGGTGCTGTACACCTTCATGCTGCACAGCCCCTCTGGCACTGCCACCCACGGGCCAGACCCTGACGCTCCCACCCTGAAACAAGCCCCTGCACGGTTTCAGTTATGTCAGGAGCCATGGAGTGGCCAGAGATCAGCACCTCACCAAAAGGCATCTTAGGGCCATGCTCAGACAAGTGGAACAAGAACCTTGGAACAAAACACATTTCCCTCACTCACAGTTAGGATACACGCTTTGGTTTAGTTTCCTGGAAAGAAAAAAGATCAAACAGGCCAATTTGTGACATATGAGCAGCAGACTTATGCATGCGTGACGACATCCCAACAGCGTGAAATGGCATGGACCCACTCCTCTACCCTCAAGTGGGATCCCTCCCTGTTTGCCAGTATCCCTCTACAGATTTTACAGAAGTTTAGCATCACACACGGGCAAAGCTTCTCCCTCCAGTGTTTTCTCATTCCAGCATCTAATTGGCTTAAGGACTTGTCCTCACAGGGACCAAATCACTGGGAAAGAAGACATTATCTGAGTATTATAACACACGATCTACATCTTTGCAGGAGAAGAGCACATTTTCTCATAGCCCAAAATAGCTAAAAAATTGATTTTGTTTGGATGAGCTTTAGAAAAAAAAAAATTTATCTGCAACCAAGCCTTTTTTCATCCCAAAAAGTGTTTCTTTCCCCCACCCCCAGAACATTATGGTCACATAACCTAAACATTACCAAGGGCACTGATGGTGAGGTAGGTACTTGGTGGTAAACAAGCACTAGTAATTTCTGCTTCATAATACAAAAGTTGCTATGAATCTTGCACCAATTCAGCACTTCACCACAGCTTCACCAGCAGATGAAAATGGGTTTTGAGGGGGAAAAGCCTTACTTTAATCACAGATCTCCAAGATGACAGCTACACTGCAAAAATGAAACACATTCATGAAGCCCCACAGGAAAAGATCAATGGTTTTAGGTTTCAGGGAGATTAGACTGTGTATTTTTTAAGTTCTGCAATATGAATTTGGTTTAGACAAAAAGAAGAAAGTGGGGGAGAAGTGTAATCTATAACACTTGTTCTTTCTGAGTTTGAGAGCCATTTATTATTTTGGAGACACTTCTACAGCACAATTCCCAAGCGACCAAGAATGTGATTTTTACAGCAGAATTAACTATCACAAGTAGAAAGCCAAGCTCCTGGCATCCTGAGGAGAACTGGAACAAACTGTTACCAGCATGCTTGGAAAGGAGGAGCTGGTATCTTCCACTTCATTCCCACTATGGGCTTTGCCACCAGCCTTGCCAAGTGGCCACCATGAGCCCTGACCTGACACATAGAGGCTCTCCACAAACTGCCCTGGAGAACTCAGCTCCTTCCAACACATAGCCCTTGGTCTCTGCTACAGACCTTGGAAGGCAACGTCCCACTGGCATAGATCACTTCTTCTAGTCATCATGGAGTGAAATCAGGTGCATAGTCCATCAGCTAAAACAGGGCTGAAGTTCTCCTGTACCCCTGAGATCTTACATCCAGATATCCCCTAAAACTGGAGCCTTTGTCATCTTCTGAGCTTCTCCAACGTGAAGAATATGTTGGCCCAGGGAGTCACTATTTAGTTAAAGCACAATGATTTCAGAAAAAAAGCCTTGCTGCATGTCACCTGTGCTGAATACCTTCATCCTCTGTGCTCCTTCAGGCTACACTGCCCATGTCCTTCCAATTTTGCAACAGAGCTATTCTCTGCACTACCCGGCTTAATCGGACACCATGGGAAGCTAAAGAGATGAGAGCACCAACATCTTCAACCCTTTTCTGTTTGCAGATCTCTACGCATTTTCCCAGTGGAGATGCAACCCCACAGCATGAACATCAGCTTCCAGAAAACAGGCTGGGTTTTCTTGGCCTGACTACTTTTGCAGATTGTTTAGGGTAATCCTCTAATCTGCAGGCCCTCAGACCCACAGCCACTGGGACAGGGAAGAGACACAAAGATGGCAAAGATGGAAAAGGAAGGCGGAGGGGAAAGAAATACAAATTCAGAAAAGAAGATAAACTACAAAAATACAAATGAAGGAAGGATACTAAACCCCTGCCACAAGAGCATCAGCAAAACATGTTTGCATTCCTCTGATACCTCCTGCCACTCAACAGCTGACAAGCCAAGCTAAAAGGTACTGCAGAAGGTTGATGTTGGGAGGCATTTGCAACTTCTTGCCTTATAATATTCCTGCCAGGTGCAGGTTTTGTTTAAGTTAACATGCCACAGCAGGGACGCACAATTATAGGCAAGTTCTCAAAAATAGCAGGAGACAAGTTTTTCACTTAGCAATTGTACAGGCTCCCCGTCTTTGTCCAATGGCACAGAATGTAACTCCAGAGCAAAATCCATCAATTAAGAATTGTGGGGAATGGGCTGTCTCTCCCATCCTATTTACTCACCTAACGGGAAAGAAAGCAGCTCAGACACAGGCAGGGAGGCAATGCTACATCTGTGCGAAGAAATTAGTCCCAACAGCACAAACATCCCAGCCCCATAGGGCAGAGTCCACCCCCCAGTTCTTCAGTGGCTGCAATTAATAATACACATCTGAACATCAAATGAGCATTGAATCAGAAAGGAGCCCGGTTTCTGCAGCACCCCAAGCCCTGATAACCCCCATGAATTTTAGCAGGGCACCCTCCCAGAGCAGCAGGGCACAGAGCTCCACCGATCCCACCAATTCATCCTTCATCATGCTGCTTGCAGGAGATTCACAGGAGCAAACAGGCAAGTGCTAAGGAAAGCAAATGGCCAGGTTCTCCCATTCCCTGAGTCTCCTGAGATGCCAGGCAAGCAGGGACATCAAAATAGATCCTCTTGCAACACAGGGTCATGATTACAAGAGGGAGGCTCAGTGGGGAACCAGAAAACCAATGCCAAAAGGCAGAGAGACAGAAGGACAAACATGCAAAGACCATTCCCAAATGGAACGAGTTATTCAAAGATATCCAGGAGGAGATTTTTTTTAAAAAGAGAGAAAGAGAAGCCTTAGGAAATGTGGTCAGTAAAGGCAGAGAAGGACAGTTGTCTGAAGACTGAATATTCCTCTCCTCTCCCTTTCTCAAGCCTTCAAAGCACCCTCCCTCTGCCTGCATGCTGCAGCAGCAAGGAAAGGAGCTGCCACTAAAAGGCAGCTCACAGCCAGCTCTCCCAGGGAAGCAAGCTCCAGGATACCTCCCCCCCGGCACAGCAAGGACCTCTCCTGATGGACAAAAAGGAGAAGGGCTTATTTATTTTAGCTGCTGTGATATGTCTGGATGCCAACATTGTTTAGAGAAGGGATATGTCTCAGCTAGCTAGTCTGCCACTCGGTTAGCAAGGGTGAAACATCGGCTCCGCTTGGCCTCTTAATACATTTGCTGCCCAGGCATCACCTAATTGTCACTCCAGTTTACGAGATGAAGGTTTCTGTTAAGACTGGATGAATTTTTGGCAGCATGTCCACAGCAGACAGGAGGCCCAGACCTAACGAAAACTAATTCAGTCACCTTCCCTGTCTGAAGTGCCCTCCTGCCCACTGGCAGCAGCAGGTCTAGAGAAATGGGATAGAGCACCAAGGATCATTACTGGTCCAAGCGGGTGATTCAACCCCAAAGATCAAAAAAGCCTGCTCGCTTTGAAATAAATGTACTTGTTTAAAGTGCCAGATGGACTTCACACGCTGAACCCCTTCCAAAGCAATAAAGGCTACTTAAGCATACTGTTCACCTGACCCTGGGGCCAACACCACAGTGAATGGTGCTCCCTTCCTACAGGAAGTAGACTTACCCCACCTAGAAACATCCCTACCACACTCCAAATCACTAACTCCTACTGAAGATCATAGGAAGGGATCACAAAATGGAGCCGAGGTGGCTTTCTGAAGCCTTATGGGTCATTCAGATAAAAAAGTCTTCCAAGATCGACTACCTTGAACCACCTCAGTTGGGATTCATCTTGTCCTACTCTGGATTCAAGCAACAAACCCCTCTGTCCTAGCTCCTCATCCACCCTCCCTCTCCAGTCAGAGCACCCCAAAGTGCCTATCTCCTTCCTCAGCAAAGGGAACCAAGACAGAGACAGTCTCCAGCCAGGTCTCACCTGGGACACACCATGAACCCACCATGAGCATCCCCATGCACCTCCCACCCATCCCATCACGCTGCCAACCTGCTCGTTGTGGGGCTCCCCCAGCTCATTGCCACCCCACAGACCAGCAAGAGGGCATGACCTACAGCTCCTTCCCTTAAGAAAACATGCTGAACTGTTGCACTGGGTAAGGTCACAACCAAGAGAAATGTCTACTGTCACTGCATTTGGAAACAGCAAAGCCATCAGAGTTCAAATTTAGAAATGTAGTCTGATTTGCTTCTGCGTATCTGTTTTTGCTCAAATTAGATTTTTTTAAAAAAAAAAAAAAACCCAAACCTGTGATTGTACAGTGCCCTAGCACCCCCACTCCATCCCAAACTTAGCAGGCATTTTTCTACATTACAAATTCCAAAGGCAGCTAATTAGCCAAGACTCAGCAAACTCAGGTTAAAAAAAGAAGCTGCTCCAACTCCGTCAGGGAGGCAGATGGCAACGGCGCGTTTCAGACACTGCAGGCTGCATCAGCAGTTTCTCCAGCCGATGGTGTCTGCACAGGGGAGGACTGCAGATTGGAGGCAGCATGGCGGTCCGTCTGCCAACAAGCCAAAAACAGGTGACTCATCGCCACGAAGAATTCATCCCCGGCTCACGCCACACAACCTGGAAAGGCATCCAATTGATTTATTAACTTGCTAGAAGTTTTTACCCACCATGGGTTGGCCCTCGCGCAGCAGTCCCAGCCTCACACAGAGATACAAGCACATTACAGCCATAGTCTGAGTGTTTACTGGGGTGTCCAGAGCCCAGCATTTCACCCTGCCTTTCCCCAGATCTGCTTCCCACCTCATCCACTGGGGTGTAGGAACAAGATAGGGCTACTGCCAATGATGGGGGAATGAAAATGTGTCATGGGAAAACCTGTGCTGGATACATGAAGCAGAGAGATTAGTGCCTATGCAGCCCAGCTGACTCTTCAGAATAATCCCTTACACCAGCAGGAACCCAGCCAGGTAGACACAATTTAATTAAAATGACGTCAGCTCACAATGCAGGAGTCAGAGGTCCCTCTGGACACAGTGCCCAGTGGCTCCGATGTTCAGTAGAGATTAGCAGAGGTCAAACTTGCTTGGACTCCATCCATGCTCCTGCTTTTCTCTCCTCTTGGTTTTCAGTTTCAGCAGGTCTTCACTTCAGGCACCCTCCCATGCGCTCTTCCCAATGCCCTGAGCTCTCGACAACACCATAAACCATCAGGCTACATCAGGAGCAGCATGTTCTATTTGCAGTGTCTCCTGTCCCTCTCAATCCTGTCCCACTCCTTCAGGACCTTGAGGCAAGTCCCAGCTGAGAAGTAACAGCAGGGCACAGCAGCTGCAAGGAACCATAGTGCATTGCTCTCAGTGCTGCAGGGGATGTTTTACACACACTGGGAATCCCAACAAAATCTCTCTTGGACTAGCCATGGAAGTAAAAGCCACATCACAGAGATGGGACTCTGCATTTGCAAAAGAGCACTCAGCCTTTGTGCCTGAGTAGACCAGAGTCAACAAGATACACTTTGGGTTTTCAGATGGTCAATTAAGTGTTTGCAGATTCTCCCACTGCCCAGATACTACTCCTAAAACCCAAACCATCTGCAGGCTCATTGCCTGATTACAGCTCAGTTATAGATTGGGGGTTGCACAGAAACATCCGTCAGGAGAACCCATGTCACATTCCCAAAGCATCTACCTGGAGCAATGAGGAGCAGGTGACCAGTTTCAGCTAGAGCATGGCCACAAAAGACCACGTTCTCCAGATGCCACCACAGCCCAGAATCCACTGCAGCAAATGTTCTCCCTGCACTTCTCAGTTTGCTTTGCATCAGGACTACAGACAAAGAATAGCAACCCAGGGAATTTGGGTGGCCAAGGATGGTCTCATCGCCTTGACTAGGATGCAGGACATGTCCGCTGACATGTCCACAGACCTGTGCGAGGTGAGGAGACCCTGAGTGGTGGGCTAAGCTACCTGTTGTGCTTCCCAGTGCAGGCGCAGAGGGCAACTTCCAGCTGAGAGGGCGAAGGCACCCGTGCCCAGCACGTCTGACCAGGTCCTGACTTCACAAGCGGACACGGTCTGGGCTCCTTATCTATAAGCTTCAAAAAGGTCCAAAAGATAATGAGAGACCGCCTGCCCTGTAAGCAATATTAAAGCCTCTCCAGAACACCCAGCCGGTGCTCAGGGACTGATCGATAGCAATCAATTCCTGAGCATCAGCGGGATTTTGCAAGTGCCTGGTGCTCTCCTGAATAGGGCCATTAGCACCTACAATCTCAGACTAATAGCCTGTAATGAAGGGATTTTACCTATACTAATAGCAGGGCAGATGATAAACGGCAATTTCACTATCAATGTTCATCAGGGTGAGCGAACCTTCATCTTGCCATGGCAGAGGAGAGAAGACACAAGCAGAGATGATGCTGGCACCCTGGGAAGTTGGCGTCTTCCAACACTCCTTCCAAGAAGGAGCAGGCACTGGGGAAGCACGGTTCCCCAGGAACCACTCCCTCACATGGCCCTTTGATGTCCACAAAATTTGAGCAACAATGGGAGTTTCCCCCAATTGCACCATCTCCCTCCCAAGTGGATACTCTGGTGCCTGGTAGAAGAGTTGGGTTCACACAGATGCTGCCTTCCCCTGAAGACCTACCAGGGACAGTCTTCTCTCGCCTCCTGAGGCCATGCACCTGGCAAGAGTTAACTTCATGGCTGGTTCCAACTCCCACTTTGTGGGTTTAATACGCCTAGAGCTGTTGCAAGGGTGTTAAACACCCACTCTTCCAGTTCAAAGGCAGCTTTGCAGAGCTGAGCAGTCTTAAAATGCACAGCTTTTCAGAAGTGTGACCTTTTCACAAGGTTTCCAATTCAGTAAAGATTTGTTTCATCCCTCTTCAAGCACGTAACTAACGGTAGTCATGAAACACCTCCTCCAACGGCAAGCAGGCAGGCAGACCAGGCTCCCCACCGGCCTGGAAATGTCATGACCGGTTCCCTTTGGTTATCGCAATGATGTTTCCGCAAAGGTTCAAGGGCACGGAAAGTCACCGTGCCATCATCAGGCATCCAAGCCCTTGCACACTCGGTCTTGCATGCAGCTACACACCACCTCCATCCCACTGCCCCCTCCCCAGCATGGGGAGCAGCCGGTGTAGGCAGGGAGAACAGCAGGCTGCGGGTCCTGGACCCACCACATTCCCCTGTGCAATGCGGGATCGGTGCTGCCCCACGCACACAATTCCCATCCACCCGCAACAGGAGTGGGAGAGGTCTCCCACTTTCAGAAAGCTGTTCAAATCCCTAATTGCCCTCCCCAGTAATGCCCATGCCTGGCTCTTTCCTGCAGATATCAACCTGGGAGACCTTCCCAGCTCTCCCCAACGCCAGATTTAGGTCACATCCACAAATTTCACTGGCTGTCTTTCCTTGCTCTTGCTTACCCTGGAGTTTCTCCAGGGAAAAGAAGAGGAAGAGGAGCATTTTAAGGTGTTTGCACCAATAAATCCTACAGCACACCAGAGGGGAGACTTTTCAATGTACACCAGGCAGATACCTGTCCCCAGCCTTCACTATACACCCACTGCCCAGGGCAGCCTCGTTCATGGGTTCCTGCTCTCGCCCCTCTCCACCAAGACACTTGCAGCTCCAGTGTTTTCCACGTTGCAATCCAAGAATAAAAGTTACTGCTGGGCAAACAAAGCAAAGCCTTAGGCTGACAGGATGCACAGCTGCATTGCCACCCACAGGGACTTTTCCATCCTAAGTGCCTACAAACCCACAAGGCCCCAAAGAGCCTTGGCACAAGGCGCTGTTCCTGACTCCATCTGCAATGCCATCCCTCTCCTTCCACTGTAAAGCAAGTGAAACCCCTGCACACACCCTGCCTGTCCTCTTCCTCCTCCTCTGCTCGCACTGCCTGGAAACATCTTCTCGTCCCCACATGGACTGGGAGGTCTTGAGGGCAGAGGCCAGTTTTCACACATCTGGGAAGTGCCTCCACGTGCTACCTAGCTATGCATGAAGCACAGAACCACTGAACCGCCCCGTCAGACAACTCTTTCACACGTCATTTATTTCCTTGCAAATGAGCTCAACTTTTCGTATTTTGCTCTTGTTCCTCTGTTTACACTACAGGACTGGGGGGATACGCTGCTGTCCCCTCCAAGGGCAGCAAGCCAACTCTCAGAGGCTACCAAACCAAGCGAAGACCACACTCCACATACCCCTGCCAAAACCGAAGCTGTCCCAAAGCTTCATTGCTGCTACATTACAACCAAGGACCTCATTTCAAGTTGCACCCTTCTTCCAGGGTGCCCAAGTCGTCACTGCAACAACGAACCCCATGACAGGACGGAGGTGGTCCATAGAGACATCCACACAGTCCCTACAGCTCAGGAGACTTATGTTATCTTAAAACACCTGGGATTAGCAATCTAAGCAGGCAGGACACACGCTCCTTAGGGCGGTAGTCAAGTGCTGCAGAAACTGGTCTCAACTCCAGGACCAGAGTAGAAGTTCAGTACAATTACACTGCTGAGGGTCACCAGCACTGACATGCCAGGTATTTTTGAGCTAACTAATGGGATGCAAAACCAATCCCAAAGTTTACAAACTCCTAATCCAAGGCACCCTCAATAACACAGCTGACATTTGCAAGGAACATGTTATTTTTATGCTGACAAAGCTTCTCCAAAAACAGGGCACAACATCACACACACCAAGTTTAAAGTTTGGGTTACAAGCTTCCCAGAAGATCTTTGGGCCAACCAAGGGGGAACTCGAGCCTTACACCAGACTCCATAAACCTGCCACGCAGGTCCCAAAGCAAGCCTTGGCTAACCTGCATTTAGGCATTTTCCCTACCCGTTGCATATTTACCACATGGGTTTGTTTGGATGTGTTTTGCTCATGATTTGCTCTTTGGAGCAACTCCAAATCTGCCTCCCCCTTAAGTTGTGCTACAATATAGTCATTTAAACTGATTGCAAACATCGGAAGCAAGGGTTGACTTCTTTATACGCACTAATTCTAGACTAGGTCACCAAACTATTTTCACAGTTATGTCAGCACTGTCTAGACAAACCATTAAAAACAGGATGCAACGATCATCAGAAATGCAACATCAAGTTTGTGCCCAGAGATATTGCAGGAGCCATGGGGAGAGAAGAAAAAGCCAAATCTGACCCATTCGCATAGGTTGGCCAGAACTGGCTCAGTTGTCACTTTTTTGTTTAAGGGGAACTTTACCAAAACTCACCAGAAAAATGAGTATTTAACTGTAATTTGAAAAAAAAAAAAAAAAAAAGCTGACATCAACAAGCCTGGAGAACAGCAGGGCCTTTTGAAGGACACTCAGTGCAGTCACAAGCCCACCCAAAGCTGGCTCCTCCGTGCTACTGGATGCCCACACCTCGCTAGCAGTGCTGGACCCTCGCCGGGAGGCTAACACCCACGTCAGCAACTCCATGCCACCATGCACAGCACCCTGCAGCACGAGTCCCAGCACACATGCCAGGATTTGGCCACCCCCAGCACTCATCCTCACCAGCCTCTGGCAGGCTCCCATCCTTACCACCAAAACCACAGCCTCCACACCCACAGAGAGTTTCTTCCTAGCATTGTGCATCAGAAAGGCGGCTTCCCATTCCTTGCCACTTCTTGGCAGGGAACTCTTCCAAACTCCAAGAACACGAGCTGTAATCTTGGCAGAAAGGGACGCGCGTATAAAAATCACCACTCTGTCAAAACAGAAAAATAATGCAGGAGCTGATCTGTGCACATTAATCCGCTGCAGTCAATGAGGAGACAATTTCCCTGGAGAAAGTCATACATTAAAAGGAAAAAGAAAAAAAAAGGGGAAGGAAAAAAGATTAATGTGACTTTGAAATATCACAAGCACCGTTTATCTTCCTCCTGCCACCACAGGTTTCTTGTCTTTTTTTTTTTTTAAACACAAAGAGCCTTAAAATTCACTGTGAATACAGCCCTTCTGCCTCAGACGTGCAAACACAGGCGCATTACAGTATAGCAAAAATGTATAGTGAGAAAGCAAGTGGTACTATATAACCTTAACATTTTTAATAAATTTAATTTTTAAAAAATGCAATTGCTTTTCACTAGCATAACCTTCTAATTACACTCAGAGTAGATGGATGCTTCTCAGAGCTCCTAATTATGCTAGCAATTTGGCCACACACAAAGTTCAGTCCTTGGTACTTGTGTCTGCATCGAAGCTGGGTACAAAATACTGCTCCCTGATATACATTTAGCAACAGATACAGAGCTCAGGCCATGGTATTGGCATGACCAGAAATTCAAGTACACATTCCCTTTCTCGGGCAGAACTAACAGATTATTGCCAGTTTGAAAAATAAAAATAAATAAGGTTCAATACAAACATGCTTAAAACTGAGGTGAACTGCGTAAACTCAGCCTTCGGCAATTCTGAAACAAATGAGCTCACCATACTGTTTATATTCTCATTTTCCTTTTACACATATTCCATAGATCATAAATATACATTAATAACTAGCAGTCAAAGTTTACATTCAGCTGTAACATTTAGGATCAATACTCTTCAAATGACCTTTAATAGTAATGAGCTGCCATAACACTGTCTTGAGGACATTAAATTTTTATTAGAAATACTTTATTACAAATGTTCAAACTTATCTCCGTGCATTTGTGCACCCATACAAATATTCTACCACTATTATATTTTTCCTTGAAAAAAAAAAAGCAGGTCTTCCAAAGTTTTTGAAAAAATGTGCATTATGGAGGCTTTAGGTATTTCACATTTTCAGATGTGGGGGTTTTTTTCTTGTTGTTTTTTAATCAGAACCCATGAGCCAGGGGTTGGAAAATCATCCACGTTTCAAAGTGATAAATAGGAATTGTTCCCACATGGCTTGAACAGGATGGGACCAAGCTCCCGATTACCATAAGCCTTCAATTCGAGGGAGCGGAGGAGGTGGGAGAAGCTAATGCCCCACGGAGGGGTGACTCAGGGAAGCATCACCTCCTGGCCCTGCAGAGCACCTCCAGGCTCCCCCAGGAAACCAGCCAGAGGCTCAGCTTCGCTCCTGCCCCTGGTCCGTGGGGACCCTGATGGGGACACCCCATCGGAACAGGTACATCTCATACAGCTCCGGCCGACTGAAAAGCAAAAAATGGAAAGATGGGAGGAAACAATAAAAAAAAAATTGAAAACATCTAGTCAAGATCCAGTCTCTCCTTAATTTTTTTTTTAATGACTAGTCAAGTTCAAAGTCAGATCATGTCCACATCTCACTGCCTATTTTAAGAATTAAAAATAATTCACGAGGGGGGGCTTGTAGCAATTTATTTCGTCAGTTGCAGGTCCTGGACTCAAACTATAGAGAATTCTGATTTTAGCAGAACAATGAAACCAAGCGGATGGAGATGAAGTCAAACAAAGGAAACACAGGGGAAAAAAAGAAAAATATTTCTCTGCATTGTTATTAGATGCCACCTCTAAGAGTTGCAAATTAACCATATTCAAGACAGCACTGTATATTGCAGTTAATATCCTTTGAAGAACCTGCCTTGGCTCAGCACAGACACCAGGTTGCTACAAGGAGCCCAGACCTGACTGGGAGGGCAGAACAAGCACCTTCCCACATTTCGTTCTGAATTTCTTGAGAGTCTTGACTCTTAAGAAACATTTCAATTTTGCCTCTCGTGTTCACGCTGATCTAGAACTCAGTCGCTAAAAAAGCATTTTGTGATTTGCAAACTGCAGTGATCAAATCTGAGGGAGGCACCCCTGTAAAAGCACCAGAAAATGGCAGACAAGCTGATCAATCAGTATTTGCACTCCCTAAACCCCACGATTTTTAGGGAGATGCTCTGAAACCACAGCAAATATCCCTCCAGGTCCTTCAGAGAGGATCCTCCTTTCTGGTGGCAGTACCAGGAGAGCAGGCAGCGAGCAGGCAGTGAGCCAGCAGCGTGCACCCCACCAGCAGCGCTCTCCTCCCCTCTCTCAGCAGAAGGCAAACCGCATCACCCCACCTTCCCAAACCCCTTATCTGGGTCAGGGCGGTGGCAGCCCCTCACCGCAACCCCCATTTCTCCGTTCGCTCTTGCGGTGGCTCATTAAGGTGGAGAAAGGCTCCAGCACATCATCTCTGCGGGCTCGTCGAGGGCTGATCCGTGATGGGTAATTCCCACTGCTTAATGACCTGAGACCAGCCGAGACGGAGGCAAACAGGAAAGGGAATCTTCTCATTTGTTACCCATCCCCACATCCCGATAAAAAGAATGATTACACTTTTAAGTTCGAACAATTCCCTGCAGTTGTAGCCATGTCATATCTAGATTGTCTAATTTACATGCATATTCATAATCCCTGTGTATTTAATTAAATTCTTCAATCCCTGGAGTGTCTTTCCTAAACAATAGTAATTTATCTTGCACAGATAAGGGTGCCCTCGATTTATTCCACTCTGTAGCTAACAGCATTTCCTTCTGATCAAGGCTAGGAAGCAAACTCAACAGAGGGAATCTTTAAATATATTTAAATTGCAAGATTAGACTGCTTCTCTTTCTTTCTCTCTCACCCCAAGTTACCCTTTTAAATGATAAACACCTTCCCCTGAGCTCCAAGGAAAACCTTTCACCCAACCTCCTGATAACAGCTGCACGCTACAAATGCAAAAACACTGCCCAAAATGCATGTTGCAAAGAGATCTCGCAAACTTGGCATCATGAGCTACCAAGCAGCAGGGGTTTCATCCAGCATGGTCCATGGGACATCCTCCGCACACACCTTTCACCGCAGGCTATGAACTCCTCCACTGCAGCCCACAGCAACAAGCCGCATGGTAAAAAGTTGCGGCTAGGAGGATGAAGAGTCCTCCACCTTCCAGCAAATA
>NW_008825072.1:2671124-2673904 GCF_000699105.1 Pygoscelis adeliae | reverse complement strand
CCTCGGGCATCTATGAAGAGGGCCAGACAACGCACCAGACCCCCCAGAGACAAGACAGCCCTTCAGAGAGATGCCGCCTCCAGACCACTAACCCTGTTCAAATATTAGCACATGGAATTTAACTCAGCCTGCAATTAGAAAAGCGTTAAAATATTTAGCAAAGTCAAACCAACAAGAAGATCGTGGTGGGGAAATGAAAAGAGTAGAGTCTGGTGCTACAGCACGTTTTTTGATTGCACATTTCTCATACCCTGTCAAATCCACAGCTCTTAATAGCTTCGCTCCCTCTCCCAAACCTCAGCATGCGGCTCCAGGACAGCGTCAAAGTGAGGTGAAGAAGTGCTGGTCTCTCCAAAAGCCTCTTTAGCCCCATCAGCTCTGCGTCACTGCTGCCTCCCAGAGCAGTGCCAACAGTCCCTGCCAGGGGAGCGGCCAGCCCACTGCCTGCACAGAAGGGATGCTACGCCCTGAGGAGACTCAGGGATAATCCCGGTGCTGCAGGAGATGTGGGGCCAGGGCTGCTGTGTCGAGCCATCTCCTTCTGCATCCACATTGCAGCCAAGGGCCAGGGCAGCCCTTGGGCTGGGGAGGCTGCTCACAACCAGGGAAGCATCCCTCTGCTCCAGCCCCATTTCTTAACCTCCTCCCCAAGCATCTGCTGCTGACCACTGCCAGACACAGGGGAATCCAGCCGCTCTGTTCCCAACCCAGTCCTAGAAGCCTTTAGAGATGCTGCTACTATTTATGAAAATAGGGTCAGGATCCTGCTGTCAGCTCCTTCCTGAGCTGCAGCGTCACCCATGCTATAGAGGCAGTTCTAGGAAAGCCCTCAGGAATGGGAATGCTGGGACTCGATGATGGACAGGCTCCGAGTCACAGCCACTAACCCCACTCTGGAGTAAAACCAACCTCCTCCCACCTGGGTGTCTCTGCGCCCACCTCCCTGGGCAACCCCATCTTCCAGTTTCACACACAACCGCATCCACCAGGTCCTCTTCTGGGCCATCCCCATGGCCACCAGACCCCTACTTTGCTATACCACCGCATCGCAACCATGGCTTGACAACCACAGCCCTACACAGCAGTGTCCAGCTGACACCACAAAGAGTCCCCACCCTTTACAGCTAGTAGCTTCTCCCCTCGTTCAATAACAGGAGAAGCAAGGGACAAGGATGGTGGTGGTCTCCTTCAGCGCTGGAGCTGGATACAGCACTGCCCTGAAGGGGAAGGGGCTCGTGCAGCCACACTGCCCCATTAATGCTGGGCTCAGCACCTGGCAGAGCCCACGGGACAGCAAGGTGCTGTCCTCCACTGGTGACGCGAAGCCTGCCTGCCGATACAGCCTGCCATTGCCAAATCCTCTTCCCCAGGAATTCGTATCTGGATTCAGACATTCCCAGCCTGTTACTTATTTCAATGCTTTCAGCCCTCCGGAGTACAGGGACATCCTGTCTTAAACCTGCCGAGCCTCATACCAAGAGGACATCTGCTTGGAAGGCGGCCCCTCCAGCTGACCCGGCCCTGGAGGGCTGCCTTCCCGTCTCTGCAAGATCCCAAACATACCCTTGCACCCAACAAAGCAAAGCCAGTTCAGAGCAGAGCCAGGAGCATGAAAAGCTGCTCAGGCAAACCACAGCTCCCATTCCCACTTCAGAAGCTTTGCAAGATTTTTAGACCTTGGAAACATTTTCTTCCTACTCAGGGCATTTTTAGGTTAATGGTTCATCAAACCTCACAGTCCAGGAAACCTTAGTGTGGCTGACCAGTGTGTGGGTGTGGGGATGGGTGGGGAATGAAAAAAAAAAACCCCTCTCGGGCATCAGTCCTTCCCACAGCGCTTGAACCGCAGGCTCTGGGCTGAGCTAGGAGCCACCAGAAACAAGCCAAAAACCAGGCAGGCAGGCAAGGGAAAACCTCACCACTGCCTTGTGTCTCCTTCAGATATGGGGAATGCAGAGAGTGAATGATCGCTCATGGAAAGCGTCAATCTCCCCTTTGGGATGCTCGCCAAAACACAACATCCCCACGTGAGGAGCAGCCGTGCCTGCTAAGCCCCTCTGCAAATCCCCAGAGGCACTGGGTGGCACCAGCAGCGCCGGGTGATGATGCCATTGGCAGAGGGAACACATGATGTCTGAACTCTCCTGTTTGCCCAGGAGCAGATCTCCAGCGTAACAGAACTCTGATTCCCTGCTCTGACTTCATTTGGCTTGGTCCTTTTTGCCTAAGCCTTATTTCACATGCATTACTGAAGTACAAAATAATAACGAAGCATCGGTCATTTCAGGAAGAGCCCTCGGTACCCAGAAGCTCACCCTTCTTGAAAAACCAGTGCTTTCAAGCGCAAGCCCCAAATTTGGACAATTCCTATTAAGTCATTCCCCCCCATCACCCCTCTTTTCTATAGTGGAAGGTGAGGAGCTGAGCCACGGCTAGGAACATCTAATCATTCATCTTTATCCTGCCCAGTTTTTTTAAGTTTTTATGATTTTCCAGGGCCTAGGTAACAGCAGATTTTTATCACAACACAGAAGGAAAAGCAACAGAGCAAAGTTTCCCTCTGCCCCCTCTCCCAGCAAGCACAGCACCAGTTATAACACACTTCCAGCTCCCCTTCTGCCCCTCAGGTACCCCACAGGGAAGGCAGCCCACCGTGAGCCACCAGCAAATAACCTCCAGCTTAAGCAAGGCACAAAGCATAGGAATCTCTCAAACTAAGTCACTGTGCTGAATTTTAGAGATAATGGATGTTTGCGCTGTATGAGAGCTGTGACTCAAAG
>NW_008825072.1:2659038-2671056 GCF_000699105.1 Pygoscelis adeliae | reverse complement strand
GACCGGAAACCATCTTTTCCCAAATAACCAGTAACTTCCAAACTGGGAAGCAAATATTTGCTCCCAGTACACCCCACCTGCAGGGGAACAGCCTGACCTTGTCAATCACCTCCTCATCCACCCCAATCCTAAAGCAGGGATGCGTGCTGCTCTTCACCATCCATTTGGTGAAACGGTTTCAGAAGCCATCATCCTTGCACCGCAGAGGGCTGTGGGCAGGTTTTAACAGCAAGGTGCTGTGTCCTGGCTCTGAAACCAGCAACCTCATAAACCACTGTCTGAACATGCTCCTTGATCTCAGAAAAACTGGCTGCTGTCAAGCACACCTGAGGGGGCTTTAGCCAAAGAACCTGAATTTTATGTAGTGGGATGGGATCCATGAAGCTAAAGCAGACTGAGTCAAACTCAAGACAAGTAAGAGATGGAGAAAGCTCTGGGAAGGGGAGGCAACGCACACTTCCATGCCATATAGGGGGCTCTGGAAAAGAGCCAAGGGGCTAAGCTCCACTCTGCGCCATTTCAGAGGGCATAGCTTAAAAGCACTCCAAAACCTGCTGATCGTTCTTGGTCATCCTTGCAACCACCTGCTTTGCACCTGTTGGTGAGTAATATTTTCCACAGTGGGAAGCAAGTGAACAGAAGCAGCACACCAGAAGCCACCGAGCTCACCATCACGCTTGGTCACACATTGGTCACACTTCCTCTCCGTCGAAACCTGCAGGAGCTTTTAAGGTCCAACTTCAGCATGAGCCAAAGGGGCAGAAGAGCACACTTCATCGTCCCACTCACCACCTTTCAGAGCAGAAGGCATCTCCTCCCTCTTTCCTCACCCATCCTCCAGTTTCCAGAATCTATCTCGTAACACGAGAGGTTGAGCAACTCAGCAGGAGCCACCACAAGAGGAGGTGGCGGGGGACCACACCAGGTGCTGGAGCTCTCTAAGCGCACTAAAAGCATCTATCAACGATGCCAGCTGACCTCAGAGACAGCCAACCAGTCTCTCAGTCCAAGTCTTCAGAGAGCTCAGCTGACCTCAACAACTTCCCAACACACCATAACAACATTTCCGAAGTGGAGTTTACAGACTGATTTTTCAACTTTCAGGCCAGGTGCCCCTTATTTTAGCAAGTATGTCTAATATGGCTAGTCCACAGCTTATGGATGAAATAAGGCTATCTTAAAAGAGGGGAGACTCAAGAAGGAGAAGATACTTCCCAACAGGAGAAAAAGAAATATAACATAAGATTTACCTCAAAATGTAACAGACCCAGGGGACAAATTAAAAAAGAAAACCATAAAATGCTTGCCCCACTCCTTTTTTAATTCTTACATCTGCTATTTTACAGTAAAGTTTCATCTACTGTGTATAATTAGACACATGTATATATGCACATACAGATTTATTTGAAATTTATCTGTACAGTTTTTGACCCCGAAGAAATTTTAACTGAAAAAAGAGGAACTACTGGAGAAGGAATAGCATCACCTCAGACATAAAGGTCTCAGAGATGCTGCAACGTAAATAGGCGAAGACTTCACACCGTGGTCTGAAGACTCGTGCAAGGAAGGCAGCAAGAACACACCAGCTTACTGCTGCTCGCCTTCAGCTCCCCACGCAGGGCCCTGCAGCTCCAGGAACGTTTTTGAAGACCTGCAATTTGGAAACCAGTTGCAAATCCCTGACCCAAAGCAGTTCACCAAGAACCAGAGGCAGCAGGACAAATATTGTAGGGCGTTCCTGTCACCGTGCCTGCTCTGGCTGCCTGGCTCAGCCCCAACACGGGCCACTTCTTGCTCCCAGATGGTGGAAACGCTGCAGAGGAGTTGCAGCAGACAACACGGCAGCCTTACCTAGAGAGGACCTGGGGACAGGCACTTCCTACAGACACTGTGTTCGGACACCAAACCGCAACCGAAGACTACCCACAAACTGTCTCCCACCCCACCACCCCTGCTCTTCCTACAGCAATCCCGAACCCCAGATCCCAAAGGCACCTCTCCCACCCAAGATACTCCACAGCTCGACCGAGCTCCTCCACGCCCCATGGATGTTCTTGTACCAAATAGCTAAGGCTATGCAGCATCCCCTGACTGGCCCTGTGGGTCACACATTCAGGACCGTGTTATGCTACAGCAAGCTCAGGGCAAAGCCCAGCAGGTTTCCCAGAACAACCCCATCCTCATCCTGGCCCAAGTCCTCCTGCAAAACACCAAACAGCTTTTTTGTCATTTGCTAGGAAAATATGAAGCTTGCTCGGGGTTTCTTGACCCATGAAAGGGTTATTTCCCTAGGGGTGGGAAACAAAACAGAGAGAAAGAAGGCCACCGATTCCAGTGCTAAAAATCCAACAGTCAGATTGTTTTGTACCTACCTGTTTGAGCTATCAGTACAGACCTTAAGAAGCTCCACGAGCAGCAGGTCCAGGACATGAACATGGCCCAGATACCCAAGAGCCAGCAGACAGCATGAGCGGGAGAAGGGGAAAGGGAGACCAGTATATGGGCAAAGGGGATACCCTCGGTTTGCAATCACAGCCACATACTAATCATTTTGGCATAAAGGAGATCTCAGACTCACGTAGGCCACAGTGCACCTCCTGAAACCCTAGAATACACCCACCAAATGCCATCACACTTTGTAATTAAACACTTAAAACATGCACAGGGAGGGAAGGAAATTGTCTCCACTTATACAGCAAGGACCAAACACCCCATGCTTTACTAGGGTAGAGGAAAGAGCATCATGACTGCAAAGTGCCCAAACATCACATTCCCCTTAGGACCCATGCAGTGGGCACTCCTGGAAGAGGCCGAGCTGCCAGCATCTCCAACAACCATGAGGAAAATCAAGGCAATAAGCAACACTAGACATCCACCAACAGAGCTAAGAGGATGAAGCATTTCTCTGGAAACAATCGGGTTCTCTAATAACAGGGCTGCAGCGATGGTGTGAAAGAGAGGGAGGAGGAGCAGGCGGGGAGAAAGGGACTAGCTGGATATTTATCCCATCTTCATCTTTGTGTTATCAGTACCCCGGTATCAGCATTGTTCAAAATGGCTGCTTAGATGGTTGCCAGCAGCAACAACAGAATTGGTCCATCTGCTGGCATTCTCCCTAATCCATCTCAAACACTCGTCGTCTTTTTAAATGCACGCAGGGGAAAGAAGGAAAAAAAAAAAGTCTGCCTTGTACAAAGAAACAGAATCCTCCTATAACAGAGCCTTTTAACTAGATTTTATGCCACCCCTGTTTCCAGGACACACAGACAAAAGTTAATTTTACGATAAAAGAACCAGTGTAAGGTGCTTTTTTGTTATGAGATCAGAAAGCAAATGGAATTTGAATTGTCTGCAGTGGCATGTATCTGACAAAGATTAATTTAAACAGATATTGTCTCTGAAACCAAAGTCCATTGAACGGCTTCACAGCCTATCAACCATGCGAAAGCAGCTCCTTCAGCAGCACTGCTGACTCCGCCACTTTCTTTAAAAATGGCTTAACCTATTTCTTGTAAGATAAAAGGTCATATATAGTTCTATTTTACAAACCCATAATAGCCAAAGCCACACCAAGCGAGGACAATCGGGAGAAAATAATAACGGGGGGGGGATTTCCTCCCCCTTCACAGACAGATGCTCGACACTTGCTGGGTATTTTTCAAAGTGCGCTGGTAGCGAGCGGCTGCAGCACCACTGAAATGTTTCGACATCCTTAGAATAGAATAAAAACCCTGGGGCCTCTGCAGGTCGCCAGTGCAGGATGGAGGAGCCCACCCCGGGGTGGAGATGCTGCAGCAGAGCAGCTCTCCGCAAACGGCATGGGATGTTCCTTTCGCAGGGATATAAAGCCATGAGGATGCAGGGAGGAGCAGCCAGGCTGCCAGCTCCCTTGGTCCCTGGGCCAAGCAGGCAGGGGCAGGCAGCAGGGGAGAAGCGCTGCTCCCCGGACCCTCGCTTGCCCCCCCAGGCCCCTCTCTGAACACTGGGGTATTATTTCTCCTTTTAATCACAAGAAACAGATCTGTGCATGCCATCGGCGGGCTGTGCAGATGGAGACAGCTGCTCAGACTTCAATGGGACACACACAGAAAAAAAAAAGCTGCAGAAATCCAAATCCTGCAATTTCTTCCCTTTTTATTTCCAGTTTACACAGAGCACCGCAGGGAAAATGCTACCAGACAGTTTCAGAGCTTTTGATACAGCAACGACCCAGCTTTGGGAAAAGAACGAAGGAGAAGCAAAATAAAAGATGACAGCCAAAAGCACTTTTAATATAGCTTCAGTACTTTCAAGAGAAAGCTTCTGTACACAGAGCAGCCAATGAACTGTTACCAAAATAAACACAACTGGCTTTAAAAAAATTAAAAATTTCTTTCTGATGATAAATAAAATCAAAAGAGACTAGAACCAGCAAGTGAGAAAGAAAATACATTCATTTTTCATCCTCCAGACACACTTCTTTTAATTTGGCATCCAAAGCCATGGTAGTTCATTAATGCAAATTTTATTTATCTCGGGAACCCATTTGTTGCTCTGCCACCCCTTTGACAGGGCACTCGTCTTCATCAAGGCAGCCGCACATCCACAGCCAGGGCGCAGCACCTCCTGCAATCCCTGCCTTTAAAAACCACGTTAACACCAGCAACGAATAATGGCTATTATTGGCGTCCCGAGCAGTCACCCACACGCTGCCATCAGCTGAAGGACAGAGGCCAGGGCTACTGGACAGCATCCGAAGCAGAGGCACAGCCTGTCCTGACCTTGCCAAGGTCCCAGACACCAAGTCTCCGGCGTTCCCACAGGGAATCCCCTCCCCGCCAGCAGCTGCAGGGCACGGGCACCGTCTCCAGGTGCAAAGACAGCAGCCAGGCAGATACCACGCCACATCCCGCTGAGCAAACCTCAATAACGATTAGCAGCCGCCGGTCAAACAAGCTGGGTGGTGTAGGTGCAGGCAGCTCGTTACAGGCATCCAGCGATAAGCGGGGCATCGCAAGACCCCCCTCTCCCATTTTAACCCAGGGCGACAGCAGCAGGACATTTGCAGGCGACGAGCTGGACCAACATATCCGCATGCAACCTTTCTGAGCTGGCATCCTGGCAGACTTGCCTCCTAAGCACATTCGTGGCTTTGTTTTTAATGATGTGAGCAACGCCCCCCCATAAAAAAAAGAAAAAATCCCTGGCAACATGCACCTAGAATGCAACAAGTAAAAGCCCAGGATTTTATTAATTTGTGCATTACTTCAAATGCACCATTTTACAAGTACTAACCCCAATCCTGCACAAAATACTAAGCCGTAAGCTTGAGACAAAAAAAGCAAATGCTCTTAAAACACGGCACTAGAAAATCCATTTGGAGAGAAATGTGGTGGTGTCATGCACAGGTGAATCCTCAGCATTTAATAAAACACACCCACCGCACCAACTGAGTGGAATCTTTTCATG
Source organism: Pygoscelis adeliae (assembly GCF_000699105.1). Taxonomy (NCBI): domain Eukaryota; kingdom Metazoa; phylum Chordata; class Aves; order Sphenisciformes; family Spheniscidae; genus Pygoscelis; species Pygoscelis adeliae. Next base: position 2,665,608 of record NW_008825072.1, on the reverse strand, counting down.
TTTAAACATCAGGATTTAAAAAAAAAAAGCCTTTGAAAAATTGAATTTTTGTTCCTAGGACGTTTCATTGTAAAGCCATGAAGATGCTTCCCTCATCCCCCCCCCCCCCCCCCCAACCCCCAAGAAGTGGTTTTGCAGGACCTGTGTCTCTGCGAGATGTTATCAGACCCTTTCCCAACTCCCGTTGCAAGGGCAGGAAGAAGTCAGGGGTCAAGCCTGTACATCAGACCCTACCCTTGTGAAAGCCAGCTCAAAAATTAAGCAGGTCTAAGGAGAGACCGACCGAGCATGCAGGAGAGCATCTTCAGGGCCTCAGCAGCTGTGCCAAGGGACAGGGAGAGCTCCCCATCACCATCGCACATCCTGGCTCCAGAACTGGCTCCATCAAAAAGGTAGACTTGTCTCATGGCACTTATCAACGTAGGCAAGGTTTGGTGTCTTTGAGTTTTTGTTTTGATTGGAAACAGATCGATTTCTATTGATGCTGATGCCGAAGAAAGCCAAGACTCAGCAGAGGCAGGAACTACTCCCTCAGAGGAGCTGCTGTCCTCCTCTCATCCCCAGAAGACCAGGAGTATGACAACCCCATGACATAACCTCTTCAAGACAGCACCAAATGTAAGGTAGGACATACTAGAAGCTCATTTTAATACCCTCAAGATAGCTATTCCACACCTCCAGCTCCTTGCAAAATAAAAGTCATCCACACCAGCCACAGATGGGGAGATCAATGGGGAAACACAGGTTCAACCTGTGTTGAACAGGTTGGCAGGCTCAACCTCTCTCCTGCTGAGCAAAGCCACAAGAGGATCCCAAGCACCCACCTTCCCAGGTCCCCAGCAAATCTCACCCATGGCCCCACCAGAAGAAACAAGCAGTGTGAAGAGACGGGGGAGCAAGCAAAGGCTCCTTCCTCACCACCTCACCTGGGACTTTATGCAAGGTTTGCTCCTCAGAGCATGGCCAGAGGAACAGAAATCAACGCCTCACACCCTCGGGAGAAACAGCAACACCCCTCCATCTCCAGAAGAAAAGTCACCCACTTTAAGCATGAAGCATCGTCATGCAGCAACAAGCCTTGGCCTCTTGCTGAAAATCCCCAGGCTCAGCTGCCCTGAGAGGGTGCGGAGATGCTGCTCCTCCTGAAATCCCCGCTCAGCTCCTCACCCACACGAGCTACTCCTCAAGGGCAAGGGGGGCAATGCAAAACTTGCACCACCGCTAAACGCAGAGCCCTCCATGTAACCTAAGTGCAAAAACCCTAAAAATTAAACGCAAGCAAAAGATTGGCCACACCGTTCATCTGAGCTAACCCCAGATGGGAGCAGGTCTCCCACCAGGAAAGGGGAGCAGGACGTAACCCCAAAACCATCGAAGACTCACTGCCTCCCCCATGGACCAGGTCCTCTTCCAGGGCTAGGTTCACGCATATGCCAAGGAAACACGTAAGCCCACAAACTCCCTCTTCCACCCTAATGCTACCAAGATTTTTTTTTTTAATATATATATTTCCAAAGAAAATTAAAAGCTGACACACCACAAGAGAAGATTCACAGCTGAATGTGCCTTTACAGAGCAATCGGATAGACGAGCTCATTTAAGTTTTCCAAAAGTCCTATCTGAGGTTAGAGGGACTAATCATAAAACATCTAACATCAAAGCGAGCGTCAAGTAACAGCAAAGCACATTCCCTCGCACAAAGCTTCAGAAACAAAGCACGCAGGCACATGTGGTTTATGTTACTGCAGTTTTAGCACAGTTAAATATTTCCTAAAAGATTCCCTCTAGTTGTGAGCAAAATTAAAGTCTGCTGTAAATGACTCGTGTATTGGAAGCAGAGAAAGCCAGCGTCTCACCTGGGCTAAGCTTTATAAAAGCATAGGTAAGCTGAGGACGAACTCCTATTGCCTGCTCAAGCCAGAACCCAGGACTTGTCATGTTTCTCTCTGAAAAATGCTTCAAACCTATTTATTCTTAAAGCCAAAACTAAATATTTAATTTCTTGTGCTTTATTTTTCAGGTCTCTAGCCTCTTTAAGCTAGCATTGTTTTGCCTGGAGTAATTAACCACCCAGTTAAAAAGACGTCCTAGCTTCAGAGGGTCTGTTTATACTCTTAAAAAAGACTCAAAAGCCAATAAATAAATCTGCTAAAAAAAAAAGTTAAAATTCCAGCTGTCAAAGTTTTCCTAGCTCTCCCTGAACGACCAGCAAGAGACTCTGGTGGTTTTCATCATCTCCAATTCCAGTTTCTGTAATACAGTCCAGAACATACTCAAAAAATATCTCACCTATGAGGGAGCTGCAATAAACAGATCGTAAGTTTTAATGCCTAATAATCCTTCCTTTTAATTATATATGTTAAGAAAAAAAAAGAAACGTAAAGGGCTTAATGTATATTTAAAGTGTTCAACAGTTTCCATCATGATTGGGCTAATGAACCTCTGCTGGCCCCTTTTATGTGGTTTAAAGTATTTTAATATACATGGTAGGATAAAGTAATCCACCCGTAAAGAAAAATAAAGTAAAAATTCATTAGCAAATTGGAAACATGTTGTACAACAACTGCCCCACCCAAAAACTAAGAGGATACAGAAAAACTAAACTCCCGTAGCAGCACCCTGACACGGGACACCGGGTTTCAATGTGAAAAAAAAAAAATACATTTCATGACCCATGGTGTTCCTTCCAAACCTGCTCCCACTGGATGCAGCCTTAAACCCAGACCCAGGAGGAGACTGATCTTTACACAAAACAAAAGCAACCACAACTGGCCCTAGAGAGCCCCATCAAAGTGTTTTCCCTCAAACAAACAACTCTATAAAGCAGCACACCACCTAGACTTAAAAGCGACTGGATACAAATTTAGGCTCTGCCCCATACCACGTCACAAGGAAGGGAAACCAAATGTTCGCTTAAAAACGAGCATTTTCGGGGGGGGGGGAATCTAAAAAACCTAAAAGTAGTTTTGGAAAAAAACTAGAAGTATTTTCAACCACGTTAAGAGCATAGGAACCCATTGCTATTTTTATCTCTGAAGCCGCATTTCCACAGGCATCATTACAAATATACACCGACAGAAGCTGAAAACCATAGCGTAACAAAAAGCTTCCAAATCAAAACTCCTCCAATTAAAATGCCAAAGGCATTTACAGGCCTCAGGTCTATCTTAACCTCTGCCCAGGCAGAAGGCTGTTGAAGCAGGGTCAGAAAATTCCCCGCGCCTGGATATCCAGCTTAATCACTGGACTAGGAACCACGGGAAGGTACCCAGGACTGACCTGCAAAGCATCAGACAAAATATTCAGGATTAATTGCAGGTTTGAAAAAAACAGGTTCCCTCCAAGTGTTTACAAAGCCAGTGCATTTAAAGCCCTGCTTCATTGTTGCTCTAACAGCAAAAGTAAATTTTGCCTATGTACTTATGGCTGGACCGCATACCTCCCCATCAGGGCACAAAGGCTTATCTGTGGGTAAGGAGCCATAGGCAGCACACACCGTATAGGTTCCTAAGTGGTTGGTTACAACGCAGAGAACACCCCAAAGCTTGATGCTTCCGAAAAAGGAGAATTCCCACCTAAAATTGCGACGGACACCCGCCCACCCATCGGCAGCCACGACAACTCGAGGGCAAACAGTATTATACCGGACTGGGGAGCGCAGGCGAGAAACTTGAATTTGTTCTGCTAGATCACAGCCTACTGTCAAAATCCACCAAAGGTCTTTTCTCTCTCCAAGAACCAAAGAGATAATGGTGTAAAAACTTTTGTTCATAAATATTTATGCGAGTGAACTTGTTAAAAATTAACCACCGTTGTTAAAGGTTTTGTATCCTTTAGGATTCCCGGCATGCAGTGCAGTTGCATGCTTTATATTAAGCCTGGCATTTCTGCATTCCTTTCCTGCATGCTTTTGTCATTTGTCTAAAAATTAAAAGAAAAAAAAACCCACACACCACACACACACAAAGACAGGATCTGTACACATAATAATAAAGCAGTTTTTAAGAAGACAAAGATGCCTGTGTTCAACATCCAAGATCTTTCTTTGAGCAGGAAAAAAAAAAAAAATCAATTTAATGACTCCAGTGAGATCAGGGTTTAAGCCTCGTTTAAGTTTTACTAAGCATGAAGGAATTATTGGTTGATAATGTGGCATACACGGGGTTTTTTCGGACCTGCCAGCTTTGTAAGCAGGAGGGAGCTGGAGCCCAAAGCAGTTTGTCCCCGCGAGTACAACCCTCACCCTTCCACACCATCTTCCATCTCCAGAAGACCATTCCTCTTGGATTTTGGCTTTCAATTTTTCAAAGAGATTTTTCCAACCACAGGGAGAAGGAATTTCACATCCATACAATTCTTATTTTTTCGCAGGTCTGAGTCAGAAACTCGACTGTACAAACATCTGATCTTTATTAACAGCAAATCTCAACTGTGCAAACCTCAGGTCGCAACGCTGGGAGCTGGCAGTGACCATTAAAGAGATCCTTAGAGGGGAACAGTAGTTTTGATTTAGCGCTGGTGAGCATCAAGAAAGCCAGCGTTGGGGTTTTATTTTTTTCCAAGGCATAATGGTTCCCATATAAGCCGACAACCAAGTTCCTATCTTAATTGCAAACACACACACACAGCCACAAAGTGTTTGTGTCTCCGGTGGCTGGAGCTCTTCCACCTCACCTTCCAGCAGCATCCGCAGGATGGATGTGGAAAGTTGGCAGAGGACATCTCAGCTATGCCTCCCGTCCACCCCAGATAAACACGCAGCCCTTGACAGCCTTTTGTTTGATGTAAATCTTCCTCCTCCGTCTCAGGGCTGCAAGGGACTGCTGTGACAGGGCTGCTCCGGGGACAAAAACAGAGCTGTCCGACACCGCATCACCCACCCGCTGACATCCGAAGAGGAGCCGCACTACAGCCAAGACCCGACCCCCCCCCAGCTCCGAAGGCAAACTCCCACAGTGAGCATCCCGCGCGCCCCTTTCGGGCTGTAAAAACAAGAGATAAATCACCCGCCGACTTTGCGGCAAGCGCTTCCAGAACATGCTGCTTCATCTAAAAAGCTGACGGTTCGGAGGACAATGGGCGCAAGCTCCGATTTCAAAGCTGGGGAGATGGTTTAGACTTGTCAGGGGCTACGAAACACCAGAGCCGGGACCGTCCTCCCCGTCCTCTGGCTCGCCCAAAGCAGCAGCGGGAAGCGCAGGGAGACAGGCCACGCATGATGCTGGATGCCAACGCTGGACATCGCTTTGGGATGGGACCGCTCTGCATGTCCCACACGCACCTGACCCCAGCGCTCACCCAGATCCTCCACAGCATTGGCTAAAACCTCGTCAGAGACACGTTTCAAAGAGAAATAAATTTAAAAACTCATTAAAAAAGAAAATTCCTTTGTACAGAACCAGCCCTGGTTTTAGGCAACCGTTACCTCCATCTCCCACTCTGGCTGCTCACTGCGTCCACACCTTTGGCAGGCAGGTCAATAAAGCATCGCCCACAGTAAGCTATTATTTTTTCCCCTCCTCCTAATTTTAAACTTCCTGCAGAGCTATTCCTCTCATTCTGAAAAAATTATTTGGTTTTGAGTTTCCAAGTATTTTAAACAGACTTAGAATAATTAATCATCTCACGCAGCCCTTAGAAAATATTAATTCACCCAAAAAAAAGGGTATAATCATACCCTCAGAGAAAAACCTTTTGTGCTACAGGAATTTTCACTGCGTATCCTCAGAGGTGGAAGGAGAATGTCTCCTATTTTCATGTCTCAAATGGAAAATGTTTTGATAACGCTCTTCTGAATGTAAACTGTACCAAACGGGATTTTTTTTTTTTAAGCTGTTTTTTCCCCCAAAAGGAAGGAGGGCTCTTTAAATAAACACAGCCGAACTAACCATTCCTTACAACAAAAACCACCCTCCCTTCACTCATTCAGCCATACCCTGGCACAAAATGAATTTACATTTCACATTTGCAAAACAAATTCTAGCCTAATGTCATTTTAATGGCAACGCGCATTTCAATCACTTCCAATAGGAACCAGGGGATTATTTTATGTAAAACACCACAATTTGTTTCTCTTTAAATATATACAGATATAAGGCGGATTTTGGATGGGGACAGGGGCTGGAAGGACGGGGGAAGAGGAACATCATCTCCTCTCCGACAATCCCCCTCCACCAGCACACACAAAAGCCACCTGCCCATGGAGAGAAAACACGATGCCATTACTCCCACCATCATTCCCACGGCCCCTTCGTCACTGAACGAGAGCGAGAAGGCCGTGCGCATCCATCCCCGAAACGCGCGTCGCACCAGACCGCTGGTGGTACCCGCCAGTCCACCCAACTTGTCACCCCAACCGTTCCCTTCGTTTTCCACCAGCCGGCCTCGCTGAAGGTGCCTGTGCAGGGGGCTGGGAAGGGGAAAGCGGGGGGGCAGATGCCCCCCTGGAGATTTTCCAAGGGGGGAAAGCCCCTGATGGAGAAGACAAAGGCAAACGCTCAGAGCTGTTGGAGAGAGGCATTATGTTTACAAACCCATCCCCCGGTGGAAGGGCCAGGACCCCCGTGGGAG
>NW_008825072.1:2652200-2657444 GCF_000699105.1 Pygoscelis adeliae | reverse complement strand
GGCAGCAAAGGGGCACGGCGGGGCTGGACGGGGCACCGCTCCTCCGGAGTCCTCCGGCGGGAACCGCTGCTGCTGCAAGCCCTGCGGTACCCGCTCTCGACGCCCGGCCTAACCCAACGCCCGGCCTAACTCACAAATCTAACACCCAGCCTAACCCATAAGTCACCTTCTTGTTTACGTCGGGCAGCAGAGCAGACAGCAGTGCCCTGCCCTTCAGTGGGCAGCAGGGTTTCCTTTTTATTTTAAAGCCCTGTAGTAAAGATGCTCATCCCACACATCACTGCAGCATCCTTGGGTGCAGAGAAAATACCAGGTCCTGTGGCACACTCGGCCTTTGGGAGAGGAGATGAAGAAACACAGGCAGGGCTGACTGCCAGGGAGCTCTGCTGTGCTCTTAGGTGGGGTTGCATTAAAGCAAGGTCCTTCAGCACATATTGCCTGAGTCGGCACGCCAAAATCCAGGGAGCTGACTCCTCACCAGCCTCTGCTTCAGCAGAGGGTGATGGCAGCACCCCTGGGACCAGCACGGCACTGGGCCGATGGGGAGAGTAATGCTGCCCTGCCGGGGCTGGTTGCTTTGCTGCCATGTCCAGCAGGACACCGTCCCAGGATTTTCCCCAGAAATACATTCCCATTCTTTTGTCCTGTCTAATTTTAAGTGACAAACCTCTGAGGAAGAGCAGAGCTCACAGATCTCAGAGTTCAGGTTTCTTAGTCTGTTTTTCTCAGTGCTTTGAGAATCTAAACCCAATTCCTTTCTATCTGCAGTTCAGTCACATCTAGACCATTACTGGTTACTCCCTTGTTGCAGAGATCTCCTATTTACTCTTACTGACAGAGCAGGAGTACATTTCCTGGAATAACAGGGCGATGCAATTAGGGAACAGGAAATAATTATGCGCCTTTGCTATGCCACGAGGCACCTCCAAGCCCAAGGTCTCCTTCACAGGACTCGGAGGGAAGGAATCAGATCTCAGGCAGGTAGTGAGAGCAGGCAGAACTACTGCAATCAGAGACCTCCATTTTAGAGAATAAGCCACATGCTAATCGATGGTCAGGAAGAGGCTTTCCTTGAAGGCTGAGGTGTTCCTTGCTGCCTCTGGTCTTGTTCAGGATAATCAGTGCTAACCAGTGGCAGGGCCTGGCTGCAGGCAGCACCTACATACAGATTTGTTTATGTTTTCCCCAGGAATCACGTCCCCATTTCTTTAACCCCAAAGGGCGTTTCACTCTCCATGAGGGATTTTTGCGACAGGGAGCACTTGCGAGCACAGCGTTTTGCCCATCACCTCTGCTCGCTGTGGCGGCAGCAGGACCTGGGGGGACAAGAAGGGCTTCGTCCACCTCTGCCCCTCCCTGGCTGCACAGAGGGACCTCAAGGGGCCATCCTAAAGCACCCTCCTGCCCCAAGGTAGAGCATGCCTTCCTGGCAGAGACCAGTCCGGTAGGATCTTAAGCTCTGATGATGATGGAGGCTGCGGGCTCTGGTGTCACAGCAGCCCGACTGCCCGGGAGTTTCTGCCAGCACCCATGTCTCCCTCCAGCCGCCAGGTCTGCTCAGGCAGGGGTGAGCCTGCACGAGAGCTGGGACACAGCACCCCAGCTTGTCCGGTCCCTCTGTCACCAGTCTCTGCAGAGCTCACCTAGTGACAACCTTGAGTGTCCTTACTTATGTCGTCCCCAGACGGTGCCAATAAAGAGGATTTTAGACTTCAGCTTGAGCAGGGATGTTATTCATTCCCAACGAGCTGACTTTTCACTGCATAAAACATACAATCCAGACTCAAATCAAAGCAAGGTCGGTGCAGTGGCTGGCCAGCCTGTCTCTGGGGGGTTAGCATGTTATTTCAAAGACAAATCAATTTTTTTTTCTCTCCCTCTTCGTCTGAACATTTGTTGCTTCCCATTCCTCTCCGTCTCTCCCTGTCCATTTCATTACTGCCTTGAATTTCACAAGGGGAACTCTCCTCCTCCTGGAGAACGTGGACAGACCTTTTCTCCCCGGGGAAGGATGCAAAATGTCAGCCTCCCGCCCAGCCCCTGATGCTGCTCATTCAGAGCTTGGAACCAGGTACATCAATAATTCACCGCATGCTTTCCTGAGCCCGGCCATTTGCTGAGCCTCTACCACTGGCAGCCCTGGTTCCCCTCCCGGCTTCGAGGCTGTTTGGTCGGGGTCTGCTCGTACTGCAACCCACCAACTCCAGCCCTTCTGGCCTGAGTGCTGGTGTTATTCACAAAGGGCTGATTTTTCATGCTGGGCCCAGAAAGCATTTTATTTTTAGTCCCTGGCTAGAAAATTTACTGACTGAAGGGGCTGGAGCCCCCATGGCTCTACACTGCAGTTAGGCAGCAGTGCAACGCAATATCGTGGGAAATTCTTTGAGTGCCAGCTCAGTCAGAAGTCCAGCTTTAAGCTGCAGGTGCTGTGGGGCAAGAAACCTGCTTTCCCCTTGTTAGAAACTAAATTCAAGAGCTCCAACAAAGAGAGACGAAAAGGATGCTGCCGAGATGTTCTCTGCAGGTTTCCTGGCACCTGTGCTTTGTTTTGTGGTAGACAGGGTAAGTGTTGGTAGGTGCCACGTCTCAGCCCAAAGGGATGCCACCTCCTTGGCTGCTCCCACCTGTGTAGCTGCTCTCCTCTCCCCTCCCTACCATGCCCAAACACCACACCCAGCAGAAAGACTGCCTTTCCCTGGGCATCTTCCCCTCTCTTGGGTGCTTCCGTGCCTCTTCAACATTGCTTTGACTCTGAACAGTCAATGTCGTGCCCTCACTAACATGGGTAACACTGGCTGAGCCTTGCAGAGATGACAGCAGAGCTTTGCAAGACCCGGTGAGCACCAAGGAAATCCTCTGATGACACATGGAGATATATAAGAGCAGCAGAAGCTTTATGGCCAATTGACGAAGGGAAAGGAGGTACTTAGCAGAGTGCAGGCGGCCACCAAGCTCCTGCTCCGGCCACCCAGAGGATTTGCTGCTCTGAAGCGGCTGAAGCTGGGCTTTTCAGCAGCCCAGCTCCCTGCTACAGCCGCCAGCCCTAGGCAGGCATTGTAAGCGTGGTGGTTTCTGCCTTTTCAGTGTTGCTGGTGCTGTTCAGAGCAGAGGCAGGAGGGAAAGCACACGGGGAGTAATGCAGCCTGCAGCTCCCCTGCCTTAATGCACTCAGGAGCAGAGGGATCTATTGCCCAAGATAGTTATTCCTCAGCATTCCTGTGGATCCGATGTGCAGAAAGGTGCAGAGAGCATTGCCTCATGAAAGGCAATGCTTTGTAAGCAAGGGAGGCATTACCTTGGTTTGGTTGCCAGTGGAGTTGAGCCCCATATTTAGATTCTCCAGTGCCTTGTAAGGTCTCCGACAAACCGTAAGCTTGAGTTGGAGCTTTTTGCCTTCAAACTGTTCAAATCCCCTGTGGATTCTCCACTGACTCATTTGTGCTGAGTTATTGCTCTGCTCCTCTTTCAGGAGGGACTCTAATGAAGTTGCTTTTTGCTAGCCAGCCAGTTATTTTATGAAACTTTCCAGAACTGACAATCTCAGGGACCTCCTTCAGGTGTGACTGCAATTGTCCATGTACTCAAAAGAGAAATGCAAGGACTGAAAGGTACCATCACCCCTTCCCAAGCATGGGACGGATTCAAAGGCCAGGTGCAGGATGGCTGCTCTCACCCTCACTTTGACACAGGAACAGCTCTGCTTGCCTGTATGTCTCTGTATCTGTTCAGGGATGCATAAGTTTAAAGCACGGGATGCTCAGGGTGCTGCAGCTTCTCTGCCCTTCGGCTACTGCCAAAGGGGATAGCAATCCCCAAGAAAAACCTCAGGCCATCCCTGATCAAGGATGCCTGCACCCAGCACCATGCCATGCCCTCCCCAGGGCATCCTGTGCCACATCACCTCTGCCTGCCGTGCACCGCAGGCGCTGGGAGTTTGGACCTGGCAAGCCTGGGGGTCCTGGAGGACCTGGGCAGGAGGTGGGGGGGTGTGGGTGGGGGGAGCCGGCAAGGCCTGCTGTGGGGATGGGGTCCGTGGGGCAGGGTGGACATTGGGAAGCTCCTTTGTACGGTTGCAGAGGGGACACCCAGGAGCAGAGGGGCGGGAGGAATAAGGAGATGGTCTGAGGCAGCAGCAAGGAAGGGAGAAAAATGGAGCGAGGTGCTTGGGTACCAGGTGTCAGGCTGGGGTCGGGCAGACCTGAACTCCCCCTTGCACCCAACCAGAAAGTCAGGGCTATCGGGAGCTGTTGTTCCCTCTCTCCCACACACACAGTATTACATCTCTGGCTTGCCAGGGCTGCCTTCCCCCAGCCCCCATATGATTAGCAAAGTGCTGAGCCTCTGCCTTGCCACGGGGATTTCTGCACCCTTCCAGCAAACGCATTTGCTGTGCAGGCCAGCAATTAAGCATGGAGGAGCTGCTGGGCAAAGACCCTCGGCTTCCAGGAGAAACAGTCATCTCGCCTCCCCAGCACGGGCTTTAAAAGCACAGAGCGCTCCAGAAAGTTTCTCAGCCCCACGCCAGAAAGCGGCATCCATCCCGACTGGCCTGGCTGCCACGGCGCTGAGCTCAGCAGAAAGCAACTCCTCGGCCGATCGCCCCCCTCTCAGCCGCAGAAGCTTCCCCCCCCTTAATTAGAGATGCTAAAATAACCAGGGAATCATTTTGCAGGCTACAAGAGCATGAAAAAATGATGGCAAAGCAAGGCATAAATAACGTTCCCATTAGCCTTTTGCATCGGTTCTGCCCTGGCTTCGGAGACGCGAGCAGGTTGCAGGGTCTGGCCGGGTGGGAAGCCGGGGTCAGGGCAGGGCTGGGGCTTGTCCTTCCGCCCTCCGTCACCCAGGGTCCCGCTCCTCTTCCCCGGGCAGAGAACCCACGGTAGGTTACATGAGAACCCCTTCGCGTCGTTCCAGCCTTTTACCCTCTGCATTTAACACACTTTGCAAATGGTAATTAAAATGGAGATAACTCTGGGTGGGGAATGGTCTTCTAGGGGAGGAGGGAGAAATTAAACCGGTGGGAAACAACACGCTGAACCAACTTCACTTTTTCAGGAAAAAGGAAAAAGATCTGTAATGGAGAGAAGATAACATGCAGATTCCGCGAGCTAAAAAACAGCACAGAAGAGGCTGAAAGCTGGACCAGTTCAGACTCAGAGAGAAGCTACAAAACTCTTAACGACGGAGCGTAACTAACAGTGGAAAAAGGGAGCGGTGGAGCCTGTCTCAGGCGAAGGCATG
>NW_008825072.1:2644662-2651875 GCF_000699105.1 Pygoscelis adeliae | reverse complement strand
TACTGCATGCTGATTGGCTGGGTGGGTGGGGGGGGAAAAAAACCCCAAGTAATAAAAAACCAGCTTTGACAACAGTCAGATAATTTCAGTTTATAATATTTCTCCTCGTGCCTGGTACTGATGGTCTTTACAGTTGTCTGCACCATTTTGCCAGCCCTACCTCAGGCGCCGCGAGGACCACCACTGTCACATCTGCCGTCGTCCCAGGCCACGCTCAGCAGCAGGTTTCAGGAGCCGGCGCTCAGACACCCGGAGCACCTGGTCTGGGCCATTCCTTACCATCCGTGTCAACGGTTTATTCCAAAGCCATTTCCACGGGCACATCCATGTGGAAAAAAAAGGCTCCAGCTTGGGACCTCTTCCATAATAAAAACCAACAAACATCATTAACTCAGCTTTTCTTTTATAGCTTCATCAGGGCTCTCTCAGTAGCTGGGGAGCCGCCCACCCCAGCTCAGGATTAGTGTCTTTTCAGTAGGCGTTACGGTGCTCCCCCTCAGAGGCTGTTCCGTGGGTTCATCCTCTTCCTCCAGCTCCTTTACGAGGCGGTCGGGTATATTCCCCATGATGGATGCTCACATACCTCAGCTCTTGGCAGAGCAGAGAGCCCATGCAGGGACCCACTCGTGAGGCTGGACCCCAGCACTGCCCCCCCGGCGTGGGTCGGTCGGGGTGCAGTGGAAGAAGGGAAGGTTGCACCATGCTGACCTACCCTGTAACAGCCCACCCATCCCAGCTCCCCTCCAGGATGGCGTGTCCTCACACATCGCTCCGTGCGGAGGAGCCGGCAGCAGACGGCGGCAAAGCTTTGGCAGAGGTGCCGGCAGTCCCGGCACAAGGCTGTGCCACTTGAAGCCACCCGACGCAAGAGCAGGACACGGCAGCTCGGCACTGCACCTTGGTTCGGCTGGAAACCAGGCGTCGTACGCAGCTCATCTTGAGGAGGGACAGATGGAGAGAGACATGGCAAATCTCCCCTCGCATGGCAGCAAAAAAGGAGTAGCTTGCTAGCTGCTTTCCTGGTGGGAGGATGAGAGGAGGGAGCCTGAATTTTAGTAAAGCTCCTATGAACACAGGGACCAGAATGGGATCCAGTCTCAGCATTGGGCATCTCCGTGCTGCAATACCACACATGTTGGGCTGGTGAGATGTGTCTCTCCTGGGGTGCTGGTTGGGCTTTGTCTGCTCACACCGGGCTCCTTTCAACCCCCAGATCAAATCCATAAATAACAGAAGCAAATTGTTCCCTCCGTGCCATCGTCCATCGCTAGCAAAGGTAGGAGCTAGAAACCAGCCGCACTGGCAAAATGGCTGTTTTGCTCTTGCACAGCGATGGCCAGACCATGCTGGGTGGACACAGAGAGGAGGTGAAGCCACGTAAAGCTGCACTGCAGTGGCACTAAGAGCACCCGTGGAGGGGTGAGAGCCTTGATGTCCCATGGGGCCGGGGCTCCAGCTCTGCCTCCCCTAAACCACTCTGGACCCACCAGGAGGGATGGAAGGAGCTGAGATGGGTCTCTTGTAGGTCAGCAAGTGGCCAGGGAGAGACTTGGAGGCCTTTGGAGGGAGGAGAAAGGTTATGGGGGAAACAATGGGAGAGGTGAACCTGTTGAATGCACCTTTGCTCAAAAGTCAGAGAGGTGCCTCCACCCTCTGTCCCTGGGGACCGCTTTGGGCTGACTCTGCTCTCTCTCTGCCAGCAAATGAAAGATGGGGCATGCCAAGCAATGGGACTTTGGAAACCCGGGGACTGGGCTCTGTCCCGCTGGTGGCCTGATGCTCAGCCAGGACCCGTGATTGATGCTGGGGAGGGAGATGGGAATGAACGAGGCCAATATCTGATGCACTTCCTCAGCCCCATCTTCACCAGCCTCCAGCACCGGGGGCCATGCAGGGGACATGAGTCACTGGGGCTGGCTCATTTCTGTGGTTGTTTCTCTGCTCTGTCCCATCTCCTTGGGCAATGCTACATCAAGATGAGTCTGGACCTACTCACCAGGGACGTCAGCAAGTTGGCCAAAGCTGGGGACAAGCTCTGCAGCCCTCGTTCCCCAGCTCCTAACCCACAATGAAGATACATGGCTGCCGTCCCCAGGCAGCAGCATTCCCCCTCACCCCATAGAAGCAGGAGGGGCCCAGCTGGGCTGGACTTGGGGGACAGAAATGCAGCCGCCTACATTTATTTTGCCTAACAACAGTGATCTCTCTGTATATTTTCATTCTGTTTTCCTAGGCTCAGCTGCCTCCTCAATGAAATGTTTCCAAAGCAGCCTGGCTTGGCGGCACGCCAGCCCCGGCTGCCAGATGAATGGGCGGAGGAGGAGGGACCCATTCCTCTTCTTGACACAGCATCGCTGCACAAGAGGCCTCTGTTGACATTAGGACTGGCTGTTCCCCCCTCTCCTGAAAGGCTCTGCCTGGCCCTCGGCAGGAGCAGCACACAGGGCCAAGGCAGCAGGCTGCATGTGATGTGGAACTGGGGCCTGTCCTCCTCTGGAGCAGTGGCACAGCCATGGACACCAGGGTACCACAATGCACCCTCCTCCGGGGCGGTGATACTGCCACAGATACCAGGGTACCACGGTGCATCCTCCTCCAGGGTGGTGGCACAGCCACAGACACCAGGGTACCGCGGCACAGCACTGCCAGGACCTGAAGTCGGCCCTAGTTTCTTGCCCCGGACCCTCCCCTGCTGAGCCAGCCCCCGTGACAGCTGAGCCCTCCTTGGAGCTCTCTGACTCCTACTGACAGCATTACTCCCCCAGACATCAGCGATGTGAAAAGCCTGTTAACTCCCCCAAAATACCTCTCCTCCAGCCTGCTCGGAGGAAAGCTCTTGCTCAGCACCGCTGGAGTGTAGACACCGACACAGGATTTGAAGAGCTCCAGGTCTCCAGCACCTTTCAGGGGGGAGCAATGCCATGGGGGTCCCAAGCACAGCACCCCCAAACCCTTCAGGCCTTTGGACAATAACATATGGAGCAGCATCGGCTTCACCCTAAACCCTGGCCATTACTCAGACATGCAGGACTTCACCCAAACAGTGTCACAGCTCTTTCCCATGCCTCAATTTCTCTACCCAAAGCAAAATACCAACCCAAGTCTTCAGGGCTGGAAATTCATCTGCTGGGAGGTAGCCAAACGATAGCAGTGCAGCACAGTGCGACTAGACTACCCACCCAGCACCAGACATGATCCCTCTATCTGCCACTGCTAATTGCAGATCTGGTCGTCAGCAAGGGAATGCAAATCTCTGTGTGCCCCACTCATCACAGTGTCACCTACTTGCCAGGGACACCTTTAGGAGCTGTGCAAGGAAAGGATGTGGAATTTAACAAAAGGGCTGACGAAGCATCAGAAGGCAAAAGAAAGAGATAAAAGTCATCAGCATCCTTCCAGTCTCCATCTCTCCCCCCTGGCCATCTCCCCTGGCACCTCCTGCTGCACCCAGATGCTGCAAACTGAGGACCAGAGGCTGGGTCAGAGCAGCACCCAGCAGCACGCTGCAGGGACACAGACTGCTCCCACCAGCCGTGGTGGGGAGACAGCTCTGCCTGGATCTGGTGGAAAAGAGGCCAACCATGCATCGATAAGATGAATTAGTTGTCTCAGCAGCACCGGCAAAATGAGCGAGAGGAGTGGAGCCCGTGAGGCCCGGCCTGCTTTGTTTCAATTACAGCAGCTGCCAGAAGAAAAAGATAACCTCAATATTGATGGCAGGAGCAGCAGACAGAGGTGCCCTTGTGGACTGCTGGGAGCAGGTAGAGGAGAAAGGGAGAGGAGGAGGAGGAGGAGGAGGGAGGGAGGGAGCAAGAGAGATGGAGGAGGGGGAGCAGGGTCTCAGCCAGCACCCCATGGGAGAGCCTGGCTGGCTCCCATGGGCTGGTGAGAAAGACCCACCTGATCCTGTTGCCCTTATCCCCACAAGGAATAGGTCCTCTTCACCTTGGCTCTTGCCCCTGCCGTTGGGCAGAGCATCCCCCCGCAGAGACAGGGTAGAGGAGTGCAGCCTCCCAGGATGTGGGGCAGAAAGTCAGCTCAGAGCATCATCATCAGGATACGCACCACAGCATGGTGCTGCATAACACTGGGCAGAAAAACCATCTCTTTGCTCCTCACTCAGGCTGTGGGACCCAGAGAGAGATGGAGAGTTCAGGGGAGGCGTTGAGTGGGGCTGTGTGGGTTGATGGATGAAGCTGAAGTGAAGGGCTACAGGGCTGAGACAGGTATGGGGGCAGCCTGGGGTGCAGGCAGGCATGGCTGCCTGCCAGGGATGCAGCACCCAGTTGCTTGAGGGCTGGGCAGCCCCCAACACGGCACGTGCAATAGGAACCAGGCTGGGCACGGGGGACAAGATGCCCAAGATGACCTTGGACTGCATGTGGGAACTTCAGCCCCACGACAGCAGCTCAGGGCAGGCACCCCAACATCACACCTACAAGCCAGACATTGAGGCGCCGAGCCAAACTTCCTCCTGGCAGTGCAGGGTTAATGCCCTGCCCTGGCGGGGACTAAGCCCTGGGTTCACATCCTGGCAGGAGGTAACCAGAAGGTATGAAGAGATGGGGTCTCTTCGGTCTTCAACCCCTTTACCGCTCAGTCTCTGAACAGGGGAATGCTTTATGGCGTCCACATCCACCTCCAAGTCCCTCCCTGTGCCGAGAAAAATGCCCAGGGCCAGCCCAGCGCTGAGCGAGCCTCCCACCCGCCCTGGGGAAGGGGCCCCACCAGAGGCCAGGCTGAGCAGGGTTCGCTTCACAGAGGTTTTATTCGTACTCTGGATATCCGCATCGCCCTCCCACCTCGCTTCTCCCCCAGGAGAGACCCCAGGATCCTCACCCCCGTCCTCCCAGGGCTGTGGGCCCTGGATACAGCCCTTAGGTCTCCAAGAGGGGACAAGGCCACCATCTTGCGGCCACCCATCACCACTGCACATACCCGTGTGCAAGGCCTGGAGGGTCCCCAGGATGTGACAGCCACGGGGATACAGGGTTTAGACCATGGGGAGCTGCAACCTCCCACCGCTCCTAGTGCCCCCATCCCCTGGGATCACGTCCTGTGGGGCACGTGCTGTCCCTCCCCTCGATCCCCGGCCAGGACACCCAGGGGTGCCAGGACGCTCAGGGATGCCAGGACAGGCAGAGCATGCTGACAGTGCTGCTCCCATCCCAGTTCTGGCCCCTCCACCCCTGCCCTGCTGCTCCATGCAGTGTCAGCCAGCTGTGACCGGGGACCTCCCGGTTTGCACGGCAGGCTTCATTGAGCACAGAAAGGCAGGTAGCGGCAGAGGAAGGCTCAGAACCGAGCCCTGGGGCTGAAAATGCAGCACCTCGGGGGGTCTGAGGGGGATTTTCATCCCTGGTCACAGCATGGGAGTACGACCCACATGGGGAGTGCTGGAGGGAGTTGTTATACCAACACTGCTGGTGACCAGCAGCCCAAAGCAAGTCCTTTCATGCCTCTGGGAAGCGAGTTGGCGGGGTCTGCACACTACTGGGTTCTTCGGCAAGGCTGCCCAGCCTGGCTTAGTGCTCATTTCCGTCCTTCTGCTTCTTCCCCTCGTGATGGGGCTGGCCATGGTATCCGTGGTGATGGTGAGCATGGGTGGCAGGTTCATGGTCCCCACTCGGGTCTGTGGCTCTCTCGCTGCTGACCTCGTGGTGGTGGTAAGGATGGAGGGGATTGTGCTGGAGGATGGGGGTCTCTGGCTCCTTCCCCTCTTGTTCGGGAAGCGTGCTCAGGGTTACCGGGACCTCCATGGTATTATTAGCCTGGGGAAAGTAACACAAGGACTGGTGTGGTATGTGAATGTACCCATGGCCCCGCAGTGAGCCTGCGAGCGTGCCTGTGAGCTGGGATGAAAGCAGACCAGCATCCGTCACGCAGAAATCTGCGTGGGTCAGAGCAAAGGCTCTCCAGCCCCAACCCAGGGCACAGGGAGGACAGGAGACTGGAGCACATAGAGCACAAGCCTCTGTACCTACATCCCTTGGCTCAAGCTGTCTGTGGTCCAGGGAATTCCTGAACCAGGAAAGGGACTTTGCATTTAATATTTCCAGATGGATTTTTCTCCTAGGAAGTGATTAATCACCTGCTGAGCCTAGAGCTACATCCTTTTCTTTGCTCTGAGCTTGCCACCTCTTTGTCCATTGCCTGCCCCTTCTAAGGGGCTGTTCTATCAGAACAGCCAGTGACCCTAATTAGCTTTTCCAGACCTGGGCTATGACCCCTTTAGTCCGTTCCTTCTCAACCTGAAAGCTCTGACCTATTTATCTGCCCTCATTCCAGACCTTTCATCACCTTCCCTCTCAACCATGGACGAGAGGATGGCTGCCAACCCAGAGCCTGTCCCCGACATGAAGACAAGGGTGGGGGTTTTTTTCCTGATGTGCAATGCCAGAGGAGAGAAGGGAGCCCGGCTCCAGCGAGCATCCCTGCTCCTTACCTCCTGGGTGTTGTTGGGGTAGAGGGAGCAGTTGCCACAGAAGTCCTTGCTGTGGGTGAAGCGGATGGCCGACTCCACGTAGGGGAAGTGGAGGAAGCTGTAGGGCAGCTGGATGTGGAAAGCCAGGCGGCCGCACCTGCGGAGAGAAGCCGCGGCCTGGCTCAAGGCGGGGGGTCTGAGGTCCCCCCGGCCCAGCCTTGGGGGGAGTTTTGGGGAGCCCACCAAATGGTCTATAACCCCCCAGGAAAGCCTCAGCCGATATAGGGGACGCTTACCGGTCGTAGACAAGGAAGTCGTCCTTGTCACCCCCCAGGACCTGCCAGACGTCAGGCTCCTCTGGCTCCGGCTGGAAGACGGGGATACCCGGCGGAGCCTGGCGCTCCAGCTCCCCAAACATGGCACGGGAGAGCGGTGCCTTCTCGTTGATGATCATGTAGTGGACGTCGACCGTGCCCTGCCGGGCCAGCCTCTCCCGCAGGCCCCCGAGGCTATGGGGAAGGAGATGCTGGGAGGGGGGTGCTGGGGTAGGGAGCCACCATGCTGTCCCCCAGGATGGCAGGGCTGGGTTTGGAGTAGGGGGAGCAGGGCTTACCTGTGGGCCTGCTGCAGGCAGAAGTGTCAGCTGGCCTTCAGCAGGGCCACCACCGTCACCTGCCCCGCCGCCCCCGCCATGGGACTCAAGCCATTGACACTCCATGCCGGTGCCTCCTGGCAGAGCCTGCTGCTGTTGGCCGCCCCCTCAGAGGCCAAGGCCAACCCCCGCCCAGC
>NW_008825072.1:2642391-2644598 GCF_000699105.1 Pygoscelis adeliae | reverse complement strand
ACCAGCAGCCCCATCCTGTCCCCCCAGACCTGGCAGGGGGAAATGGGGTATTAGTCCCCCCTCTGCCCCAGGGCTCAACCTGATGGGGTTCTTCCAGCCCCACTGCAACCCCAAACCACCTCCCCGCACACCCCTCCTGGGCAAACGAAGACTGGTGGGCAGTATCATACCATCATACAGGTCCCAGCATGGCACTGGGAGCAGGGACACCCGCGCCGGCAGCGTGAGGAAAGGGGGATGAGGGAGGGGGATCAGGGTGCCCAGCTCCCGACAAGCACAGCACCCTCACCGCCGGCTTTTGTGGGCACCCATTGTGACAGCCGGGTGACCCAGTTTCCCCCGGCAGCGAGGCACCCACTCCACACATCGGGGAATGAAGGTGCTGCTCCCCCCATGGGCCTTCTCCACCTCCCCAACCCCGAAAGCCAGATCCAGCCATGCCAGGGGTTTGCCTTTGCCCCAGGGGTGGGCAGGGACGCAGCCCCCATCGTCCCAGCCACCGGCGGGGAGTCAGTGGGACAGGGATGGTTTCACCTTCAGGTCACCTTGAGAGTCCTTGATGCCCCATGAAGCACTTGAGGGGTGCACAGAGCCTTTAACCCCCCTGCCCCCAATATCTGCCTGAAGCCCGTTCCTCCCACAGCCGCCTAACGCTGCCCACCCCAAGATACACCCTCTGCCTCCAGGATCCAGCACATTTAATGGGCAGCAGGAGGACACGGGGCTAGGGGGGACAATCCAGGGAGGTGAGGAGGGAGCAGGGGACTGTGGGGTCTGCTCAGGATGGATGAACCCCCAATCCCCAGCCCTCTCCCCCACGAGAACAAGCCCTCAATACCGCACTTCTCCTCCCTGTCGTCCTCCGGCCAGACCTCGCTCCCGGCCCCTGCGGCTCTCGGCAACGCCTAGCTGGCCCCGGTCTCCCTTTTATCTCCTGCTCACTCTCCCCGCCCAGGAGGGAGGAGAAGAGCCCGGCCGGAGCTGGGACTGCATCCCGGCCACCACCACCTGCCTTGGCGGACGGCAACAAGGCAGGCATTGTACTCCTCGGTGCCACGCAGCTTCAGAGTCCTGCTGTGACAGCCCAGTCCGAGCCATGCTGGGGCAAAGTGGTGCCTGGTGCTGGGCTGGCGCAGAGGGTGCCAGGCGGTGCCGCGGGGAAAAGCTGGGCACGGCCACTCAGAACCCCCCCACGGGCACAGGAGGGCCGCCCGCATTGCCAAAGGCACCACGTGCACCAAAGGCTTGCAGGACCATGGGGTGACATCAAACGGTGCCACCCATGCACAAGGTCCCCAGGGAACCAGCAGCACAGCCTCTGTCACCCTGCAGCCAAAAAGGCAGGTGCCTGCCCTGCACCCCTGGGGTGCTGGAGCTGCCTGCCCTGCGGGGTGGCACCCCACAGGCCATGCCATCCTGGCACGTGGTGTCACAGCCGCCCTCGGGCCATGCTTGGCCCCACAGCAAGTCCCTGGCATCTGGTGCCGTGCCTCCTGCCCAGCCCCACACCAGGGGGGCTGTGGTGGCGTGAGGAGCCAGTGCTCCCTTGGGAAATCACAGCACCAGTGGATTCCGCCCCTCAACCAAACAAGAGGAGCTCACCACTTTGGCGGCACGCGGACATCTCTGCAAATATTTGAGCGGTTTATCGTACCTGGCTCTGTACAAAAACATGATAAGGCAGGGAAGGGCAACAGACACAGACACAACGTGGGCAGCGACACGGTCCCAGACACATGAAGAGGGGGGGATTTGTCCGAAAACAGCCATGAGCAGCAGGGAGAGAGGGATCGCTGCTGTGGGACTGGAAGGGCTCAGGGATGTCAGCAAGGACACGGGGCCATGGGTTGTGGTTGGGGAGCAGGCACAGCTGCGTGGGGTCAGCCTGGAGCAGACCTATCTCGTGACCAATGTCGGACCATCCGCAGAGCTGTCACCCCCCATCCGCACGCTGCTTCCCCCCCAAGTCCCAGGCGGGTACCCCGGGCACCGTGAAGCACCCAGCACTGAGCAGGGGCACGTGTCCCCCGCTGCATTCCCAAGCCCTGACGGGGTTCGGGCTGGCATGCAATGACCCAGCACAGACATGAGCCATTTCATCACCGGTCCTAGGGGACCCCCTGCCACCGCCTGGCAGCCGGTTCGTCTCCTCCCTTCGCTCGTCCCCCCGCCGGCGGCCCCCCTGCCTGCCGGTCCCCGCCCCGGCA
>NW_008825072.1:2640839-2641707 GCF_000699105.1 Pygoscelis adeliae | reverse complement strand
CAGCCTCCCGGTCCCCTCCCATACCCGGCAGGGCCCTGTGCCCTGCCCGCGCAGGGAGCGCTCAGCGCAAAGCCCTTTTTTGGGGGGTAGGTGGAAGGGAATAATGAAGCAGGTCTCCCCACACACACCCCAGTGCGCCTCTCTGGTGTCCAGGGTGGCTGGTGCATGGCACGGGGTCAGGAACCCTCCGTGGGATGCTCTTGAAAGGTGATGCCGAGTGGGTTTTTGGACAGATCTTTTTTTCTCCTTCAGCGTGATGAGTATTTGGGTGGGGAGGGAGGTTGCTTTTCCCACAGTGTCCCTCCTATTTCACCCTCCGTGCCCCCAGGGCAAGGTCACCGCCTCGAGCCTATTGCGGGGATGAGTATTTGGGTGGGGAGGGAGGTTGCTTTTCCCACAGTGTCCCTCCTATTTCACCCTCCGTGCCCCCAGGGCAAGGTCCCCGCCTCGAGCCTATTGCGGGGAGTGTGGTAGCTCCACGCCATCCTTGTTGGGGAGGGGAAGGTCACATCAGCCTGCCGTGACCCCACTGCTCCCCCCCCGCCATTTGTGGGACGACACTGACAAGCACTGGGGTAGCCCAGGAGCCTTTTAGCTGTAACCAGCATGTTGCTCTGTGTTTACCAGTCCAACCTCCACGTTCTTGGTTGCTGGTACAGGACATTCCCCGCCCCCCAACCCTTGTCCCCATAGTCTTCCTTACACATGCACACACGCCTCCCTCACCTGGATTCTCCTGCTAACCTCCCTGCGGCACCCTCAAGGGACACGTGGCTCCAGAGGGGACCCGCTGCGGCCAAGGCTCAGGGATTTCCTCCCCTGTGACCCCAGGCGCGTGCATGGGGCAGGGCAGCATATCAAAGGGGTG
>NW_008825072.1:2632747-2639789 GCF_000699105.1 Pygoscelis adeliae | reverse complement strand
TGGGCTGGGATCCAGCCCGTCGGCCTCCGCCCCACCGATATCGTTGCAACAACCAGGGCTTTGCAGCAGGGGGGTGCGCGGTTCTTCACGCCCCCCGACGCCTATTACAGCCAGGGGGGCAAATCAGAGGAGATCCAGGGAGCCGGGCAGGACCCCTGCACGCTGGCAGAGCTGGGCATCCTGCTGGACACCACGGTGCCTGGGGACAAGGGCTGGCCGGGTGCTGATGCCACAGAGAGCCCTTCCCAGGAGTATTTGATGCAGATCTTCACCCATCCCATCTTCTCTGAGGAGACCTTCTTCCTGGAGCTCATTGACCGGCGGGGAGCGCCAGGCTTCGGGGAAGGCAATATACAGGCACTGTGGAAAGCTGTGCAGGTCTATATGGACCAGCAGCAGTAGTGGCAACACTGCAATCCTCCTCCCTCAGCTGCCCATCCCCTCCGGTCCAACCCTGGGGCAATACGCCACTGTAGAGATACCAGCAGGTGCCTGCGGCATGGCCCAGGTCAGCAGGGACCAAGGGAGGTCTCCTGGTCAAGCCAAAGCCAACTTCAGCATGACAGCACGTTGCTTAGAGCCAGGTCCAGTGATGTTCTGAGCATCCCCCGGGTGATTTCTCCCCCTCCATGGGTTCCCAGTGAGTTACCGGCCTCATGTGAAGAACTTTCTGCCTTAATTTCGTCTTGAGCTAATCAGACTTGTGCCTGCAGCACGGCCAAGGACGCTGCTATCAGAGCAACACCCCCAGACATAGGGGATGAGGGGCTGCCAGAGGGGAGTGGATAACCCAGGGGCCATGGACACCACAGCTCGTCAACAGGTACCACCCAGAGCACGGCCAGCCCCTGTGCAGGGCAAGTGATGGCCTCTTGCTCCTCTCAATTAAAGAATTAACCTGCAAGCACTGCTTTGGTTTTTTTTCTCCTCCCATTTAAGATCTGCCGAGTGCCAGGCGAGGATGAAAGGGCCCTTTCCACTGCAGTCCCTAAACTGAGGCCGCTTGCCCCTCGCGCAGCCCCCAGGACTGGCCCCTGTCCCTGCCAGCCCCAGGCGGGGACACAAGCCTGGGGAGGAGGAAAACCCTTGGCAGCCCCCTGGGAAGAGCCTCCCGGGCTTGTGCTGGGAGCAAGGGTGCTACTGTGCATCAGTCAGGGAAAGCCACAGCATGAACACAGTGGGGAAGAGCTTGACAGAAAAGGTAAAAAAAGGGGGATAAAACCCTACAAAAAGCCCAGGGGATGGCTGCCCAGCCCCATGGAGGAGCAGCCCGCAGGCAGAGCTGCGCAGCCCTTATTTGGGGTCACTAGCAGTTAACACTCAGCCAAGGGGCTTATGGGTGCATTAACGAAGAAACGCCTGCTGTCCCCAGCCCCGATGTAGGGATCCTGCCGGCCATCCCCATATTTGACCGCAGGCTGCCTGACAGCCCCAGCTTAGCACAATGCAACAGAGGCAGGAAGTAACTTAAAAAACCCTACACACTCAAGGAGATTTATTATTAGAAAGCTTGTGTGTGGCTCAGGTTCAGTAAAAACAAGTGTATAAAAAGGGCTATTGGAGAGCAGGAAGGGTACAGCAGCATCCACAATCACTGGCTGGGGCACGAGGTGCAGGCAGGTGGGGACAGGGCTGCGGGAACGATGGGGCCACAGTCTTCCTGCCGCCAGCGAGAAACCCCTGCTGCTGTGAGTCCACAGTGCCGGAGTGGTGGCTGTACAGGGCTGAATAACCCCAGGAGGACCCCAGCTGAGCGGGGAGGGCAAGCCTGGCTCCGGGTCACATCCAGGACCACGCTGGCCACATCAAGGCACAACTCCCACGGGAGAGCTGGCGAAGCCGGCAGACTCTGCAAGGAGGAACGGGAGACCATTACAGGGCTGTGGGCTGGGCGTGCAGCAGCGTAGGGGACACCATCCCAACACCACAGGCAGGACTCACTGTAGTACAGGTCTCTGGTGGTCTCAGATATTAAAGGTGCCATCATGGGGAGGTGGGTGCCCGGAGGAAGGCATAGAGGGAGAGTTGCATCCCAGGGCGGCTGCTGCTTGCTCCCTGTGGCTTTGTCCCCCGCTTCCGCTTGGAGCCCTGCAGGAGAGACACACTGGGGCCAAGCCAAACCCCAAGGGCCCCCACAGCCTCCAGGGATTGCCTTTGAGACAAGGGGGGGACCCTGGTATTGGGGACATCCCAGGCAAAGCCAGCCAGGCAAATCCCCCAGGTGCAGCCCTGCCCCAGGCCAGGGATGCTCCTCAGTGTCCTGGTTTTGGCTGGGATAGAGTTAATGTTCTTCCTAGTAGCTGGTACAGTGCTGTGTTTTGGATTTAGGATGAGAACAATGTTGATAGCAACAACTAAAACATCGGTGTGTTAAGTAGTGCTTACACTCGTCAAGGACTTTTCAGCTTCTCGTGCCCTGCCAGCGAGGAGCTGGGAGGGGGCACAGCCAGGACAGCTGACCCAAACTGGCCAAAGGGGTATTCCATACCATACATCATGCTCAGTACATAAACTGGGGGGAGCTGGCCGGGGGGCAGCAACCGCTGTTCGGGAACTAGCTGGGCATCGGTCAGCAAGTGGTGAGCAATTGCATTGTGCATCATGTATTTTGTATATTTTTATCATTATTATTATTAATATTACTTTCCCTTCCTTTTCTGTCCTATTAAACTGTCTTTATCTCAACCCACGAATTTTACTTCCCCCCGCCCCTGCCCCCCCGATTCTCATCCCACTCGGGGGCGGGAGAGTGAGCAAACGGCTGTGTGGTGTTTAGCTGCCTGCTGGGTTAAACCACAACATTTTGCCTGACCCCACAGCCCAGGGGGGCTCCAGCACTGCACACCGGGGCCCGGCCCACGGCAATATGGAGCAGCTCCCAGGGCTGCACACCTTGCAGCAATGCCCACCTTGCCAGGGCTGCTCTCCTCCCCACGCTGCTTCTCACACGCTTTCAGCACCTGAAGGAAGCACAAGAGAGCCCAGAGCTGAACTGGAGCCGGGACAGCCCACAGATGTTGGGGGGATGCCCCGGGACCCCAGGGAGACAGAGGGAAGGGAGGAAAGGCCCAGGTCCCCCCGGTACCTTCTTCATGGCTGTGGACACAGCTGAGGCATGGAACTCCTTCTCTGTCACCCAGCGGGATGGGGACAAGGCAGGGTCCAGGGTCACGTCTCCATCCAGGGGCAGGGAGTAGACCACATATGTCTGGTGGATGTGAGAGAAGATGTGGACTACCTGCAAGGGGATGAGAAGACATGGAAATGGGCAGGCAGCAGGGGGTGCACTGCTTTCTCAGCTGCCTCACGAGTGCACTGAGTCTGCCAGGGCTCTGAGGAGCAGGGCAAGGCTTGAGAGGGGTGACAGCAGGGAAGGGGCACCCTCCTACCCCTGTGCTACATCCTCCACAGCCGAGCACAGGGGGCTCATGCTGCACGCCTCTGGCTCCAGGCTCACCTCTCCAATGAACCGCAGGCCTCCCGCCACCACTGGCCGCCCCGTCCAGGCCCGGAGGTGATCTGCCAGCACCTCCCTCTGCTTCTCCTCCTGCAGACCCTGAGCCAGCGGGAGGCTGGGGAACTCCCAGAGACCGGCCAGGAGACCTGGGCAGGGGGCACACCAGGAACATGAGCCAGCAAGAGGCACATCTGGGGACACTGAGTCTCATCACATCCCGCTCCCAGACTGCTCTGACCCTCGTGTAAGGTGGGAAGGGGCCGCGCAGTGCCTTCTCCACCCTCCTGCCCAAGCCCCATTACCCGAGCTGGGTCTCTGCACGATGAGGTACTCCGGGGCCCCGTGGCAGCCCCTCCGCTCCAGCACACATGTGGCCGTTCGCGCTGCCCGCGGCTGCTTCTTCGCTGCTTTCCGGGGGAAGTTGGTCACCCCCAGGCTGCTGTCCCATGGCTCCGCAGCTGGGGGACACAGGGGACAGCCCCCAACACCTGCAAACACCGATGTAACAGTCACCACAGGGCCCAGACCTGGAGCCACAACAGAGATCTCCCCAGGCGCTTACCACAGTCCTCAACATCAGGCACTGGGGCAGGTTTTCCAAACAGCTTCTGAGAGGCGAAGCCCAGCTCCTTCTCCACCTGCAAGGGGGGACAGGAATGGGGACAGGCTCATCCACCAGCCCACCTTGTCCCCATGCATGGTAACCCCTCGGGGCCAGCACCCAGGATGAGGAGGTGATGCCCAGCCAAGAACAGCTTGCAGCACTGGTTTGGGACAGGGATGGCTTGTAAGAAGCTTCAGAGGGGACCTGGGGTGACCTTCTGCCACCCCACTGGGACAGCTGGCAGCCCCCAGCCACCCGCAGGCAGGGAGGAGACAGATTTTGGGGCTGTACTTACCCTGCGCCGCGCTCGGCAGTGCTGCTTCACAGGGCACTCCCCACACAGCGGGGCCTTGGGCACACACACAGTTGCCCCCAGCTCCATCAGGGCTTGGTTAAAATCCCCTGGGCGGCTCCTGTCTACCAGGGCATTGGCCATGTCCCTGGGAGAAACAGCAGTGAGCGGCACGGGGCTCTGTGGGAGCCGCTGCCGGCTGCCCCCCTCCTGCCAGTGAGGGGGGATGCTCTTTGGTAGGCAGAGGCAACACGGCTCCTTTCTCCACCACTCCCAGCAGCACCGGCTTCCCAAGAGCTCCCGCACCCCACACCTCTCTCCCTTCACAGGCTCAGCTCAGACTCAGCTCCCCACAGCTCCCGAGTGATCCTGCCCTCAGCAACCAACAAGCACAGCCACCATCGCCTCAGCTCGGAGCGGGGATGGAGCGTTCCCCTTACCAGAGCCGTTCGATGCCGGCCGGGCTGCTGGAGTCAGCACCGATGCACCGCAGGCGGCACAGGACCCGGATCACGTTCCCATCCACGACGCCAGTAGCCTGGGACCAGGAGCTGGGGTTACCATGTCGGGAGGTGCCCGTGCTCCTGGCGAGGCAGGGAGCTGGGGTGCTCCCAGGATGGAGGGGACACACAAACGAGGCCGACCCACAGGCCAAGCTGGGCAGTGGGTGAGACCCACTGCAAAGCAGGGGAGAGCCGGAGCCAAGCAGAGCCCTGGGGAGCCCCTGGCTTGCGAGACCCAGCAGTAGGACCCGACCAGGGGTGGGGCTGGATGGCAGAGAGGGGAGACATGTCCACTGACGCCCAGCTCTCACCTGCCCGTACGAGATGGACGCGATGGCTCCGGCCGTGTATCGGCCCACTCCTGGCAGCAGCTTCTGCAGGTCCTCAGCCGTCCTGGGCATCTGGCCGGCCAGCTCAGACACCACCTGGCAGAGAGGGGGCCGGGGTCAGGGGAGCAGCCAGCGTGCGTGCGCGCAACCCATTTTACCCATAGTAAGATGGGATCCCAGCCTCTGTAGCCTTGTGCCAGCAGCACACAGCCCCAGCGAGGCAGGGCAGGCAGGAGCCAGCGCCAACGCATGGGCTGCAGAGGGCTTTGGAAATGCCCCCCACAGCCCAGCACCAGGGCACCTTCCTTGCTGCCTCCTGCAGACGCTTCCCTCTCGAGTAGTAGCCAAGTCCGGCCCACAGCTCGTTCACCTCCTGCTCCAAGAGACATGGCACAGTGTTAGATGAAGAGCTACGAGGGCAGGGAGAGCACCCAGTCCCAGCCAGCAATGCTCACCTCCAGGGACGCCTGCGCCAGAGCCTGCAGCGTTGGCCACTTCTGTGGTACAGAGGGAAGAGGACAAGTCAGGGACAAGCAGAGCCATGCTCTGCAACTGGAGATCTGCCACAGGCAGTGGACAAAGTCTCCAAAGGGGGCAGCCTGTGGGCACAGGACTCTGTGAGGAAGAGTCACCTGCATCCAGCGGTTGTAGTAGTCGATCACTGTAGCCACCTGTGTCTGCTGGAGCATGATTTCAGACACCCACACTGCAGGGAGCAGGACAGGCGTCAGAGCAGAGGCACCAACGCCACCCACACCTCCTGCCCTGGCCACGTTAGTACTGGCTACAAGCACTGCAGTGGCATCCAACACATGGGACCCCTTCCCACCCTTGCTCCTTCCCCACATGCTGTCCCACAGGAGCTCCCTCAGGCCCAAAGTGGGCTCTCAGACCCCCCAGCGCCTTGCAAGTGGGGCTCAGTGGTTCTCGTGGCCACCCCAGGCAGCTTGTTCCAAGGATGGCAACTGAAGCCACATTTCCTCACAAGGCCATATTGCACATCCGTGTCAGGGGGCAATGCGCAGCGGGGCACCCCACGCGGGGCACCCCACGCAGGCCGGGGCACAGGCCCTGCTCCTCACCTGCATATGCCCGCCTGTCGGTGTCCGGCTCAGTTGCTGCCTGAAAGGGGAGGAAGATGGGGTGTGAGAAACAAGGTGACACAGGACCCCATTGCAGAGGGCACCCGCATATAAAATAAAATCGCTTGTGGTGTGAACACTGCATAGGAATCTGCAAACAAAATATTTCCCCTAAGCGCTCAGAAGTTCTGAGTTTGGGTTAATCAAGTGACAGCCAAAGCACCTTTTCCTTGACAAAGCATGGGGGATGTCACACTCCTCCCACAGCCAGAGTTTACCTCAGAGGTTCAAAGATCCCACCAGAGGAGCTGTCCCGGACCCGAGCCCCTCTGCACGGGAAGCAATCGCAGGCAGATGTAAGCCCCACGGAAGGGCCGTGCAGTTCCCAGCACCATTCAGACAGACGTTGTTGTAAAGCTGACGCCCACTCCCAGCACCCCAACCACCGCCTAACCACTTGTTGCCAGGCCGAGCGCAGGGCGAGTAGGAGCTCTAATAAAAACGCTCAGCAGGTTTAAAGCAAATACATGGGAAGCCTTTTCCACGCAGCGCTCGCTGCTGCAGGATGCCACGGAGGGAGGAACAAAACCAATTCAAAAGACAACTAGACTAAGTTTACCAGAGGAAAGCGCTCAGGCTCGGAGACCGTGTTTGAGAAGCCTGGTTTCACCCTTCACTGTTCGTACCTAGGGACAGGCTACAGACAACCCACCGCGAACTGCCAGGACCAGCCGGGAGCACGCTCTCATTTCCAACACCCCCTTCCACTTCCATG
>NW_008825072.1:2632475-2632687 GCF_000699105.1 Pygoscelis adeliae | reverse complement strand
AGGGTCTGGTTCCTGGCCACGGCACCCCTGCCTCCCGCCGCCTCCCCTTACCAGCGCCCTCCAGGGAAGGTCCCGCTTGCATTTGTCGTACCAAGCCAGCAGGCTCCCGCGCAAGGCCTCGATCTCAGCCGGGTCGCTGAAGAGATGCCGGGCGGGCGGCGGAGCAGGCGCAGGAGCCGGGGCCCCTGCCAGGAGAGCGGCGCGGGGTCAGG
>NW_008825072.1:2570900-2631056 GCF_000699105.1 Pygoscelis adeliae | reverse complement strand
GGGCGGTCGCCGCGCGGCCCAGGCCCCGCTCCGTCCTCTCCCTGGGCGTCGCGTGTTTCAAGCGGCTCCCCGAGCAGGTAGGTGCACGGGCCGCTGAGCGGCCGTTTCCTCTTGTTCCCGCCTGCCGAGGGAGCAGCGGGCACCGGGGCTCCGCTGGGAGACGGGACTCAACCCGCCCGTGCTCCGCGGGTCGGCCCCTGGCTTTTTCGGCAGCTCCCTGTGACAGGTGTGCCTGTATTGCTTTGCACGCTCTCCTCCTGCAGTCCGAGAACACGTACCTCTGCCAGATCTACAACCTGACGCTCCTCTGCATGGAGGATTATATTGTCGAACCCCAGTCGGTGCAGTTCCTGGTGCAGCACGGCTTTGACTTCAACAAGCAGTACTCCCAGGGGATTCCTTACCACAAGGGCAACGACAAGGTACAAAACAACTCTCCTTCCGACACCTCAGCTTGCTCTGCCCCAGGTTTCTGGGGAGGCTGCCGGCTTCCCCCGGTCCTGGCGTCTCCCTCGCAGCTGCTGAGTGAAGATGGGCTCATGCCGGGGCCTCGAGTGCAGCGTTATCCCTTTCACCTCCGTGCCGTTTCATATCCAGGCTGTCACTTGTTGCAGTTGCTTTTCCAAATATTTGGGCCTCTGTTTGGTGAGAGCAAGAAATAGCTGTAGGCAGTACTCTGCTACAGCAGGCTCTGAGGACTTCCCGGGGTGGTGGCAGGTCATGGCGCTGAGGCTCGTTGACTAATCCTCCTTCTTGCAGGGCAATGAGAACCAGAGCCAGAGCGTTCGGACTTTTTTTCTGGAGCTCATACGAGCGAAGAAGCCTCTCGTTCTCCATAACGGCCTGATCGATCTGGTCTTCCTGTACCAGTGCTTCTATGCTCACCTCCCGGACAGCCTCGGCACCTTCACCGCTGAACTCTCGGAAACGCTTCACGCATACGACACCAAATACGCTTCAGAGTTTGAGACTCGCTTTGTAGCATCCTACTTGGAGTATGCTTACAAGAAGTGGTGAGCGGCGCTCTGGTATTTAAAACTTACGGGAGGAAAGGCAAAGGGAGCATCAGTGTTTTGTTTGTTTGTCCATCCAGGCAAGGGGGTTGGCTCTTTGTGTTATCCCCGTGAGCAAAGAAAGGTGCTTTTCAGGTAACTCTGCCCCGTGCTCTTCCCACTTCTAGGACGGGTGCTGAGTGCATAAGTGCGCATGTGGTAATACGCCTTATCTGTTCGGTGAGCAGCTGCTGGAGGAGGATTTCTGGCAGCAGTTTTGACCACAGAGTGATCTGATCTAACTGAAAAATAATGGATGCACTGCACGGCCCTGGTCCAGCAGGGCCGCAGCAGGAACACACACGGAAGAGAGACCCTTAAAACTCAGTTAGAGAGCAAACGGAAACAGGGCTGTGCCCGCAGGGTCTGCTAGTTATAACTCGGTTTTGTAAGGGAAGGTGCAGTCAAAGGGTGAGTGCTCCCTGCGCCTCCTGACGCTGACCAGCTCTGTCACGTGGCCGGCACGTGACGCTGGCGTGTGGCCAGCTACAGCTCCCATCGCTTTCCTTCCGAGCAAAGGTTGTGCTCTTGTTCCAGGGTGTTCTGTCTTGCTTCCTGCCCCCCAGCTCTTTGTGGGTATCTTCCAGGCAGACGCAGGCTAGAAGCAGAGATGTCTGTCCACTTCACCCATCAGTCTGGTCCCTGGTTCTGCACTCCCCACGCAACCTAAACAAGCCCCTGGCAGTGATACAGCCCCTTGAATCTCCACTAAACTGAAGTCACGCTCTGTGCAGAGGAGAAATGGTATTTTTAGGGACTGTTTTATATCGGGAAATGCCATTTTGACAGGTCTGAAAACGTTCAAGATAGCTGTTCTCAAACATGAGGATGCTTTGTTTTGACGGGATAAAAATACTTTTTAAACTGACCTCTTAAATGTTTTAACCAACAATTCTAGTTGCATGGAGCTTTCCAAAGGTTTTCGGCCTTTTAGACAGCTCCTGGGACAAAACAGTTCTTTTCTCATGAAATAGAAAAAGTTTGTTGTCTGCATTGCCCGGGTTCGACCTGTCTGGGCGGTGGCTGCTGGATGCTCTACATGATACCTCGTTTTGGGGCATTTCTTCTTTGTCCGTTAACATTATTAAGAATAACACATGTCTTAATGCCTTTAATATTTAAAACCAAGCTATGTGTCCCCTTCCCCCATAGCTTCACCAGAGACACTGTTGTCCCTGCCTGTATGTCGGCGTAAGAGAAACCAACCTTTAAATCGGCACAGAAGCAACTGCTTACTAAAGCTGTTCTCCTGGGACTGAGTTTCTGTCGAGCCGGCTAGAGCTCAAGAGCAGGAAACTAGTAGAGTTGAGACTTGTGGAGAGCAGCGTTGTTTGCACCCGCTCCACGCCGTGGTACCTTCAGTGAGTTAACTGCAGTAACTGTGTACTCTTGTTCCAGCAAGCGGGAGAACTGCAAGCTGAAGGACTCCAGCGGCCAGCACCTCACTGTTGAGTTCTGCAACTACCCTGCCAACATGTCCCGTTACATTGACTATCGCCACTGCTCTCTGGAAGAAGAAAGCCACAGTGTGGGAGCGGGAAATAAAGTGCCTGTCTGTGAGAAATTTTCGGTAAGTAACATGAATCCCTGCTTCCTTCCTGGCTCCCTGATAAGAGCCACATGTGGCCAGAGCAGGAAGTGGTAGGAAAGCACCTGGGAACTTCCCCTTGCTTGCTT
The DNA here is from genome assembly GCF_000699105.1 of Pygoscelis adeliae. Lineage (NCBI taxonomy): Eukaryota > Metazoa > Chordata > Aves > Sphenisciformes > Spheniscidae > Pygoscelis > Pygoscelis adeliae. The sequence goes on along the minus strand of NW_008825072.1, from coordinate 2,628,327 downwards.
CACAGTACAAGGAAGATTTTCAAGCTTCAGGTGGCTTCATGGCGGAAAGGGCAATAGCATGCTCTGTTTGGAGGCGGTGAATTCCACAGGCTACGTTAGACACAAAGATTCAGAAACAGATTATGTGGCCCTAAATAGTGGGATGGTACAAGATACAGTACCCATTGCTGGCTTGGGAGGGCTGTAAGTTCTAAATTAGTTTGCCTTGTCCTCTGAGCAAGAAATGCCACCTCTCCCCTCCCCCATATCTTGATTAGATATAAGAAAATATTACTTGTCTGCAGCTTCTGGGACTGTAGTACAGTATGATTCACAGCATCTCGGGTCCTCGTGCTGCTACAGCAGTAAACAAAGAGCCCATCTGATCAGATCATAAGTGGTTTCAGATGCTTCAGGGAGAAAAGGAGCTCTTCCAGATGTTGCACGTTACTGTCACAGAATGACACAGGTTGTGTAAACCTCTGGAAGTTTCTCCTCCAACCACCAACTCAGTGTCGCTCAGAGCCTTGTTTGGTGAATTTTGAAAATCTCCAAGGACAGAGATTACAAAACCCCTCCAAGCCCCTTGTTCCAGCGTTTGACCACTCATTGTGAAAAATGTTTTTCTATATATCTAGTCAGAACTTCCCCTGACTTGTTACCACTTCACCTTTCCCTGTGCTCCCCTCAGAGGAGTCTAGCTCCATCTTTTCTATAACCTTTGCTTTAGGTAGCTGCAGATAGCAACTAGATATCCCCTCAGCCTCATCTTCTCCAGGCAGAACAAACCCACCTTCCTTGGCCTCTCTTCATACAGTGTGTGCTGCATCTTGACAGCCCCCTGCTGCGCTCACTGCAGTTGGTCAATGCCTTTCTTGTGTGTTGTGGGACTGTAACTGGGCGCAGTGCTCCCAATACAGCCTCACGAGCCCTCAGTAGAGGGGAATAATTAGCTCCGCTCTGTGTTCTGGTGATAAGCTGCTCTGACCAGGAGGCTGGCGGCTACAGACCTCTCTTTCTCCCTAGGCCTATGGCTGGTGTCCAAAAGGGGTGAAGTGTCCACAGTCTCATAACATTGACCTCATAATTGATGAAGACGACAAGCTTTGGGAGGAGAAGCGGAAGAAACGGAAGCACAAATGGAAGCGTCGGAAGAACACAGAAGAGCCTGCAAAGGCATTTGAGCAGGAAAGCTCAGGGAAAGAAGTGGAGCTAGCTCAGAATGGGGAGGAGGGACCACCACGAAAACAGAGCTGCTTTGAGCCTGCAGCTGCTACAGAGGCGGCAGAGATCACACCCAACAGTGAGGGCAGGCCACTGGAGGAGAACTCCATGGACACGGAACCAGAGGTCAGCTCAGACACCAGTGCACAACGGGAAGAGGCTCTGGGGAGCACTGAAGGAACTGCTGCCCAGGTAGCAGCTGCTGTGAGCCCTTCAGCCACGGGAAATGCCTCTGACAGTGACCAAGTGGAGGGGAAGTCAGAGGTTCCCGCTGGGGTGGGCTCAGTCAATCACCCAGACATCCCCAAGACTGAAGCAGCATGTGCTGCAGAAGAGCAAAAGGAAACCCATGGTCCACCGTCACAGGGAGGCACACACCGAGCTGGCTTTGATGCATTCATGACTGGCTACATCATGGCTTACGTCTGGATGCTCAAGAAGGGAAAAAACACGGACACTGGTGCAGAGCCCTGGTTGCCAGACTGCCACAATAAACTGTACCTCAGTGGGAAGTCAGTGCCACTTCAGATAGTGAAGAGCTTGTTTTCTAAATCTTCCAAAGCTCACAGCCAGAAGATGAAGTTGGCTTGGGCCAGTGGATAGAGCTAGAGGACTCCTCCCTGAACTGAGCTTTTTTTTTCCCCTCAAGTTTTTAAGTTCTTTATTCCAGCAAGAACTGACCAGATGAAGAGCAAATTTCTTATCCCTGTTTTTGTTTTAACTTCTGACCGATTAAATTGCTCTCAATTGGAATTCCCCCTGGTGTTCCTTAGCGGCATGTTGGGCTGTGAAGGCAGGGGTGAGGTTGGAGAAGAGGGATGAAAAGCGCACCACTCCAACTGCACCTAGGGCTGCAAGTTTCAGTTCCGTGCTCTGCACTCAACATGGGTTTTGAAAAAACAACCTAGGGTTGCCTTGCTGGAAAGACCAGATGCTAGCTACTTTAGCATGGGTTTCACTTCTTGCAGAAGATGAAAAGGGTAATCCCTTGATAACAAGAGGAGACAGAGGCCAGAGCTTCCCACTTAACTTCTTGGCATGTTAGAGCCCCAACCTCCTCCCAGATCTTGCCTTTATCCTTACTGCACCTACAGCCTTACTACGTGCTGCCACTTAACCTAGTGGTTTAGGGTGGGACAGACCTTTTCAAAACAACCATGTGCTAAAGGTCAAAGTCTACCTACAAAAACACATCTGAAAGCTCCAGGCTGTTGACCCATAGAACCAGCTTGAGAGAAAATGCTATAAACAGTGACTGGAGGAAGATGCGATGCTTCTGCCAGACACCAGATGAAAGCAGGCTAGCTCTTCAGGCAAAGCATACGTTTTTGTCAATGTTTAGTCAAGTGTTACTGCTTTCAGTCACTGCTGGTAGGGTAATTCCCTATAACCCTCATAATTATTTCTAAGGAAGTCAAAAAAGAAAAAAAGTGTTGTGGGTTTGTTTTTTTTTTAAAGAAAAAAGAGACACTGACCATGGTTGGTTTAGAACATGCACCTGGGAGAGCTATCCCACTTCATATTTGTACTCTACCTTAATCTTGGTTACAGCAAACATAGAAAAGACCTTTGCTCCTACAGGAGAGAAGGGAAGGAGAAAGCTTCTCCTCCCAAATGGGCCAGCTGATGCTAGTGCAGGGTAACTGCATGCAGAACCAAGCCACAGCAGGTCTTCAAACTTAGAAGTAAGGGGAGATGCAGTGGGACTTAAAGCCAGATGTGGTCCTCTCAAACTGCACTGCTTCCTGTGCTACCGAAGCCACTCTGTAGGGCTAGAACAGAGCAGCCACAACGGCAAGCTCCCTGCAGGCTGAGTGCTATCAAAAGCCATCTTGTCTTGTAGGTCACAAGTTACTGCCTACGCTTCAGAGTGCTATAAGGCAGAGCAGAAAAAGTCCTTGAGTCTCGTGGATTTAATAATGTAACACTTCAGTAAGATGCAGGAGAGAAATAACACTGAGTAAGGGTGACAGTTCTCCCTGTTTATAATTCAGCACCGAGTAATAGTGAATACAATCTCAAGCCAGGTATTAATGTCATCCATAGCTTAAGTAAGCATTTGAGCCAGCTTTTTTAACCCAGAGTTGCCCTCTTAATCACAAGACTCAGGCCTTGATTTTATTTTTATTTTGAAAGCAAGTTGGGAAAGTTTACAAAACCTGACCGAGAAAAAATTATGAAAATATTTAACTGGATTCATCTTTGGTTACTTCTTATTGCAGTTCCAATAAAACATACACCATTTCTATAGTTCAAAAGAAGTCAGAAGGTCAATCAACATAAAAACAAGACGTGCTTTCTTTACATATTCATAAATATCCACAATATTAGAAAAGTTGTTTTGCAAAGATTTTTTTTCTGGCAGTGTTAACTTACTATTATACACAGGCTACAAACTTCTTCCTAAGCCTTTAATTACAAGTTGAGCTATTTACAGACTGCAAAATATTAAGACGTAAAACTCCTTCATAAATACGAAAATAGATCATCTCGCAAAGATCTTTATACTTAATCAAATATCTGGCTGCCCCTCCTCCCAAAAAAAAGGTTATTTGTTTTGCATAGAAATGTAGTGACATGCAATATAAACAATAGCATTAAGTGCAAACAGGAATTATTCAAGTGTCTTTAGTTGTACTGGCAAAAAATACCAATGCTCTGTTACACATAATACATCAATGCCTCTCCAACTATACTATAGCCCCTTGTCTGCACTGCTTTTGAGGGGCAGCAATTCACATGCATTCTCTTAGCTGCATTTTATCAACCTGCAACCTCAACAAAAATAGCTTATAACAGACATTTAAATGAATTCAACATAGAAAGATTTAAAGTGAATTAAAAATATCTTTGATCTCTTCAGGGAATCTAGCAATGTGTAGAAAGTGTTTTAAAAGAGCAAGAACTGCTCCCATAAGAAAGTCAAAAATCATGATAAAATCCAATCACAATAAAACTTTGTCACATCACTGTAAAACAAGGAGTTTGCTGACCACATGTTCGTATTCATGTTCATCAGTAGCTGTCAGAAAATGGCCCCTGTAGAAAAGCACCCTCAGGTAGGCAGAAAACCTAGGAGTATTTACTAGGTGCAACCTAGATTCAGCTTTACACTACCAAAGGGATGAGATGTAGTGAGTGCCAACTGCATCCATACCCTTGGAAACACTGGGTTTTAGCAAGCACTTAGCTATTTTAAAATGGCCTTTTACTCCAGTTTCATACACATGCCTCTTTTCCCATGCAGACCACGAATCCAGGAAAGGCTTGAGCCGCTATTCGTTGGCATTTCTCTTTCTGACATCTCCACCTCAGTACAAAGCTAGAAAAGTTGATAGATGTGCCCTATGCACGTCAGCTGGCTATGCTTAGAGTGAACATTTAAGAAAATAAAATTTTAGCCATGCTGCTTTGTAAGAGAGCTATTCAGGGCAGGGAAACTTTTAAGAGACAGCGGTGTAAGAAAACAGATGAGGTCACTGTGATGGGTGCCATAGAGGTACCCCAAGCCTGACTGCACAGGCTTTGCAGTGTTGGAGAGGGCAACAGGCTTCATGATGTGCTGTCAGTGCTGACAACTAGGGCTAACGCAAGCCACAGAGCAGCCAGAGGTGTGCATGTGCTCTCCGACGAGGCTGCAGGCAGTTGTAGGATGCTGGACAGCTTCGTCACAGCCTGGTGATCCAGAAGTAAACTATTCCTTATTATTGCTTGTTTGTCTGAAGTCACACACCTATATGCATCTTGTGACAACAGAAGCTGGTGCTGATGGTTTCCCTCCCGAAAGATTACAGTGGTATAAAAGATAGAAAGATTAAAAAAAAAAAAAAAAAGGCACCAGGCAGGCAACTAGCTGGCGAGTGAGTTCTGCTGACTGTTTCCCTGCCTTCAAAAGAAATTATGCACTCACAGTGCCAGCCATACAAGCCACTCTGCACTCTGCAGACACCAGCCCTGCAGACAGGATACACAAGACAGACTACTCTACAGATCAGCACCTTCAAGAGGCAGGGAGGCGTGGGCCAAAAGGGGTGATCTTGGTAAGGATAGGCATCTCCTCTTTCAAACTGCTAACAGCTGCCTAATCTGGCATGGACTGTGCTAAGTAACTCAGCGACACTGGGTTTGTCATTTAATTCTTCACAGCCACTGCAAAGGGATAACTGCTGCTCAGGTTAACACATACTTCACAAGAGGAAGTCATAATTAAAACTCACAGAATAGTTACCTACACCTCTGGAAAGATAAGCATCTCAGCCAAGAAAGAACTAAGGCTTTCTCCTTCATCCTTTCTTTGAGATAGGAAAAGAGTAGGAGTAGTCTTGCTTCTATCAGAGACTAGCTTACATTTTCCATCCTTACAAGAGAGCAGGAAGAGAGTTTAACAGGCTACCTGGATGAAATTCTGGACTTCACTGCATCACCATCTGCTCAGCGGGCATGCAATGCATACCTCGGTTAGGAATGATAATACAGGTTAAAAAAAAAAAAAAATTAAAAAATCCCATGTTGTTGGGACAACGATAGTTGGAAAAGGGCAGGATGTTGCCAAATGTCATCACAGAACAAGCTTTCCTGTACATCGCATCCTAGAGCGGGGATCTCTGATGCTGGTTCCACATTTTTTAAAAAAAAAAAAAAAAAAAAAAATATCATCCTATTCAGTGACAGGAGAAGCCGATGAAGATAACAGCTTCTTTCTGTAGAAGAAAAAAAAATTAATTTGAAACAAGCTAATTTTTTTTCAGTTTGACTATTCAAAGCCCTTCTGTGAGTCTACTATCTATCCTCTCCAAGAGCACTTGTGTGGCTGCAACACTGCTGGCAACTTCCCCTGAGCAGGGGATTCCTGTCCTCTATCAAGCAGTCTGGTTTTAAAAAAGGAGCCATCATTACTGCAGCGATATCAATGAGATGGGATATCATTCCAGAGAGGGAAGCAAATGTGACCCTTCTAGCTTAGTGGTAATAGTCAACTGTGATGTAGATATTGTATTTAACTAACTATTCTGCAGAAACACATCATGATGTCTGTCCATTCAGCTCTTCAGAGAGAAGAGCCCACCCCCGCAAAAAGCTCAGTACAACTGGTACTTTCACTGGCAGTTTCTCCAGAAGCCCAGAAATGACAATGCCTGGAATATGGCTCTCCTCTTGCACCCTGGGCAAATCTTCCACATTTGGGTTGAGGTCCATGAAAAGCTGTGCAAGGAGGAGAGCGGGGCTTACCACATCCTGCTTCCTTGCACTAATGTATTACACATCATTACCAAATCCCAAGGGAAAATGAAACACCAGGGAACAGATTCTTCTTGTTAATTGCGGAGTACTTGTCATGTGACTCAGCCTGCAGATTGCGCCAGCATGAGGGTTTTTTTTTTTGCTGGTTTTGAAAGAAGAGCTTGTTTAATGCTGCAACAGCATTCACAGCAGCTCTGGGACCAGACAGCATTCCTATCTGCTCAACATAGCTCTGAAAGATCTCTGTGCCTGTTTCTAAAACAGAGGTTGCAACTCACGTGCACTGCTGCAGAATGTTAATGCAAAATCTGCAGCGGTTTAGAGCAGCTGGCCAGTCAGGGGAAGAGGGAAAACCTAAGGGTCACTCTTTCTACCCAACATGGAGCTTAAGGCCTTGAAATGCTCCATCCTGGAATCCAGGTCAAACTGTTTACACTGTGCCTGTTCTGGCTGCTGCCTCTTGGAAGGACTGTGGGGCCCACATGGCCATTCTGGCTGGAGCAGTTCCCCCTCCTAATGCAAATCAGGGAAGGGAATAAGCACAGTTTGAAATAAAGTTAAAATAATCAGTCTCTCCAGAGGCTATCTGTTTGACAGCCAGTTTCTACCATCTGCTGAGTCTCTTTCAAATGTGAAGCCCAGCACTATAGAAAAACAGAGTTTAAGCGACTGGGAACAACTGTTCCCTCAAGGACATGTTCGGTTTGAGCCCTCTCTTCATATGTCACAAGTTGACTGCGTGCTGCCACTTGCTGAGATGTTGGAGAAGGTCTGAGGCAACGGGGCAGGATTGTCCCCATCCTGCTCCCTGAAGGGCCATGCCTCTCTCTTCAGCTCGGTGGAAGGACTAACGCTGAACAGAGGCTTTGCAGACTCCAACGGAGTATTTTTCAGTAGGTCATCTTCCACCTCCATCTCTTCAGAAGGGAGACAACCTGCAAACACTTGTGAGGAGCCATGTCCCTCAGAGTTCACTGAATTCTCGACTGGGAGCTTTTTGTAAGATAGTGGCTCAGGCTGGGCCAGCACTAATGGTTGATTACATGCTGGATCTCCACACGTGTTCTCAATACGGCAAAACCCATTTTCCTCCTGGGCCACTGGCCCATCTGAACAGTCCATGTCCTCTTCTTGTCCTGGTACAGGAAGAAATTCTGCCCTGTGAGGCTTGGCTTGAAAGGGGGGAATCTCTGACACACCATATTTACTGCTGCTCAGCAGTTTTTGCCGAACCTCTGCACCTAGCTGGGTTGGGTCACACCCGCTGACAGTTGAAGACAGTCCCCCGAACAGGCCATATTCCTTGTGTGGCAATTCAGGAGAGAGTGGAAGTGACCTGCATCTCCTCCCAGGAAGAAGGGAAAATTCTTGCCAGTCTGTGCTATACGCCTGCCGAAACTGGGACTGGCTGGCTTTCAGGCCTCCACCTGCCTCTGGAGAATGCAAGTCAAACACAAGGGAGATCACAGACTTGCTTGGCATGTCAAAGAATTTGATCTTCCCCCCCTTGAGGTCCTCCCGCGCACTGAAGGGATTTACTTTCCGGCCTAACCCTTTGTTTGGTGTATAGTAGGGGTCCTGCACATTTATCTTCCTGGAAGGCTTGCGGGAGAATATATCCGACTGGCTGCGTGACAACCAGATGTTCCGACGCGGACGGGGTGACTTGGGTGGGATCTTATCATCCAGGGAACTCAAACGTTTTACTCCTGGTCCTTTTTCAATTGACCCTGAGTAGAAAAAAAGAAATACTCTTAGCTTAAAGGAGCTATATGCCTGCATGTCTGCTCACTCACAGAGCCTTCATGACAATTTTAAAGAAAAAGCTCCATTTCTGATGTTCCAAAGTATCTCCCATAAGCACGTTTGCTCATTCCTTACAAGTTCCTGCACAAACACAAGGACACCATTCCCTTCTCCTTAGTGTATTACTGGTTTCAAATGCGGAGATTTGGCAGCCCTGTCCACAAGACCTTTTAAATCTACAACAGTCAAAACTACATTTAAAAATATTCTCTCCTCTTTACTCATGCCTCAGGCTAATTAAAAGCCATGTTTAAGACTTGAGGAAATGCAAATTCAGTTAATGCCATCTTACTACCCTAGGCAGTGAAACTGGACTGCTTCTTTATCATTTTGTGATAAAATTTGCCACCCATATTATGGGGGATGCTAATTTGGCAAAACAATATTGTCTTCAGAAAAAACAAAGGAAAGGAAACTACAAAAATTTGGCAGGAATGAAGAAGTCTTTTCTTGTTTTATCCAAACTCTGTATTTTAGGGCCCCTTCAAACCTCCTCACTGCCAGTACACTGACACAGCAGAGATGGCACAGGGTGGTCTTGGAGAAGAACAGTTTGCATGTTTCTAGATTTATCATCCTGGCTTCCAGCAGAGGTTGCCCAAGATCTGTTGATGATACTGACCATAAAAGAGAACAAGTACAAAACGTAGCTGCCAAAGGAATTGGGACTTTTTCATCCTGATGGGAAAAGTCTAAGACCAAAATAAATGCCCCTCCTGATACCATGAAGAGTTTAAATCATTCCATCCCAGCCTTCATTCAGTACATTATCCAACACAGAAACTAGGGATATATGAGATTTTGACTCTAATGAATAGGAGTTAAAAAGTTGTACATATGCATGTGTGTGTGTGTATTTGCGCACATACACACACACACGTATATATATAAATGAAAGCTGTATCACTAGAACAGGATGGGAAAAATTGTGGTTGTTTAGGAAAAGATGCTAACTCCTCGAGTGTTTGGAACATGCATCTGCCACTGGCTCTCAAGGTGCCTCTGAAGAGCTGTGGTGATATAAAGAAGTGATATCTCCTTTTGATTACCATTTCCAGAATAAGCACATATGGATTTCCACTTTTCCCTTTAAATACTGCCACCATTTAGACTGTAGTCACTCCACCTAGGAAAGACTATGCAAGTCGAAGAACAGCATGTAACACTTCTCCAAGAAGATGCAAATCTGAGATGTAGTCCAAAGGGAGAATACCAGGAAAAAGAAAGGAAAAAAATTGGGGGGGGGGGGAACCACATGCCACCCCCCACCCCCAAAAGAACCCCCATCCAACCAAACAAAAAATTTTCCTTTTTAACTTGCACCTCTTTTAGATGCTTTCCAGGTGTGGGAGAACTACCACATGCATGCACTCCATGTGGTTTGAAATACAGAACTTACTTCAATCTATAACCATATTTACAGATATATAGATATGTATATATATCGTGTATTTATGTATACACAATATGAGAAACTATTTTTACTGTACTCAAAGTTTCCAATGCCAGAAGTCTACTAACATAAAAGATACCCAAGTCAGAATATGCCCCAGCCTACAAGAACTGCTTGCAGTTTGCTCCCCACACCAGGTGGCACTAGACAGCTTTAGATAAAGCCCTTCAAGGCCAGCATTCCCAAGCAGATCTGGGATTCATCTTTTCCCTGGTCTTTTTATAATACTCTTGCATCTTCTCTGCTCTTCCTCCTGAAGGAATTTAAGAAGCTTCTAAGTGTTACATGTAACATACACCAAAGAAATTATGTATATGCACTAAGTATGGCAAAGCAGAAGTTGATGAATTTTCATATACTATTAGCAACTTACAAAACCATTCCCACATGAACTCTACATCTCCCCTCAACAGCTTGTGGGCAGAATCTTTTGAGGCACTTTGGAAAAGAACAGCTAACAGTTTCTTAAAGGACACTGCAGTGCAAAGTATATAGTATTGTTCCAGAATAATTTTCAGGCTTTGAGTAAAATCATTCATAAGCTATAAATATCATATATAGCTGAAATCCCAGTCTTCAAAATACGAAGCATTGTACCCTTTTGCTCTTAGCCTGCAGCAATGTTTGTACAATACAGACACTTACCTTTGAGTTTTCTTTCACTGTTGTCGAGGTTCAAAAACTTTCTCTCTCTCTCCGAGTCCTCATTTCTCAGGCGGTTTAAAATCTCCTCCAGTGTTTTGACAGTATCAGCAAATGAAGGACGCAAGTTTGGATCCATCTGTGCACGCACACAAATCAAATAAGTTCATGTGGGTTTGTCCATGCTATTCTACTTACACAGTGGACAGACAGAGGGACAATCTGAACTGAGGAAATTCAAGACCATTTTAAGAAGTGTGTTGTCATTGCAAAAAAACTAAGTAAAGCAGGGGAAAAGTAGTATTCTGTCCCAGTTTACGTCTATTATACCACTGACATGTAATTACCAAGTTGTAAACATTCTATGATGAGGACGCATTCTAAATTGAAAAGGTGGGAAGCTGTTAGATTCAGGGTGTGACAGGGTTTTGTTTGTTTGAAACAGCTTTCATAGTTCAAGGATTTCTTTCTGGACTCCAGTTATAAGTCAGAGATTATATATCAATGTAATTTCAAAATGTGCCTGAAGCAATAAGGATTAAACAGAGCAACTTGTCTATGTCATTCTTTAAAAGTTTATAATTCTTCCATCATCTTTGTGGCTTTAATTGAAACCCACCTAAAATGGCATTGCTGATTTCAAAGTTTAAACTGTTGTATCTTTGCATCTGTTAATTAGCTTTACTACTTGGTGTGCTGGTCTGTCTTGTGAGGAAGCAAGATTGGTTATATACTCTGACAAAGTAATACAACAGAAAAAAATCCATCTTTGCCCAAGTAAAATACCCTCCCAGTCATCAGTATGTATTCAGTTTGTATTTATCAGTATGTATTTATTTATTCACCCTAGTAGAAATGGATCTTTAAACAAAGTCCAACCCTAAAATTGTACTAGAAGGCAAGCAGCTTAATTTAAGTAGTAACTTCAAACGCCTTTCATCATTTTGAACATTGATCCTGTATATATGTTACAGGTTTAACTACTGTAGGTAGCAATGTCTAATTCAGCAGCTGAAAGTTAACCTCATTACACTATTAAAAAAGATTCCACTTGACCTGATCCCTGTGTCCAGCCCTCTAAAGGCTTTTTCAGAGCAGGCAAGCCCAGACAGATCTCACCTCTAGTACAAAGGGGAACAGCGGTGCTTTGTAAACAACAAACCCTACAGACCTCCCTGATACTGCCTTGCAGGTCCTACGAGATGGATCTTTCTGAAGAGAATTGGTATGATCAGCAATGCCAGAACACCTTCTGGCAACGTGGGGTAAAGGGCTAAAAATTCATACGTACAGTAATAAAAAACAAAGAAATGACACTCAAAGAGCTCAAGAGCAGCAAGAAAGTTGTTCTAATGCAGCAGCTGGAATTTCCTAGCATAGGAAAACGTCTTTTGCTGCTTTCCCTATTTCACTGGAAGAGCAGGGCAGGGGCAACACCAAAGCACACACTCTGTACTCTGACAAACTTACTAATTTGGGAAGCTTAGAGAGCTTGTTGCAAGCTACAGAAAGTAAGAAGAGCTCTCTGGCTATTTTAATTTGTGCTAGGTAAGATCCAGGACAAGAGTAGCAATGGAAAAGTAACTCAGAGCAACATTTGCCTCTTCCATCCCCGAGCAGTCCAGATTCTGCTCAAATGGAATAGAAGGTTCTTCCTCAAGGCAGCAGCTGCCCACAGCTCATCTCGTGCTGGTTAGCTTTTTGCATGATCATACATGATTACATTTATAAACATTCGCACAAGTAGGCTTATAGTTGTTGGAGAGCCATAAGTTTTAGACCTCCTTGCACATACTTACTTTAAAAAACATTTTATAACAGCAAATTAAATAAATTTTAATCCACCACTCATGCATGTCAGTTTTTACTGGTTTTCTTAAGTTGCCCTAAAACACGTTTCCTGGCTGTAGAAAACCCCAGGGCTTTGCACTTTAGTTCAGCTAATCAGCTGAGCTATACAGTTTACACTGATTGTTGACCTATTAAATAATAAAAAGCTATATAAATGTCCATGTCTAAGAGCAAATTATTACACAGATCAGCTAGTACTGAAGCACAGCATGCTTAGGAAGATAGAAGAAAGCCTTATCTGTTCACCGCTTTTTTCCTTCTACTAGGTAAGTGGTAAGTGAATTACAGCATGCCCCACACTGAAATCAGCATATTAATAGCTTGATCACAAGACAGTAATTTCCACTTTCAATTCATGGAAGGGACGTTTAATATAAAGGAAGCAGCATTTGATGATAATCAGTAGGATAAAATCCTTTTTCTCTGAACACACCAAATTCTTACATGAGAATATAAGATCAGTCACTTCCCCTTTCTTCATGAGTACAGTTTTACTCTGAATTTCACCTGTGCTGAAAAATTGGTTTGAATCATGCACCACGTGCTTGGATGCAGTATGACTTCTGGAGTCTACAGGTGGGAGCCAAGGTTTCCAAAGTCAAATCCTACCTCTAGCCAAACCCTTTAGTGCTTACGTAGTCAAAACACTTCATAAACATGAGTCAGACGTACCACTATCCTGGTGATGCAAGCTCCACTGTGAAGTAGCTTGTCCAGAGTAAGTTCCACAAACATTTTTAGAATTTACGCTATCTTGTGTCAAGAGCAGGAGTCACCCCCACCTGCTCACATCCTCACCTTTATACTGCTCTCCCCTTGAGTGAGCATCTGCATTTGTACTAATACAAAGTAAAGAGAGAGCTCGGGGCAAAAATAAGCATCAAGAGCATGGAGCAATGAGACTGCTTCTTTCAGCAGCAGTGTTGACATGAAAACAAAGCCTGAAAAATCAGTAACAGACAGGAATAAAAAGCCTGTTCTGAGACTTTTCTTACAAACACTCACTTGGACACAGTGCTGGTATTGGCTCCAGCATGGCCTGGTTGTGGGGTCCCAGGCAAAGTTTTGGGCAATAAAATTTTTAGAACTTGCCTCATCTTAAGTTGTGCAAACTGGACATTCCCAACTTCAGCTGAATTTGGTGGAAGCTCAGGTCCTCTTACTTCATATAAACCAGTTTGCTATACAAAGGTACTAGCGACCTCTGTTATGGGATAACCCACAAAAGAGATCTACTTGCTTGGAATTTTCACACTGAGGAGCCATGAAGATATCCAGCACTAACTATCACAATTTTACTTGAATAACTGGCAGAAAATTTACTCCACACAGTGCGTTGCCTATAGCCTTACTGATATTAAATCATTTGGGTCCAAGTTTGTTTTTTTGGAACACAGGCTAGGGATTTGGAGGTTTATCCTGTTTTCCAAAAGGCAGCATATAGAAACTTCAGAGTAGTTTAGTGCCTGCTCTTGATTTGTTTGTCCCCTCTGTTGGCGAGAACAACTCAGAATTCTTTCTTCACAGCTCAGTAGGCCTGTATACAACAACAGCTGGATTTTGTCAGCCCGAGGGCCAGCCAGTGTCAATAGCATACAACTGGTTATGATCAGCCTGAGCAGCCTGCAAGAAGCTGTTCAGTGCGCCAGACCTGTTTGTTTGGCATGACAGAACACAGAATTGCAAAAACACAAGATAGACCTTTTTGCAAGGGGAAGGGAAGGGTTATAAAACCTGCAAGGGACTTTCTGGGTTATCAGAATGTACGCTGCTTTTACAGGTAGGCTCTTCAAGTCTCTTCTGTAAATGCTTTAAGCTCTATCTTCAAAAGCCACAGGGATTTAGAGAACTCCAGTTTAGGCCTCTCCCCTTAAGTAAGATACTCACATTACAGCAGTTGAAGGCCAGCTGGAGGAAGTCAGGGGGACAGTCTCCCACCATGTGCTGGAAGGCATCATAATCTAATCCAAAATTCTGTAGAAACAAAAACACAGCATAGAGATAGAAATGAGTTCTGCTATCTAGCCCCAAGCATCTTCTTTTCAGGGTGTCCCTACATGGAGTTATCAGGAATAACCATGAACACCATCTCTCAGCAGTCACATACAGAGGATTTTGAGAAAAACTTCATACACCCTCCTAACTGCAGCATTCCCAATGGGGATTACTTGATACAAGATACCTGTAAGAGAATGAGCTGACTTCAAAGCCCATCCTTCTTCCTGGACTCAACTGCAATCCACCGCACTTGAAATGTTGCCCGTGTGGATCTGGAAGCAACATCTTACACTATAATGTTTCACCATGGTGACTTTCACAGTGTAAATTAACAGCCTTCTATAAAACCAGAGGCTTCGCTGTGATGAAAATTTATCAATTTAAATGGTTAATTTTTCAGTGGATGGTAGACTGGTAATACAAATTATCCAGTTCCTTAAATGCACTTCTACAAAATCTGAAGGGCAGAGAAACACAGGGATCTCTTATTTACTGCAGTTCAAGACCTAAGCAATTTTGCATTTTCAGAACCGGAGTGGGATAGACAATTTGGAAGACGCCCCATAGAGGGCCAAAAGCTGCTCTGCAGATGGGACTCAACCAAAAGGCAAGTGAAGAAAGTACAAAGTACCTCGTTTGGCTAGTCAATTCTAGCTCAGATCCACAGTGCTTAGCACAGTCTATGCAAAAATAAGGGTGAGCTTATTTTAGCTGCTGCTAACATAGCTCCTGCCCCTTTCACAAGGAGGGGCTGCTTAGCGGATGCAGTGTGCCAAAAGTGCTCTGTTCTGAATCTGGCAAGAAGTCTACATGAGCTGTCACTCTACAAAAGGAAGGTCAGTGCAATGCTCTCAACGTTCTGCCAGTTAAGGGCAGAAAGGATTTCCCCATGAGGATTGCAGCTGGTCAAAGTCTGTGTGAAAGTGTCTTCTATGGAGCTTCTTACAATAACAGCACAGAAGAACAAAAGCGTTTTACAGGCTATTTTTAATGTAACACCTATTCATCCTATCTTTGGCAGCAGTGCCAGAACTTCTAAAGGCCAGCCATTATCATGGCATACTTACCACCTCCCACCAATGCTACAAACGTAACCACTTACCTCTGTGCGAGGGAGATAGTCTGGATCTGCCTGTATTCTTGCTATAATCTCACACAGAATTATACCATAGGAGAACACATCCGCCTGAGAGAGAAAAAAAATAAATAGCCACATGGTTCAGCTATGAATACTGAGCGTTCTTATCTGCCACCGAGTTCCTCCTTACCCCAAACGGTTATCATGAAACAACTAAACCAACACCACAGCCTTACAACACTAAGCAACTGCATTATAGCTAACATTTTCCATGTGAAGAAACGCGTGCTCACAGTAAAGCATTCTTGTTGCACAAATAGCAATAACTTTAAAACTCTTTCAAGAAAAAAAGAAAAAAACTACCAAACCACTCTTAATTCAGCAATGTAAAAAAAAAAAAAAAAATCCTTCTTTGCATAAAGAATGGTGAAGTTGCATTTGATGTCTTACAGATGGGAATAATTAAAAACAGAGCCAAAAATGTGACATGCCTATATAATCACTGTGGTTAGAAAGACACATGATCACAGCTTATCCAGAACATTAATGCTGTTTTTAAGAAGAATTACATTTTTCTCTTCTCACAGTTCAGTACCTCTGGAGAAAACAGTGTCTTTCCCAAAGCTTGAGGTATCTAATAACACTGTATTACCAGCATCAATTTCCACTGAAATTTCCATGACGCCTAGTAATCACTTATCTGACTACCCCTGGAGCTGCACAGTTGCTCCGATTTCCACCCACCTGAATTTATCATGTAATAAAATTTAGGAAAACATGGAATACAAGTCTACAGAGCAGAAGCCGGCATCCCTCAGCTCTTAGATATCTGGCAGGCTTATATGTCACCTTTCATGCTGATGAGGTATGAGACCTGCTTCCTCTTTAGTCCTCCATGCCGTAGGGATAGTGAAGCATGTGGCACCATAGATTTGGGTACTTTATTATTAATTTAGGTCAATTGGAACTCTTAACAAAGCTTTGAAATGGTAATTATTACATTCATTACTGAGGTAGCTACTGCTTTCCTGAAAGTTAAAAGTACCACCAATTAAACAGACTATTGACTGCTAGCTATAAAAAGGTACAGGATGTGGGCTTTATCACAGAAAGCTGCACTTGCAGGGCTGAAGTAGAGTATGTTACACATGGGAGAGAAAACCCTGGGTAAAGAAGAGCTTGACTAAAAATACTATTTCTGAAATCCAGTGTGACCTGATCCTCCTCTGAAAGAAACATTTCCCAATGCCACAAATAGGAAAACTTAGAAATACCCTTGGAGAACATTTTTATCCAGGTATCTTACCTTAAGAAATGTTGATTGTTGATTTTTTTTTTTTTTTTTTTTTTTTTAGTTAAAATACTTGTACAAGTTTACATACAGACCTTTTACTTCTACCCAGATTTCACTAAGGTATGGTCAGGGAAGTATCCTCACTACATTTCTCATGAGACTTGGTTAAATTAAGTTGTGTTAGGTCAACAAGCCATTATCATATTTCTGCACGTGGGGTGTTTCAAAATGGAAATAGCACAACAGTGAATTATGCTAAAGGTAATTCTATTTCTGTAAAAGAATGCTCACCATGAATTAAAAATTTTAGTTAATTCAACTCACACTCTCCCTTAGTCTGAATGACCTACTGAGTACAGAAATGTCACAAATGAAAATAACAATAATTTTAACATTATGGAAATTCTAAATCTTGTATACAGCTATTGAAGAGAAACATCTGACAACTAAAGTCCATTTATATCATGTACCTACCTTTTCATTGTAAGGTTCATCTCTGAGAACTTCTGGTGCCATCCAGAAGGGTGAACCCACCACTGGTAACTTCTCACTATATGGATATGGAATAGATGGCAGAAAAGGGGGGAGGGGGGTGGGGGGAGAGAGAAGAACCATTAATTAAATACTCTGATTCAGGCATTGCTACTAACTTTCCATAACTCCCAAGTATCTGCAGAAACTTTCACCAGAGGGCAGTCAATTCAAGTGGGTTTCATAACATACTGTATTTTACACTGGTTTCCTACTGGAGTCACTGGAACATTCAATAGCAGGAGGAGAAGGTGAAAGAAAAAGAAAGCTTCAATCAATTACTCATATTTTATTTCCAGATCCTAAGTGCCTGACCACTTCAAAAAAAATTATTTGAAGGTCACAGGTGTTCAACAGTTCTGGTTTCCAAACTCTTGGCAGAGTGGGCTCCTTCATCTATACATAAAGTGGTTTGTGGACATCAGTTTTGGGCTACATGTCAAGTTCTCCATTCATGCAGCAAGACATGCAGGTATCCATCCCTACATGTATACCGATAAGCAGCTCTGAAAGTATTCAGCACAGCCTGCTTGCAAACTGGTGGTTTTTTGTTTTTTTTTTAAAGTCAAGATTGACTAGATGAATCCTTTAATAGGGAAAAATTAAGAGTACTCAGAATAGAGCTGATTTGAAAAATTTGCCATGTTTCCGTATGGCTGAATACTGGGGCCTTAAAACAGGCCTCCAGCTTGCCACACAGCTGACCTTGAAGGAATACCTACTAAAAAAAAAAGGCCTCTGAAGGCCTCAAATAGCACAGCTTGCTAGCCAGCAAACTGGAAGCAACAAAACTGCATTTGAAAACAGAGGTAAGACTAGATCAAACCAAAATGGCGGCTAATGTAACAATTTTATTATGTTGTTTGTTTTAGTATCAAACTACCTTAACTTTAGCTATTATTATACTCTCAGTTTTCAGGGCATCTCAAAACTGGGTATTAAGAACACCTTAAGGCACCTCTGGTGCCTTCCTGATTTTGTGATGGCTTCCTATGAATACAGCTGAAGCTTTCAGCACCTTAAAGGGCAGAGATTCCACAGGAGCGTACAAGATACACATTGGCTGTACTTATCAGTAGTTTGGAAATTAAAATGTTCACTTTGTTAAGCTTTTAGATCAATATTTCATCAACATTAATGCAAGCCTTCAGACCTCCCAAGACATGGTTTTAGGATACGTGTAATTTAAAAACAGTGCATAGCTGAGATCAACTTTTGTTGTTTTCTTTGCAGTCAAAAGAACTGGAAGGCTTTTATTTATTTTATGCAGAAGCACACACTGGAGAAAATCTGACAGCACATTTCACAGTCAGAATACTCTGAAATACACAAGTCGATATACAGAGAGAACAATGAAATCCTTGTCCTTGATCTCCCTAATGGAGGAATGACAAAAGGACTATTTCCTATTGTGACAATAGCTTGTGACAGTCACCTGTGCATTCCTCAAATGAGTTAAGATTATAATTTCACACTAGGGAGAACAAAGTGGTGAGCTACTGTTAGACAGTAATTTTAATATCTCTTTGTTATAAACCTGGATCTTAACAACTAACCCAGAGGTTAAAGAGAACAATACTGGAATGCCACTGAATATTGTTTATGAAAATGGAAAGAAGCTAATTAAAGTTGTTTGGAATCAACAGAGGACATTTATTATAAAATCATCCCAATCCAGAATGCTGGACAGTATTTTTGTGTTTGCTTTGTTGTTTTGTTTGGGTTTTTTTAAACCAAAATTCCCAAGTACCTGCTTAGAAGATCTACTGAAAAGCTTGAGTAAATCCTCTACTCACTGGAGCATTTTTGAAGAATAAGTGTCACCAATAAATCTATCAAAATGGACAGTAATTAAGGCTGGAACATTTTTGTCAACCAGTCTGCAGTTCTAGGCTGAAGACTGAAGATATTTTTTGCAAATTTTGTATCAGAATGCAATAATGGCCTCAGGGATCCAGCTCATTAGAGCTTCTGACCTGCAATCGCACTGCAACTCTCACTGTATTTTGATTAGTTCACGTACCTGTGATCAGGAATTTTCTCTGCTAAACCAAAGTCTCCCACTATTGCTGAGTATCCATTGTCATCATGTTTTATTAAGCAGTTCTGGGGAAAAAAAAAACAACAGAAAAGTTATTGTCTGGGCATGAAACCCATATACCGTTTGTTTTATTTATTTTTTAACCTGGAACAAGACTACAAGATGTTGTTTGGAAGACATTCATTTATGAGAAGCTTTTGTCTGAAAGCAACCACCCTTTTCCCCTACCCTCCCCCCTGCACAATCACATGTCTGTCAAACTTAAGATGCTGCAAACAGCCTTACACTTAGTTAATAATCCACTTAAAAACTTGCTGAGAAAGCAGGCAGCCACAGGCAGCGCGTACCCAGCTAGGTTCCAGCAAGAATTAAGATGATTTAGCTCCCTTACTGCTCAAGTATGCAATACATGCTGTTCACTATAACACCTTAAATTTTCTCTTTACAATTGGCCTGTACCTGACCAGAATACACGATCAGAGCAGACTCTAAATACCTTTGTATATTTTGCTACATTAACTACTGAAAAGAAACTCACTGCTTCGCAGTAGATTTTCATCAGAAAATACAAGATGTGACAAAGTCATATGTGCTTTTAAAGTCTCAAATAAAATTCTTTATTCTACAGTATATCATAAAACATGATTTAAGGGAAAAGTCTAATAGAGAAAAGCTATCGATCTTTTCCTTTCAGATGTGCCCTCCAGTGTCAGGAGGGAGGGCAATTTAAGGGGGACACAGATAATTCTGGTCTGGCAGCATCACATCACACGCAGGGTATTATCGATTTAATTTTGTTATTTATTTACAACTCTGAGAAACATGCTTTGACCATTCTAGTACCACATCTTTTCCCTTCTCACCGAATGAATCAATAGCTGACTTCCCTACGTTTTTTTTCTACCCCGCAATAGGTGGAGCAAGACAGAGAATTCATTCCCTTACCACAAGCCTTGCTCTGTATCCTTCTGCAGGCAGTACAATAGCAGTGACAGGCAGCAAAACCACTGCCGACTCCTACAGAGTGGTACCCTGCATTAATTAGCTAAACAGCAGGAAACACTTTCTAGCTTTATTGTCCTTGGATGTACAAAAGCCTCTCGCTGACCCCTGAGCATTAGCTTGTCTGTATAATGCAACTACGAAGAAAAGTGAGTCCCTTGTCTAAAAGATCAAGTTCAGGTCATCGCTGTTTACATTATTCAGAGATGATTGTGGCTCAGGCCATGAAGTGAGTTTTCTTCCTGCCAATTAAAAGGTTAAGCAAGCCACTCCTGCGATCACGTAAAGAAAATGCATGCCACCCTCCTGAAACACATGCCGGGCTCCTGAGATGCAAAGTTCTATTTGTTTAGCATGACTCAAATATAATAAGTACAGTTAGTTTGGGGATTCATAAACATGTACCAAGTTAAATCAACCATGCTTGCCCAAAGAGCCGCAAAGCTGCTCAGTTACGGGCTTTGTTATCTTTTATCAAAGAGCACATTCATTCAGCTTGCCTCTGTTTAAACATTTGGTCACTCTAAGTGGACTTAAAAACTGAGAAGAATAAAACTTTTCTGAAAAATCTTACTCAAATGATTCAGACAAGTGGAATTTCATTGTGTACCACACAGAAACAAGTCTATGAGGACACCAGAGATTTTGCAGTGTACAAGAATGCTGATACTAGTTTATGCAGCAAAATAGCAGGTTATTTTCTGCCATAGATTTCTCAGAAATTAAAGATGATTTGTAATTCACCACTCAGAAAAAAACCACAAAACCTTTATGATTCATAAAAGAACTAGTTTTAAGATTTAGATTCCGTTCTTGCATTACCTTTGACTTTACATTTTGTCTTTACGTTACTTTACATTTTGTTCATTTTGAGTAGCAAGACTGCAGTAGTTCATTTTACCTTCTGGGTTTTGTGGATTAGGATTATTCTCCAATAATCCCCAGTCTCCAAAATTTTAGGGCAACATTTAAATCCAGACTGAGAACTATTTTCAACATAACTAAAAATCTGTAGAAACATTTCTACTGACCTTAAGATCTGCAATAATTTACAGGGCTGCTTTGATACCAAAAGGAGGCTTAAATGCAACATCATCCTGACAGCAAATTTTCCAGTATACAATCACTTCTTACCAGTATACAATCACATCCCATTGGACAGCAATACATCACCAACTGAAGATGAACAATTTTGCCCCCCACCAAACCCCAGGCAGTCTCAGCTCCCAGGTACAGCACTGAACTATTATACAAGTAGATTATTCCTAGATAAATCATAAAATAAACCAATAGCGCATCCAATCTAGAGTGCCAAGTAATGCTACCTGACAGCTCTGAGCTCCTTCCTGGATGAGCAGGAGCTGCCTGCAGCAAAGCTAGGCTCCCTTTCAGCACAGGCCTTTTGAGAAACCAAACAGAGCGGACACCCCACCGCTGTGGGATCCAGGGGTCCTGCAGGAGAGGCCAGTACACCATGACAAGGCAATGGGGGAAAGCCTAGGGCTACGTTTCTGCTATAAAGTACTGATCGATTGTTCTGCTGTGGTGGGCTGCACAATGTTAAATGACATAAAGAAGGAAGCTAAACTATTCTCTCTCATTAGTGGAAGCTTGTCTTTTGTCTGCATATGAAGAAGTGCTGAGTGTGAATTTAAATTCATTAGGATACGTATTCCAGTACAAAAGTGACTTTTTTATTCACACTTAAATCAGCCATGGGCAGGTGACATGCACTAGACAAAAAAAAGTCAGTGTCACTACAAATGCTCACTGTAGTGAAACTATACTGATTTAATTCAACCAGTGCAAATTTTTATGTAACTAAGCACCAATTTCCTGGAACCCAGAAAGAATGGAAGCCTATTCCTACCAAAATCAGTAGTAAAACCCTTCTACGGATACTAGTGTGGTCAGATATCACCTTTCAAGCCTGTACTCCTCATTCAGGACAAAGTTTTGCAGATGGCAATGCTTCATTCTGTGCTGAGATTCTCCAAGTGTTCAAGGCCAACCCTCAGCACCACCACCCTCCTTCTCCTCCACCCTTCCCACCATAGTAAAGCCATTACACAACACTGCACCAAATCCACAGCACAGATAGTTCAGTTACCAGATTTAAGATGCAATTCATAAAAAGGTGACTTAACACAGCCCACAGTAACTGGTAGTTCACGTGCACTGAATGAAAGACATTTCTAAGCATTCACATTCTACTGCCAAGATAAATCAGGATCAAAAAAGGGACAAAGCTTCGTTAGAAACTAAAAGGTTGAAAAGAGCTTTTAAATTTAAGCTAGAGGTGGTATCTTAGTAGGAAAAGTACAATAGAGCATACTGCACTGTTTCTACTGACAAAGTGATACGTCTCAGTTTCTACAAAAAAGAAAATATGTGTATCAATTTGGTATGAAAGAGTTTCATTAATGGATTTTGGCACAGAGATGCGAAAGTTCAAACCCCTCTCTAGCACAAAGAGCCTCTCTAGAACTGCCTATGAGATGAAATGTCAAGCGGCTTTACAACACAGGCTTTAAGAAAACACTTTCGACTTACTATTGCACTATTTGTATAAGCTGCAAGACAATAAAACATGACAACCTTCCCAAGCTTTCTCTTTGGACCTCTACAGACAGGGATGTTCTTTCCTTTGACAGCTCACACGGTCAAAGAGGGCAGTATTTGACTTCAGTTGGGTTCTTGAGTGTTTTCCCCCCAAAATGGGGACCCCATCAGTCCTTCCCGAGGCAGTCTCTTAATAGAAGCAAGGAGCTCTGTACATGAGCCCTAAAGAGTTAACAGAGCTGTTTATGCAGAGACAGATGTGAAAGAACATAAAGCCCCCTTTGTGTGTTACAGGAGCTTAACATCTGCTTTGCACAGCATAATCCTACTAAGACGAATGCAATATTCTATTCTCCCTTTTACACAAACAAAAACGAAAATAGACTCAAGAGTTTCAGAGTTAAAAATAAGTTGCTTAGATGAAGAAACCCCATCGTTTTATTTTACAATATGACGTACAAGCTAAACTCCTCAGAGATTTTATTGCACTCCAGAAAATACA
Source organism: Pygoscelis adeliae (assembly GCF_000699105.1). Classification (NCBI taxonomy): domain Eukaryota; kingdom Metazoa; phylum Chordata; class Aves; order Sphenisciformes; family Spheniscidae; genus Pygoscelis; species Pygoscelis adeliae. The sequence goes on along the minus strand of NW_008825072.1, from coordinate 2,605,123 downwards.
GGAACGCTACTGCAGTGTCAGTTGCAACCCTCTGATGAGTGTTACTGAATTAAAATACTTAAAGGCCAATTGAGATGTATCAGCTGTTTTTAAAGTGCTATCCCCTAGGAGAAACACCACTGACAATTAAATGTACAACAGGAAGTTTACCATACTAGATACACTTTTGAAACTAAAACCATTACGTTTAAGGGACAGGCTCCATTTGGGTCCCAAAGTACCAGTAAAAGTTTAGTATCGCGAGCTAATTTTTTCACTGCAAGCCCTCCCCTGCAGTGCAAAATATCCAGGCGAGAGCTTACTCTACCACAAAGGGGACCTTACAACCACGGCAGCAAGTATGAGACTCATCAGACAAAGGTTCTGTTCATTGCTTGGGGTTTATTTTGTTTTATTTTGTGTTAAACAAGCAAACAGTATACAAGGTAGGAAGTCAGGGTATGTCACTTTCAAGCCCAAAGGCAGTGAATTTATGTTACATCAAATAATCCACAGTAATTGCTTACATGCATGATTCTGTCCCATAGTAACTGAGACTACTCCTCTCTCAATGAAAGAAGGGTGAGCCATTACACATTTACTGTGAAGTGAAAGCAGATGTTGGCAGGAATACACACACGTACGCGCGTGTGTGTGTATGTATATATATGCCTAGAGATTAGAATTTCTTCATAGATTTTATCATCAATGGAGCTCACAGTGTTCCCTGAAACTGCTCACAATCTACTATTGATTACAAGACTTTGTTTTTCAATTGTACATAATTCTGCAAAACTAAAAGGCATTTGTTTGGGGGTTTGCCTGCTTGTTTTTAATCAAGAGCTTTGGTAGTGTTTTTTTGGGGAGGGGGTGTTCAGCTAAGACAGCTCAGCTGCTTGGGAGAACAACCTTAGGACATGTGTTGCAAGTAAATTTTGAAATAATGAAAATAAAAAATCCTCCAAAATATTAGCCTATGGTATCATACCAGATTTGGCACATTCTCAACTTGAAATGTGATAAGACCTCTGTGTAAGACGCACCTTTTGCCATCCCTGCAAAAAGCAGACTCGGACAGAACATATGCTGTATGAGGAATTTGAAAGAGTGAATAAGGTGACAAGACAGAGCAGGAGTCCAAGCTATGGGCTGGCAGGGACCAAGACTAGGGTCTTGAGCTAGGTTCTTGAGATGGGGAAAAAAACCCAAAGACTATAGCGAGGACATAAGAACTGCAGGCATAGCAAATGGGACAGGGCGGGGGGGGAGGGAACAGAGCTAACCTGAAGCGGCAGAACAGAGGGAGAGCTAGAAATGGCTAAACATACTAAAGACCAGAATGCAGAAAGATAGCTTGGATAAAGCATCAAGCAGGAGCAATAGGAAGAGGGTAACTGCAGTCAGCCAGACAAGGAGATTGAACAATAAGGTTGGGGGCAGGAACTGAGAGCAAAAAGAAGAGGAAAAGCCTTTGAACAAGGATGAAAAGCCTGACCGGGAGGCTGGCATTGTACGCTAGCAAAAAGGACTGGATAGTCACAGAGTAGATATGATTGGTCTTGGAAAAATGGGCAGACTCCTAGATGTTCGCTTCTCACTGCCAAGGATTCTCTCTTGTTCCTCTCTCTATTCCTGCTCCATAGCAAAAACACACAATGTGTATTATTAATACTAATTAACAGCAGCAATATATACTAATTAAAAATACTTCATGTTCATGTTTAGTTCCTGTATTAACTAAAGCAGCAGACATCTCTGCCATGAATCTCAAGCTTCTAACCCTGCAAACGAAGTGCATAATGCCATTGTCTTTTTCCAGGGTTTTTTTAATTGGTAGGAAGTTGCACACAACATACACTACATCAAAAACTCAATATTGCACAAAAAATGGGATGTAAAACTTCCTGTGAGAACTTTCATTCTTCCCCTTATGCATACGCATTAAGGTACAGTCCTTAATTACATGATCACACACAGTTTTCCACCTGGCACCCATGTCTTTTAGTGCACACAATGGATTCACACTGACAGTGAATTGGGGCTGTACATGAAACACTTGAACCACTATTTTCAGGACTGGCCACACTTGCCACAGAAACAGTAGGGTGAAAGAAAGGCTGGGAAGAGATGAAAAAGAAAGCCTGGGCTGGAAATGAAGGTCTTCTGTCTTGTGGTTAAGACTATTGCAATGTTGCCCCAGAATCTGGATTCTGGCCTTCCTCAGCATCCCAGGAGGATTCTGTGACAAGGAAGCTAGTTTAACAAAATCTTTCAGAGATTGTTGCTAATCTTGTGCTTTCTCTGCCTCCAGGGGTCAAACCTGACTACTTTAAGTGCTGTAACGCTTCCAACTGCCTCTGAGGTCAGTGAGCATATTGCCTTGAACTTAAATGTGTAAAATGCCAAATACTCCAAAGTCAGTCTTAAAACACACACCCAATACTCACCAATATTCTTGCTTTTAATCTGTTCTGATAAGGCTGAGTTTATTCATATCCCTCATCTCAGAGATATTGTTAAGAATAAATTCACTGATATTAGGGCAGTCAGTGGTGTAAGCTGCCAAGGAAATCAACAGTGCTTCCAGAGCAGGGTTTGAATGCAATGCAACTACAGCGTAAACAAGGTGTTGAAGGAACTCTTTGTATAGTAGTAAGATATTTGTTATGAGAGGTGAGGTACAAAAGGATTTTGCTATATTCTTTTTGCAGGCTGGACGCTTCTTCCCTATGCCTTCCCAAACACTGTTGTTTTAATTGTAGGTAACAACAGACAGAGTGTTGCAAAAACAAGTCAGATTAAGAAAAACTTCATCACAATCCACTGGCTCCTACTGAAACACTTCCAATTATGATTTCTGTTTTAATGACTGCATCTTCTATGACTAAGGCTTTCAGAGCTAAAATTCATAACCAGACCTCCTTGAGAATCACTGAAAGATGAAGAAAATCCTCGTGATTCCAGGATGCAAATCCTCCTTGTGCACATTACAATGAGCCCCAAATAAAAAATGATTTACAGGGCTTGCAGTGGTATGGAATAGGGGACAGGGAATGAGCCAACGAGGCCGGCTGTCATAACCCATCTATGGCTTAATCTCTGTGTAAATCTCTTTACAAGAAGTCAAAAGTGAGGACACCACATTTATTGGCTTACAAAATGTACAAGTCACCCTGCCGACACACCTACTATTTGCAGGCTGGAAACAGCCAATCTGACCACTCTTACCTTCTGACAGACTCAAGTTAGGCTGTTGCTGTCGATCCGGGCAGATCAGCCTGATGAGCTACAGCAGCCCAAGTCCAGAGCCCAAGGACTGAGCTGCTCACGACATGGCTAAGTACCGGCTATCTGGGCAGCACACTGTTTTCTAACAAGCACTGCCTCTCTCTTGACAGAAGAGCAGCGGGAAGGGCACCAGTGGGATGTCAGGGCTGACATCCCCTGTGGGCTGCCACATCGACTATAATGACCCACATCTACTCTTCTCTACCGTTCTTCCCCCTGGCTTTCTGCAGCATTCTGCAGAATGCTGTTCTGCTACTCTCCACATGGTGCAATTAGGAAGAAAGATCACCCCGCTGTATACTAATTGTCAACACCACTTATTTTTCAGTCTTAGATTGGCACGGGACAGGAACTTTTCCTTCTTTAAGTTTTTATGCATCCAGTACATAGACACATATAATGCTACTGTCAGAGCAAGACAACTCTGCTGCCATAACTGACAGAATAAACGTTATGTATTCACGCCACTTGCTCCAGGAAGCTGCAGGAATTAGCGGTTGGCCAGAAACAGAAGAAAGGCAGAAGCGGTCTAAATTAATCCCAAATAATTTTTATAGTAAAATTTGTATTAGAGGGATAATTTGCAGTGGGCCATTGTGTTAAGTGTAATAGGTAAAGCATGGAGACATTCCTGCACAGAATGTCTCAGTTTCATTCTGTTAATAGTTCAGTCAAGGCCAGCAAGTTTCCTAGAAAAATACCTCACTGTCCCATCCTGCAAACTCAGTGTCTGTTCTGACTTTTGCAGACACCTAAAGCCTTGTCTTTGCCTTCGTTTGATTAATAAAGCAATCACATCAATTACTGAAGTTTACCAAAGAAAGAAGGACAATGTAGAACAGTATTGAATCTGCCCTTGATCAATCCAGATCACAAGTTCTCTACCAAGGAAAAAGCCCATCACATCTTCCTTCAGCTTGCTCACACATTGACTATTTACTAGCAAGATTGAAGACGACTCATCCCACCACCAGTACAAACCTGGTAAAATACAAGGCATCTCCTCAAGCAGTAGCCAAAAGCCGTAGTCTGAGAGTTGAAAATTTTGGTGACAGGTTTTTGCTATGGTTATTACCTTATTTTTTTTGCTTTGGAACAAAGTGACTTCTTTAAAACTTAGCCAGCCAGCAGGGCAAACATTTGCGCAAAAGGAGAGACATTTGCCCAACAGATTTAATTTTAAAGTATATTTCATCAATACAATAATACACTAAGAAAATTCACTAGTACCTGGGCGTTTAAGGCCAGGTGTTTCATCTACTTCCCTTCCCAAACAAAACAAGCAAGTGCACACATCACCTCAAAAAATTTTAATTTTTTTTTTTTTTAAACAACAACCAAACAACAAAAACAAGAAATCCAAGAAACTGGAAAATACAGAATATAGCTTAAATATGACTTAAACTTTTATCCTGACAGCTTCCAATGTGACCCACACAGACACTATACCTTTAGTGCTAAGAACCATCCAAATATAGCATAAGTGCTAGTAAATTCTTAGGGTTTGGTTTGGTTTGTTGTTTGTTTGTTTTTAAATAAACCTTACTACTTCCTGTGGCCACCAATGAGTTTGCTATCGCAGTGAAATCATGCACTCCTCCCAGTGGGTGCATTCTCTAAAGAATTGACATTCAAGAATAGGTAACATTGAAGCATTGGTAGGGCAGCTCCAGAGAATGACATACAATTATGTAAAGGTTTGAACAAAGGCATTCACAGAGGTCTCCAGAAATGGATTTTCCTATGACTAGCCATCACAGTACGTGTTACGATAAATGCTGCAGGCACAGAGCTCTCCTTAGGTACTTTGGTTCCTTGCAGTATCTCTACTTCCCCACTCTTAAATGTACTAAAATACATCCTGAACTGAAAAGAAAAGTAAAAAAAAAAAGGGGGGGAACACCAAGTTAGCTTTTCAGTTATTTTTACGCATCTCTATCTGCACACTCCAAGGTGACTGAAATGGAGCTTTCTGAGTGTATCACGTCAAAGTGACATGACTCCGAGTCTGAGCATTTTTCATAAATTTGATATTATTCCTTGCAGAATTCAGCACCTTTCACTTGACAGGACACCCAAGGAAGTATTTTATGACTTCACTGAAATACTTCTTTCACCTACCAGTTGAACTATTTTTCCCCCCCTTGGCTAAATGTACATTCTTCATCTGTTTAACACTGCACCGAGGTAGCTTTAGAAAAACTAAAACTGGATGGAGGACTAGTAGTCACTCGCATTTGCAAACACACAGTGCTGTGTTTTTATTTTTAAAAGCTGTTTCTAATCTTAAAAAATAGTTCCTTTTAGGCTAAGATAACGTTCTTCTGGATGCTTTTGACTGAAGTGACATTATGAAGTCTTCCCAAGAACAGTTTTGGAGTACTTTCATGTTGCAAGTCCGCAGTGAGCTTAAATTAGCTCGTTAGCTCCAGACAACAGGACAGACAGGACAGCAAAGCCCTCAGCACAGGCTGCAATGGATGGCAAGACCCAGTGTGAATACTGGGGCAATTTGTTCACAGAGCTTAGTGCTCCTTAGTCAGTACTTCCAGCTGAGCTTGAATTAGCTAGCTACTTCAGCCAAGTAAATTCATACAAGTTGTCACCAAAGCAGTTCAAAAAAATCTATGTCCATTGAAAACTCTGCCACTGAAATATCATTCTGGGGGAAATGCTGAAATTTAAAATTTTTAGGTAAACTGTTTTGATCTTACTGACTTTAGAAATGAAAGAAATATAAACCAGGATTGTGGACAACGCTTAATGCTGAATTAGTAATGAAAGGTCACTCTTCCTACTGAAGAAGATTTGTGAAATACACGGAGAAACAAAAACAACAAGGAGATTTTAAAGTGCGTTTGTAATAATCTCCTCAATTTGGGTTCTTTATATGATTGACCTGTTCCAAATGTTAGATTGTTATGCTTAATTATCCAGGGATTTAAATACTTTACTGAACCATAATTCAGAACTAAAAAACTCTGCAGCTGCTTTCTGAGAAATCCTAATCTGAACTTATTTAAGGAGTGACCTTCCTTCAGGATAGTTACTTCTCCAGTTCCCATACAAACTATCAAAATGTTTTGAGCAAAGTTTTACTCCTATAAACTATTTCAATTTTTCCTCAAAATGTCTTAGATCACACCTTATATAATAGCAGTTCTCTGCTGGCAGGAGAAGAAAGAACCAACCAACCAGTTATAGTACCTTCATTAAAAAGTTCCCTTGATTTTATAAACGGTACCTTGGATGTAAGGTCTCGGTGGAAAATGCCTTTATAGTGCAGATAACTGATTCCCATAGCAATGTCATATGCCAGTTTCACCCTTACTGTCCAGGGCAGATGCTGGTTACTGTCTAATAGCTGTTCCAGGTTACCACAGTTGATGTACTGAAAAGACAAAGCAACATTTGTAATTAATTATTTAACTTCATATATTGTCAGGAATGTAAAATTCATCATTACACAAGTGTTCTCAGCTCAGCTACACATTAAAAACTTTTTTTTTCCCCTTAAGGGCTACACCGGCACAAAGTTTGCAGATCAAGAGAGGCTGAAAATGTCTCCCTTCACCACCTGCACCAATGCATTTATGTTAAAGATGCATGCAACAGCCACCACTGCATTAACTCTATGGTATTTAAATACTGGTATTTAAATAGACCCTTCAGAAACACCTACAATATAATATCACCCTCTCATTTCAGTGTGAGGAAAGGGCAAAGAGGATGAAGAGCTGGCTCTCATACAGAGTAAGTCAACAAAGAGATGGCTAAGTATCCAAGTATAGGTCACAGAGCCTGATCAAGTTGCCAGATATCAATTCCCTAAACTGAAGCAGCATCAAAGAAAAATATTACAACATGTTGCTGTAAGTTACATTTTTTCACTGCTGTATCTACAAGTCCTAATCAACAATCTGATTCCCACTATGTTCAGTACTACCTCAACTCATCAAATGGTAGCCCTCGTGAAAAGGAACCTACATTAAGTATAAGATAAATACTAAAAGAGACTGGGAAATAAAGCAGCACCCAAATGAGGCTAAGTAATATAACCCAGGGTTAAGACATGGCAGCTCCACTGCTCAAATAATCATTACAGCAACACTGGGCTTATGCTTTATGTATAGACCCTTTATACCACAACAGCAGCTATGCCATGTTTGAGTAGCTTGTTTCACTCCCAGCCCCAGTCCCCTCACCAGTGACAAAGCAAAAAGACTAGCTCACTCCGGAAGGAAAACCTGGCAGCAGTGCAGTGACTTCTCTCAAGAAAATCCAAGCAAAGCAGACAGGATAATTTGCTCCCAAGCCTGATCCAAGCATGTAACACTGCGGCAAGCTGCACCAACTTTGCTCCTCTGTGCCAGACAGCTCTCCAACTCTCTCTCAAGAGGCTTTGCATCTTTCTGTGTCATTCACCCGGATAAAACATGCCACCATTAGCACGTTAAAATAAAAATCGTAATTGCAGCTCTTGTTACTTCAGAAACTTTGAACTTACTTGTATTTTGTTGGGCTTCTTCATGTCTTGGAGCCTGGGGCACAAGGCAAACGTGAACCACACACCATGCAGTGTGGATCTCCTCAGACTATGCTACAGCAAGGAAAGGGCACACATAGGCCAGACTCTACTAGTGAGTCCGGGGGTCAATGGCTCATCTCCTGAACACTACAAAAAACAGCTTCTTCCTTACAGTTAGGCCCTGTCTTCTTCTGAGCTCACCAGTTAATTTTGAAAACCTTTTTCAGCAGATACGCAAGTTTCACAAGTAACTATTTAACAAGGCTAAATTGTTCGGGCGTATGAGGCACAAACCAATTTTAACTGTCACAAAGCTTACCAGGAGGGGGCACCACAAAGCAGCGTGGGGCTCCCCTGCTCCTCTCGGCTACACTGCACATCCCCCGGGGAACTGGGTTCATCCCAGCCCATGCACAGCAGCACATTTCACTGTCAGTCCAGGATGTGACCCCTCTCTCTCCCACCTCTCTCTCACGCAGAAGTGCTGTCGACTGCTCGACAAGCCGGTTAGTACACATGCCGCACATGGACACAGCGGGCACTAAGCATTCTCACCGTCAGCATTTGCTTTTCTCCTTTTAAATATGAACCTTTGGCCTCATCACAGTGCTGTGCATCCACCTTTTGTCCTTGAGCAACAATCAAGGCAAAGGGTGAGTACAAGAGTCACATCTGTACTCAAATGTTCTTCGAAGATGATTAATTAGCTTCAATCTTGGCCAGATTTTAGATATCAACTACCTTCCCATATCAAAGGAGGCAACCCCACAAAAGGTGCCTGGGTCTAGGAAACGTTCCAGTATGTAGCAATTCCATGTTCTTATGACTACTTCAAGATGCTGTTTCATATCTTTTGCATTAGACTAACAGCAGGAGAAAGAGTCCAATGATATACAGGAAAGTATTTAAAAATAAGGTACAGAGAAACAGAATACTTCCTTGTACTATTTCTAGACCAAACAGGCAAAAAGTATTTGTATTTTACAATTAGGCAAGAAAAGCTCTTGAACTCTAGAGAGCAATCTGACTAACATTTTAAAATGCACTGTCCTGTTCTTCAGTAGCATAATTTTCTATCAAACTGTTCTCTTTTGTGCTGAAGTCAAGATAATTTAATTACTCAGAAATTTGTGCTTAGTGCATATCATTTTGCAAAATAAAATGCCTGCTGGCCCCTCTCCAAAATCAAGGCAAACAAGACTTAACACACCAATGATAAAAATCGAATGTTTAGGACTGCTGTAGCCCAGGCACTGCAGCTGAGGGGGAAGGGAGTTGATCAGATGACTACACTGGAAACTAGAAATTGCAGGCTGGTGCAAGCCAGAGATCCAAAACAACCTGGCTCTTATGCTGGGAGTTCGTGTGTCAGGAGAGCGGAGCAGCCCTGGAACAGGTCACTCGGATGCTATACAATCTCCATCCTTGGAGATTTTCAAGACCGACTAGACAGAGCTGCAGCCAACCTGACTCAATGTTAGAAACAATGCTGCTTTGAGCTTTTCCAACTTTGATCTCTCTTTCTCATTGCTTTTATCTGAACCCCTAAGGGAGCTAGATGACCTTATAGAGCACTCAAGTTAAAAAAAAAAAAAAAATTGCTCATTAGATTTTTTTTTTTTTTAAATCACAAGTTGCTAGCATGCTTAAGGAAAAAATGGTGAATAAGATTTCTACATTAATTTCTTATATAGTCCCAGCCTCCTTGGAACAGTGCGAGCAGCACTTCTCATCCAGTTATGTTCAAATCAGAACAATATTGACCAACCTGAAACAGGAGGCACTAAAGCACCTAGCTCAATAACCCAATTATAAAGTGACACATCAATGATCTCAAACTATTTCACCTTTCTGACTGAGCAATAACAGACCATCCATATAGCACTACCATACTTGAATTCATTGGCAAGAGAATGCAAGAGGGAGGGGAATCACTGGCCTGGTTTTCTATTTTGGTTAAACTGTGCCATACCATGACAGTAATTGCTCCAGAAATGCTAATAAATAAAACAAGCAACACAGAAGAGTATTGACATACATACTGAAATGTGACAGTAGCTAGCTACTATTTTGAGCATGTTCATGCTTTCCTTTTCAATAAAGTAGCCTACTGATTCAATCCATTGCTGCCATATTAGTTAAATGCGTATGTATTCCCCCAGCACCCTTCCAGTCAAATTGGCTTGCAGGGTCATTCACCCATTTTAACAGCAAGGGCTGGATTCTAGCATGAGCGGGGTGAAAATTGACACACACACAGGACACAGCATGCATGAGCTGCAACGGCAAGAATCAAACCTGACTCTAGCACATATACAAAACCCGCTAGGCCTCCTATCCAAAACTGCCACCTGGCAAGTGCTCAGACCTCATTTATTAGAGATGGGAGTTCTGGTTTTGGCTCTAATTTCTAGTGTACTTCTATGAAGCACAGCAGGCTAATCATCAAGTGAAAAACTTAACTAAGATTTTCCTATAGACATCTTTAAGACTCTAGTTGATCTCGGATTTTAGCTGGCCAGCAGGTAATATTTGCATGCAGAGTCGTGAATTGTCCATAAGGCAAGCACCACACAGAGTTCAGTGCTCCCTCAGTGTCACATTAAGTAATCCAATTCTTCTGGTCATTCAGGCTGATAACGCAAACAGTCAGCCTGATGGCCTATTTTTTTCAGAGCCCTTCAACAACACCTTTTTGGAATAGACACAAAATTATGTACACAATTTCCTAATTGCCAGTGCAACTGAAAGAAAAATACATGTTCTCAATCTCTTACTAGCACAAACCAGCTCTCTATGATAAGAATATCCTAAAGGATGGTAAGTGCACCTCTCCCAAAGAGAATACTGGATTTTATTTTGTCCCTGAAACATTTCAGTGCTGGTACAGTAAGGCTACAGCACACACATCATCTCAAAGCATTATTCTACTACAACAACAACAGCCATTGCGTAAGTATACAAGCAATCGGAGCAGAGATCTGATCGGGCTATGACAATGAAAGCAAAAGACACTACATTTCATAAAGAGACCTCACAGCTAAATGGAGCAGTGTTCAGACCTTTTCAAACTCTGTATCATCAGGTTGCAGTGAAACAGCTACCCATTATTTCTACTGCTAGCTTTTTGTCATGTAACAGAACACCAACAGTCAGTTTATCTGGTTGCCAGGGCCTGAAAGTAACTGCTTTAGGTTGTTTATTTTTGCATTTACTACAACTCAACACAGCAAACTGAACACTAATTTAAAAGACCCTGGCATTTTAGCCCACAAAAATACTCTTTCCTAAAAAATTTATCCGTGGTAAGAGCTCATGCTTTTGTTGCTAGAATGAAAGTTCAGCAAAACTGTATTTCTTACACCTCTCCCAAACCTTATGAGGAAAGAGGGCGGTAGCTTCTTTGAAGGACAAGTTACCCAGAAGCTCAGCCAAGCATAGGCACTTTCTGGATCAAAGAGCCTTGAAGAGGCTTCTAATGTTATAGCTTAATGCTACAAAATGCAAAAGCAGCAGTATATAACCTCTTCCCACACAAAAGTCGGGCATAGGGAAACATGCTATTTTAACCCAAGAATAGGATAATAAGACTGCTTCCTTGCAAGACACTTGCAGTCACATTATTAGCCTCAAGCATATGAAATGAGGAATGGAATGAAATTCAGCATATAATGGTACTTACACATAGCATTACATGCTTCATTTCAAGAGACTAATACTGAACTTCAGCTGTCAGATTTTAGCCTTCAAAATTCAAAATAAAGGTTTGAACACACTAATATGAGAACTAGAAGGTTTTAAAGAAAAGGCTCATCAGATTCACATGATTCCAGCAGTTATTGCTCAAAAACAAAGTCTCCAAATATTGCCAAGTCTGAGGGGGAAGACTGAAGGGAAATGCAAAGAGTTTTCAATGCTATTTTGAAAACCAGTGCTGTTTCAGTATGTAGGTCTAATATAAATAAGCCACCAGATACTGCACAGGAAAGCCAGAAAAAAGTTGGCCTGCTATTTACTCAGCTTTAAATGCCACTGCTTGCCATTTAAAAAGCAACAAATAACAACAAGATACCCCTATACAATAGCCCAAATGTTGCCAAGGCAACGCATTAAGTTGTTAAGAAAAGTAGGTGTGGAAAGTGCATTTAAGATGACAGACCAAATGAGGTAAGTAAAGAATAAGAGCTCCGGGGACCCAGAACACTACAAGACAAACACTGAGAGAGCAACGAATGAATATACTGGAGAAGCCAAATGAAAAAAACAGAGAAGCAGGAGGAAAGAGAAACTAGAATCATGGCTGTAGCACCTTCAGTGTGGAGAAGAGAGATGGCAAAGCAAAAGCCAGACTACATAGTTGGACTCTAAGGAGAGACCTGGAAAGCAAAATAACAACATTGCAGACATTGGCGACAAATGCATTGAAGCAATGTCAAAAGAGATAGAGCTTGCATTATTTGTATCATTTCTAATGCTGGAAGCAAGAAGGTAACTCTTGTGCCTAATAAAAGAAAGTTGAGATCTTTTCACTCACTGAGCTTTCTGCAGAAGTTTAAAAAAAGTTTTAAACCACCCATTTCAAGGAGGGCATAACCCAATCTTCAGTCCTCATATGTTTAACAGTCATCCGTCACACTCAGCACTCTCTAAGTCACTACCTTGAAGGCTTCTGGCTGCAAGACAACAAGCCAATGTACCCTTCTGCCACAACTGGCATAATTAGCTACAGTGGGAGGACTGGAAATTTCCTTGTTTCCCCCAACTGTTTTCATTAGCTTCAACTGTGCAGAACTGGAAAAGCCAGACAGTATCAGTATGTTCAAAACTACAATATGAGATACTACAAGTTGATACACTGAGATTGACTACCAGATTAAACTGACTTTTTTTTTAAAGTTAGTTCATAGACCTCCATTTGTTAAAAAAAACACAGTTTAAAAATCTACAAAACCACCTCACCGAAGTACCTCTGAGCAGTAACCTTCCATTACCATTAAATATCTAACACGTTGATTGCACCGAACAAAATAAATTAAACATTAAAACAGAACAAGTTGAACGTTTAATTTGGGCTGTACGGGTATACTTTTGGACAGCAAGCGAACTAATGTTGCCAGGCAGAAAACCACAAGTACTGAAAGAGTGAGAACATGCAGGTGAAGCAAGCACATTTCAGAACAAAGCTCAAACTTTTTCATGAGACACCGGAAGGGCTCAAGTGGCTAGGACAAATAGCCTGATTGAAAGGACAGAAGAAAAGCCAAAAGTCTTCCTCTAAAGGCCACTCTTCTTTCCTGCTCCTCAGTTGCTGAAAACCAAAGGAAAAAGTTGGTAACCTAAAGTCAATTTCTCTTCTGCTTTTCAACCAATACAAACAATTCAGTTCTTTAATAAAAAAATATGTATTTTCTTTAAAGGTGTTAACCATTACAGGATTAAAATAATCTTGCTTTAAAAAATGTCAGCTATTCATAGAGGAGAGGGTAGGCTTCTTCATGCAATTGCCATAGCCTGTTCATCAGAACTCAGAACCAAAAGCCAAGAAACACAACAGATCTACCTCTGTTTCTTCTTCCCTGTCAGCTGTCAATCGGCATTGATTGATTCACTGGCTCCTCCTTCTAAAAAGGCATGTACAGGCATGGCTTATTTTATAAGGGCAAACAAGAATTAACATGCACTAACTCAGGAAGGAGCTGTAATGAAAACCATTTGTTGCATTCCAAACATTTAAGTGCTGGCATGGAAAAGAATATGGCAAGGTTTGTCTTCCTTTAATTCTCTACATCCAACAGCTCTTATGGTCAGCATGCTGAATTTATCCCTTTCCTGTCGTTCCATTCAATCAAAATTTAATGTTCACTTGCTTGCCTGCTGCTAGAAACAGATTACTGTAAGTCTTCAACTGCAGGCACATAGCAACAATGCACTATTGCAACCCATACATATCAACTAAGGTTTACAGACGTTCAGTTACTCATATTCAAGTTTGAAATACTTCAGGAAATAAGCTTATTTTGTTGGAACCGGAAAACACTCCCAGTATATCTATACAAACTGACCTTGATAACCATTTTTCCTGTAATTATATTAGTAGAAAAAAACAGAAAGCAAAAAAGGCCTAACAAAAAACCCTGCATTTATAATCTGAAGTCACAACCATTTGGATTCTAAGTAGAGCCTAGTTTCAGTGCAGATAAGAATCTGGGATATAGCAAGCTAGCAACGGCATAAATTAGTACACAGGCACAGAAGAGAAAGTACCTTGTTGCTGACACAGGCAAGAGAAACAGCATCTCTACAATAACACTTCTGTTAAGAGCAGAAGGCTCTATCCATTATGACAGCATTTTGAACAGACTATACACTCAGCTCTGCCTAGAAGCAAGCTGTAGCCCCTGACAAGGAGCCTCTTATTTAAATAAGGTCTTTCTCACCTTCCCCACAAAAATACCAGCAGTAGCGGCCCACGGATTATATGCCTGCAAGATTCCACATAAATAACCTGTTTGCTTAATTTTTTGAAGTCTGTAAAAAAGCTACAAGGATCTACTAAGTGCAAAAGTTAACAGCACACAAACACCTCTCATAGTACAAACTTTGTTTAAATTCTGCGTAAGGAATACTGGTTTTGAGCTGTTTCAGAGTGCTTCTCCAAGCCTCAACACTCCAGCTGTGCTGCAATGTCCATTTGCATTTGAGAGTGCTCAAACACTTTATTGGCAATAATAGAATGCACCAAGATCCCCTATTAATAGTGTTGTGCAAAAGCAAGTATTAAAGGAATTTCTTGTACAACTCAGTTTCTGAATGTGTTGGATGGCTTATAAGTAAAGTGAAATGAGGACATGACACTACAAAACACTTGTTAAATCAAGAGTATGCTTCCTGGGGTCCAGGGTGAAGGGGCTGGGGTGGGGGGCCAAGGAAGAGAAAGCACTACAAACAGACTGAATTTACTGGAAAATATATAAGAAAAAATCCCAGACAAAAAGTTAAAGGCCCAGCATCACAGTATCTATTTGGACTGCATCTCTCCATGCATACAAGTTAACAGGAAAATCTAGTCCTCAAGGCAGCATTGAGTTCTCCTCCCCTCTCTCCCCCTCATACCATAATAGTTGAGAAGCTTGCAGCTTCTCACTCGTATTAACCTAGATGTATTTCCAGGATATCAGAAAGCAACAATAAAAGAATTACAGGGGTTGCAGTTCAAGAATGTTCTTCTTTTTTTGCTTGAGACAATGGCAAATGGTCCAGTAGGCTTACAAACAGTGTCAAAACACTGATACTAAAAATCCCCCCACAAATAAAACCCACACAACACGCACACACCCCCACCCGCATGTGTGTGCCACATACATGCAGGGAAGGGAGAGAAGGAATGAGACAATGAAGCTTGCTGTTTGCAGTTCAGCATTTATCCGCCTCGTATCTTACTTTTCTTCTACCCTTGAGACATTCTAAGAAGGAGGAAGAGGTTACCACCATCAAGATATTTAGCAAGCCTTCCTCAGAACATAACATATTTAGCTGCATCTATCTTAATTAAAATAATAAATAAAAAAGGTTCCATGTGCACTATTACAGGCTCTGAAGTGATGAAACAAGTCAATCATCCTCCTACAAGAGGAGAAAAAAAGAATTAAATCCAACATATAGCCTGTGTAGCCAAGATTAAAAAAAAAAAAAGAAAAGAAAAGAAAGGGGGGGAGAAAAGGAAGTTTAACCATGAGCACTTAAGCTAATACACAGGCATTGAAGAAAAAGACTAGAATTCAAAAGCTTGCACGTCCAGAAGTTCTCACTGAAATAACTGGTTGCTCATCACTTCTGATCTAGCACCTGCAAGCATAAATATAGACTGGGCACCTAAAGTTAGACTTGTATTTTCAAAGTCTTGTCTGCTGTCTTTACATGAGGATTTCTTTAGTGTCTCTGATTATAGTACTTTTTACTTCTGAACTTTCTTCTCTGTGAGAACCCACCCTTCTTTCCTTGCCTAACCACATATTGCAAATGCATCTAGCAGTTTCCCTGTGCCTTCAGCACAATGCAGTGCTTACACAACTTTCATTGCTTGTCTGCTTTTGGTAAAAGGAGAGACTTTGTCGAGTTGTCCCCAGTGTGTTTAATTTACCTGTCACCACCAACCCACAGTAGGTTTTTCCTTTAACTGATCTGCCAGCACTTCCCTCCTGAGAGACAGGCTGTAAGGCCAGCTTGCATCCTCCGTAAGCCAACATTTTTGTCAGCTTTCTGTTTCCCACAACTGAGCTTTTTACTGCAGCTTTTTGAGAATCAACTCCACCTTTCCGTAAAGCAAGGACCCACTTAAACCACTCTTACTTATTATTCTAATTCTGCACATGTACATGATAGGAAATCACTCTCTTTAAAAAGATGCATTTTGAGGGAATTGGTCAAATCATAATCAGGCATACAGCCACAGGAAAACACACACAAATTCAGTAATTAAAGGTTCCTCCTGTCCTCAGAACAAGTGTTGCGACCGGGTACAGCAGCGTTTAACATCCTATCAAACTATGCCACAGGGGCCCCTGCATTCTGTAGGGCTAACTTGGTATAACCAACCCAAAAACTAAGTTAAAAAAAAATTCCTCTTTTGTTTAGTGTTTTTTTGGAAACCCTAGGTGTTTGATCACTGCAATCAGACAAGATGGTTAGCTTTCATTCATGAAAAAGTAAACGGCCATCAGATGTAGGAAAAGAAACAGAAAGATCACCTAACTTAAATAAGGTCCTTTACATGCTTTCCAAGAACCTGACTCTTTAAGCACTCAAAATTGCAAAGCTACAAATCAGATAGACTTAGCTGAAACTCCTGTGGAGGCCTGTATGATTTTTGCTGGAGAAAGAACTAAAGGGTCAAGCACACCACATATGCCACAACATCAGGCAGCAAGAGTATGAACTGGAGATGGAATTTCAGCCAGAACACTAAATTTCCTGCCTCCTGTCATTGAAAGCCAGGCCCCCTTGTGTGATTTTAAATGGACTTTTTTGGTATGTGCAGCACATCAAGCTGTGTTAGCGACTGAAGTCTTTTTTCCTTTTAACTAATTCACAAAAATATTTGGTTCCCAAGGAAAATAATATAAACAAAGTAAAGAATATGTACTCTGTCTTAACTTCTGTGAAATAACTTCACTGTCTTAGACACACTGCTTTTTTGTGTTACAAAATAATTTATGAAGCCTTAAAGTTATAGCATAAGGTTTAAACAAATACCAACACTACCCTCCCTTTTCTACAAGCTTTTTAAACTCTACTTACTTTGAACAGTCTAATTTACTTATTACATGCACCATGTTTAGATTTAATTTTGCATCCACTGGTACATACAGATGACTCAGGTTTACTTCTACCTGCGATCAGCCTAACTCAAATCTCACATACAAGGTACAGTGATGGGTACCAAAGTCTGCAACTCTTCAGCTGTTGGAATAACCAATCATCTAGGCTCAGTACAAGTGCCTACAACATTATTTCAACAAAAATGAGACATCTTTAGCTGATAAAACAGCATGACGGTGCTCACATCCTTCTAACCCTCACTCTAGATAATCTAGACTGAATCATTACTGGAAATGGGATTTTTATTTTTTGTCCTTTTTCATGCACCCTTTAAAAAAATAGCGTTAGGGCAGACACCCCTCCCCCCAAACCAATACAGTTGGTTAGTCTAGCACTCTCCAGTTAATATTGCATTAGGGCATGGATTCTTCTAGAGCTACCCATGCTTCTTGACAAGGATCAATGGCACAGGAATGGGTCTCTTCAATTCTGCAAGCTGGGAAGTGTCAGATACATTAAGCCTTTCGTATGTGGATCTCTCAAGTTGAAGCAAGACATGCTGTACTCCTCCACAGAGAATGAATCCATGGGCGAAAAGGACACCACTTTGAAGATGAAACAATATGATGTCTTGTATAGCACAGAGAAAGGATGAGGTAGAGCTGGCTATCAAGCATCAATCTACATTTGCTGAGAGTGCGTTCAGCTACTTTTTATAAATTAAACTGAGAACCTAAGTGAACTGTTAGAGCAAAACTGAAACTGACAGTCCATATGCTGTGGAGAGTGCAAAACGAAGACAAAATACGGCTCAAGTGTTGACAAGTATTTTTAAAATTCTATTATGAACAATCAAGAGATGAAGGGAAGTGTCTGCATTGACACAAGTTTATAAAAAAAAAAAAAAACAACAAACCCAACTGCATTTCAAAACGATCAAAGATGTACCAGGAATCATTTTGCGAGCTACTCAGGAACAAGAAAAAGCACAAGGTCTACATGTGGTCCTGGACAAAGCTATTAAAATAACTTATTTCAGATACATACACACATACAAGTACCTAATACTCAAATTTATAGATATATCTTTTTTTTAATGTCATCATAATTTAAGCAAAAGCTAAAAATGATACTGTGATACAAGAAAACTGAAGCGCATCCCAAGGCTTATCACTTTAAAGATTCAGGATCTTTAAAATTTCAAAAAGATATTGCTAGAGACTTGGTTTGCCATGTTATAAACACACTCATTCTGGAATATAAACAGAAGCTTCCTAAGTTTTTGGCTCTGAGAAAAGTCCCTATTTACCTACGTCTGTTTCCTTTCAGCAAGATAGATGCTCTATGCAACAACGAAGGTGATACTTTCAGTTCTTCCGAACTTAGCCCTGGTGTTCATGCGCTATGAAGTAGAAAGTTCAGGCAATAGACTTGTCCTTCTGTACACATTCAGTTGGTTGGGTTTTTTAACCCAAGAAGATTGAGCCAATATTCGCATGAGCCAGTCAGCAGGCACACAGTAACAGAGATTTTTGCATCTTGTAGGTTCACCTTAACTCTATTCCCCAAAGTAAAAACTAAAAGACTCCACAGTTCTATGTATTTTAAAAAAGGATGACAGAATTAGTAGATATTTCAAAAGCATCTATTAGCTTGCAACAATTTTTCTGTGGTGAGGTAATACGTGCTTTTTCTTAAGAACAGAAACATAAAGAACTATGCAGATAGTGAACAGTCCTAACAGATACCTTATGTGATGCATTCATTCTATTTTAGTGCTGAAAAAAAAAGTTGCAATGAAATGGAATGATTTCTCACCTTTTACATTACAGACTAGCCTAGTCTTCCTAACACCCGAGTTATTTCCCGCCCTGTTTTAAACCCTACTTCTGCTGCCATGACCCTTACTCTTCTCTTGAGGTCCTACGGCAAACTTCTCACACAGTCCTCAGTCATTAAGGGGGAGTGCAACTACTGCTGCATCAGAAAAGGTTACCATTACTCTTCTCTAGAGGTCAAATCCCTGGGGTCCAGATGAATGGTTTTCTCTTGACCCCGAAGCAAGTATATGCAAGGCCTGACTCTTAATGACTCCTGTAAGGGAAAAACTAATGAACCCAAACAACCAAATCAACAGAGGAAATAACACAGATGTGTGCTGGCTGGACTTCCAGTCCTACAACAAAAGCAGCAAAAGGGGCAAGCAAATAATAGCAATAGGTACTCTAGTTTTATACCACATAACCATTCTTGTCATCAAAGCATACCTTCCTGGAATTAAATACATTCAGTTCTAATACCCAAGTCCATACCAGGAAGGGTACAAAGTAACCATAGTTTAACAGAGGACCCCACGCCTCTGACATACTTTCGGTAAGGCTAAACTTACACTTCTGGTACTTGGGTTTTATACCTGCAAAGGCACAGATTGCCTCTACACGTTACACTTTCCAGCACTGGCACCAGTACAGCACCACTGAAAGAACTCCTCTTCTTCCTATTCCCAGGGAAGTATATAAAATGAAGCTGTAGCTCTAACGAATGCTATGAAAAATATCCGAACTAAGGACAAAAAGAATAAAGCATGCAAGTAGAGATTTATTACAGTATTAATCCACAAGTCATGCTATTCATTGGCTGAGAGATCATAAGGATCAATTTAATCTGCAGAATTTTACACATACTTAGAGTTCTTACAAAGTTTAAACAGCAGTCCTTCTGCAGCATCCTAGAGCCAGGAGGCATTTAAAAATGCCAGCTGTTGGCTGCTGAAAGTCTGAAAGATATCCTTTGTTATCATAGCACGTTCATCTTTTTTTAAAGTTACTTCAAAGTAAATTCCATCTTTTTTACACTACTCTGTATCAAGACTCATTCCCCTAAATCAAAGACGTTTAGAATTAACAGGTATATTCTCAGAGCTGTCAACAAAAACATCCAAGAGAAAGTTTGTGCAGTTGCTCCTTTCATTCCTCCAGAAAGTCACAGCAGTTGCCAGTTCCACAAGACCATAAAGTAAATAACTTGACATACTGCCTGAGACCTCTAATGCACTCAAGTAAGATGCTTTACGTATGCAAATGAGACCCAATTGGACCAGACTTAGGGACGAAATCGGAGGAGAGACAAAGGACCAAAACATCTCTAGAGTTTCCCCACCCCTCTGCTATTTTGCTCCTCCTCTTGAGTTTTCTGTTTTCAATACTACAGTCAGAAAGACTATATGAAGTGCCTAAGGAAGATTTCAAGAAGCAAGGGTAGCTAATGAAAAGCACAAGATATTAAGGAATACAAACTGATCTGGAAGCCTCTAATCAGTATGGCTTGACCATACACATTAGGTAATACCTAAACCTGTAATCTTACATTAAGTAAAGGGCTTCCCTAATAATTCTCTAATAGTTTTTTTGCTAGAAATTGGACAGTAGTATCCAGCAGATGAGTATCATTTTCTAACAGGATGAAGCTGAGAGTCCCTTCATTTCTTTTAATTTTCTACTCGGTGCCACCTTTAACACAACTTTCATCTTCTCTTCAGTTGTCTCCAAGCTCAACCTAATCAACTTAGCACTGCAGCTATTCTCTTTTTTGAGGGACAACCACCAGAGCCATCTTATCCAGGAACTAAACCTGAGCTGGTAAACAGGTAATACCTAAACTGGGAACGAATCCTTTGTTGTATGGAATATTTGCAGAATGACTGATAATAGGAACTACAGTTCTAAAGACACTAAGTTCTCTAGGGTTGACAGGCTAGCCTACTGTGATCACCAAAGCTGAGTTAAATATTTGCAGTTCTACACGAGTAAAACTAAAGTTATTCAAACAATATGAATCACACTGGTGGAATAACACTAGGGATTAGCAAGTGTTAAAGGAGATGGGGGGAGGAGGGAGCAGGGAAGGAATGGTGTTCCAGGGCTTTTTAAAACGCTCAAAAGTGTGCAATTGCCATCTGGAAGGCAATGTATGCCTACAATTTTTGCTGTAGCATAAAGGTTTAGAAGAGGAGACCTAAGTGATGTCTGTCTGGTTTTCTCCATTCCAGGGTCAAAGGCTCTCCATAGAAAGGTGCCTAAGAACTGAGGGGAGGAAAAAAGAAAGAAGGAAAATTAAATATTTTTAATGATAGATTCTGCTTGTGAAAGCTGTGTATCAGAAGGACCTTCTCGCTTGAAAAACTTACTTTCCCTTCCTTGTAAAAGGATAATTCAGCACAATTGTAACAATTCTGAGAATTTTAAGCTTTCAATATTTTTTCTTCCCAATCAGTGCTATCTCCAAAAGTAAAAAAAAAACTAAAAAAGGAAGGTCTCCAAAGGCCTGAAACTCCACTAATTGCATTTATAGTTTACTTAAATTATTGCTGTTGGGAGGAAAAGCAGAGAAGGAAAATTTTCAGTTATCACAGAGGAACTTATTGAAAAAAACCCTCTCTCTTCAGAAGCCACAGGCTCTTTCATTAAGATGAGCTTTAGGAGTACAAAAGGGATACACTGTGCAAGGAAGGAAGGAAAAAAAAATAAAATCCTTTCCAAACTGCTACATAACAGCATTCTTGTCTCAAAACAATGAATTGTGGTTGATGGTAAAAACAGCAGCGTCAAATTCAGTAAGCTATTACGGTGCAACATGTCAAAATTGTCCAATAGCAGTTATCTTGCCCAAGATAAAAATTAACATGTCTGGAAGAATTTCCGTAGTAAATTTTTTCCTGGGGTTTATGACACAGCTATAAAAAAAATTAATTCAACTGAAAATGTGCGTGAGTTCAAAGAATTCTGTGGATTCTCTTAAAAAAAAAAAAAGTTAAAGCAGCAGTCAATATTTTTTTACAGCACTTTCTGCCACCTAACATCTGCATTAAACTTCTTGTCCATACTATACATTGCCAGCACGCATTATTGCAGACAACACCACTCTGAGCACCCAGGAAACATTTTAGACTTCAAGGCACTTTCATGCACCCCTGCACACACCACCTGTAAGGTGCAGTACATGAGGCCGCTCGCTGATAAGGAGAACTCACCAAATGGGATGCACTGGAGGAGCCAGGTGCACAGAAAGGCTGGCTCACCCCTTAGTTATCTCACTATTGTTCCAATGCCACGTATATAGCACCTTAAAACCAAGGCTGCCCAAATATACTCTTAGACCCATGAAACATCTGATACCACACCAGATACTTGGGATGGAATCAGAAGGACTGACTAGGTAGTACACCAGCAAGGAGAAAGACTGAAAGACTGCAGGAAAGGCATGTCAGGCAGACAGGAGATCCAGCTGCTGGCTGAAACAATACTGTCCACCCCTCCATCACGGACCAAATGTCCCTATCACACTGCAACAGCCCTGTTCTCTGCCTGAGAAAGCTCCAATGCCTGTCAGATCCCACACTGAGCAAGTAAAGCTACAGCTTCAGATTGTGGCAGTAGAGCATTCGTGCACTTTTTTACTATTATCCAGTATGAATTAATAGCCATAAAACTTCTGTTGTAACAACTAGCTGTTGTCTGTGAAGCACTGCAATTGCAAGATATCCCAATCAACACATAATAACTCTCCCTTCCTCATCTTCTATACACACAGCTGTCAGGGTTTCCATTTCCTTCAAGAAGGAATTATCAAGCTGTATGACTCGTTCTGTGCATATATATACATCTAATTATAACAACATTTTAGCCTGACCTCTCTCTTAGAAATTCAGATGAACCTGCTTAACAGAGTTCAACAAATAATTTAAGATCGGCAAAAACGTATTAAGTGGCTTTTATATACTAGACTGTATGCATGTTATCTGCCTCAGTGTAATAGCACAGGCCTATAGAACCTGCAAAGCACAAGTAAATTTGTTTGCCTCCTATCTAAAATGGGTGCTTGCTCATGCATCCATTCCATGGTAAATGTGTATGGGATAAGATTGTACGCTACTGCTATTAATCCATGGCTGCTCCACACTGGCTCACAGCTTCATGTCCCCCTGGAGCATATGTTGTCTGCTAACCTCCTGGCAGTGGCTCAGATCTGGTTTCTGAATGCTCAGCAGCATCTCATGCTAACTGACACCAAAGCCTGTACTAGTATGCAAGTTTCTCCAAGTCTGAGGATGCTGTGTGCCAGCAAATTAAGAAATGGAAGCAAATAGAGAGTTGTCAGATTAGGAAGGTGGCCGGAAAAGAGAGAGGCTTGAAGGAGAGTCTGAAATTAGGCTGGAGAGGCATGCAAGTACAGCAGGAAGCCCTGCAGATTCTTGTAGCTACAGAAACAAACCACTAGCTACAGATTAGAGCTGAATACTGAGAAAGGAATACCCAGTTCCTGGTTTTACAGAAAATGAGCACAGCAAATCTGTGCCCATCAGCTCAAAGTTAGTGGCACCAACTCATCTGAGTGGTACACCCATTAAAGCTACTTCACTTTCCTGAAATGTTTCTTAACTATGTGCTTGCAAGGATAGAGGTCCCTGCCAGCCTAAGCCATTCTGTGACTCTAAGGATAGATACTGAACTACTTCAGAAGAGGCATATGCCATAGCTTCTGGCTTACATAGAACTTCGAAAACAATCTTGGATTTTCAAAACTGATAAGACTGTGGATTCAGAACAAGGCCAAAGTCCTAGCGCAGTCTGTAATTAAACAATTCCATTCTTATTTTGAAAAAAACAAACCAAAATAAACAGAAACTGCTTCTTGCCCAACAGTTTTAAAAACAAAAGCCACTTGAGAGAGGACAATTAAAACAATGTAAAATGCTGCCAAAAGGGAAAAACCCAAGGCCTACATACGATCAACACCTTCCTCAAGCAAAAAACCTGCTCTGCATGACCCACTGTGTTTAGCCTCCCGTGTGTTCAAACATGCAAGAAAAGAAATCTGTAACACTTCAGACTCTGCCTTCCAATAACAAAGTGCTGTATATTACTAATGTAGCCCTTTAACAGGCTTATAAAATCCTCAAGGCTCCTCTAACACCATTTGTGGTTGTTGCCCTGCCTGTTAATAGCACAGGAGGCTATTAAGCACAAGTTGTCTAAATCCATTCACTGAACATTTCCCACAAGTTCTCAACTTGTTCTGTCATGGAAACATATACATATAAATAAACATGATTTCCCATTGCACCCGCAGACATAAGCTCTAAGTGATGCTGTATCCCTTTTACTTAGGCATATCATTAACTGTACTCTCAAAACACAAGAAGGCGTAATTAAGCTCCTTACAGAACAGGTCCAGCATAGGCTAGTGCGAGAGAGGATTCTCCTTGCAGTGACTCAGATACCTGTTGAGCAATGGGCCTCTGAATCAACAGTTTCATCTCCAAAGTGAAACCCTGGCAGAAGTTCTCTAAGTGCTAGTAGCATCAGGCTAGTATCAATTATGTTGAGCGCTGGAAGCTAAGAGACCACCTTTTTGGACCACAAGCTGAAAAAAGCCACGAGACAGTGGCTGATTTGTTTATCCTCCTGGGCTATATTTGAACTGGTGATTCACCATGTCCGTCTTACTAATAATTCCTTCAGCTAGCCATTTCAGCCCCCTTCTCTAACCTCCAGAAGTCTTCAGAACTCAACTATTACTCTACACACACTTCAAGACGAAAAATGCTGCTATTGTTGCCAGAAAACACAACTAATTCCACCACTTGGAACATACGCAGCTCTTAACTTTTAAAAGCTCTGTAAAACCAAAGCACAACTACTGTATTGGACAAAATTGGGTGTGGATTCCCTACAACATCAACTTATGATGGCCTTCGGTCGTGTTTTTTTCCTATTGAAAGCATTAAATGTCCACCTTGGTCCACATAAGAAAAGCAGTGATCACTACATGTACTTTTATAATATGTCACTAAAGCTATTCTGTTTCACAAAATTTTGCAGCAACCTTCTTCAGTCTAAAACTTTTCCTCTTTGGTCTCAAGATGTTTCAGGAATCTCTTCTGTTATTCTGAATTATAACTATAAAAAGTTATTCTTTGAAGTCTTTCTTAGATTTATTTGCTTGCCAAGAACTCAAAAATAGCTGAACAAAGCAAGCAGCTACAAAGTTAGCTCTCCGTGAGGAAGCATCTGTGCTGGTTTCATATTCTTGGCTTTCTGGGTGGGGAGGGACATTTAAATGGCAAGCAACTGAGATGAACAGGGGGAAAAAACAAACAAACAAACCAAAAAAAACCCAAAAAACCACACTGAGGAAGATCTGCCAAGATTTAGTACAACAAAGCGTTAGGAAGCTCCACCTCTTCTAGGACATGTTTAGTGAGTGGAAGGGCCTGAAACCTCCCCATTTTAATTCATCAGAGGTCCAAAAGAAATTGGCAATAATGTTAGTAAAGCCTGCCTGAAGGACTTGATCAGCCATCTAATGCCAAATCTCAGAAACGTTTCCTCTATTAAGCGCAGGGACAAAAAAAAGAAGAAAAAAAAAAGGAAAAGATCAAATAAACTGTCCCTTGTATATCAAAGGACCCCTCACATGTGCTGTATCTTGAAATTTCTGGAAGTGTCTTTACCTTTGCTCTTACACTAGAAATACGGCCACTGTGAACTAGTGTCCATCACTCTAATAGTATCTAGAACTAGAATTGCAGAATTGTCACCCCAGAAGGTGAAGAAATGTATATATGTGCCCACATATATGCATTTTTGTCTCAGAGTTGCATATGAAAGTTACAGAAAGTTATGGCCACACGTGTCCTGATAATTGGCATACAGCTATCCAATCTTCTCATTTTACAGTAGTTCTTGGCAAGCATACCAGGAACCTGTTTTAATTGCTAATTAATAACATACTTGTCTTTGGGGGGGGTGGGAAAGGGTTAATCTTTTAATTGAGCAGTTCCTACAAAATAGAAGTAAATAAGAAACATTAACTTTACAAAACATGAGTTTCCCCTCAATCTGTATTCAAACTAAAACAGCAGGAAAAAGATTTTATTGATTTTGACTCAAAACAGGCAATGCTATTCCTAATAAGAGAATACTCCCTTCTTGTTTTTCCTGAGCAGTTTACAGGGGGATTAAACATACAACCCAGTAAGACTTGGTGGGAAGACTCACATGAACGGAAACTTCAGTTTCTCATTTGATACCTAGATCCTGGCCAGAATATATGGGCAATGGAATAATTCCTTTTTATGGGACCCAGATTACAGCTTAATCTTGATGTTATTCCAAATAAGAAAGTGGTAGGGACTGAATACACTAATAACACCCAGCTGAAACATCCCTGATTCACCTGTGAAATGTACATACATCTGGAGTATAAATAAGGCTTAAATACAATGCAATGTCACTGAAACAAATAATATTTAGGGGCCGCTCAACAGTAATCCACATCTCTCATTTAGAATATAATCACTGAAATTTTATGTTCCTACTGTGATTTTTTTTCATCCTAATAAGCACTTCTGATGAGAAAAGACATACAAGGGCTATGAGCGAAGTACAGTTCTGAGGCCTGATTCTGCAGTCTTCCCACTGCGTAGCAAGTAGCATGTGATTAACTCACTAGTCACCATAAAAGAAACTATCACTCAAGGTAAACAGCAGTTGCAGAACCTGGCCTGAGAACTGTTTCATATTGAGTATGTATATCATGAAATAGTCTTACCTCAGTAAGTGCGTGCAGCTGTCCTTGATGCACACAGACACCCATAAACCTACAAGAAACAAGAAAAGAAAAGTGGTTTGGGCTTTTTTCCCCCCCTCTTCTTTTTTTTTTTCTTTAAAGAAACTAAGATGATAAGAAGTACTGGATATGCCAAGAAAGAAGGAAAATGAAAAAATTCAGCCTCACAGATACTGCAGACCTCAAGGTTGATTATTTAAACATCTCAGCACAAAACAAAATCATGTGTCTACACTACAGTGTAATTTGAATTAGCATTTCCAAGCGAGCACAGGAGACAGCTCAAACTCAAGATGGAAAGTTACTAATTTGACTATAAGCAAAGGCCAGCATATAATGATTTACGCAGAAAGGAACAGTCTCAGAGTTCTGTTTTAAGGAAGTTTAAGCCAAGTAATCCACTGTTGGTCTGCATAAATAGAAAATTACTTCCCTTTGCATTTTGCTGCTTAAGCATAAAGATGTTTCTTCCTAACCCATTCCTAACCACTCAGGAATATGAGGGCACATACGTGCAGTGCACTTCCCCTCCCCAAGCCCCTATTTCCAACACTTGGATTGAAGCAAGTTTTGATAGTATCCAGTATACACATATTCCACAAAAAAAGTTACCTACACTGCACAGGGTTCAGACTCCTGCTGTTAATAGTAATGACTGTCACCCTTGATTTTTCTGGAAAGCGATAGAGAACGTGCCATACATTTAACATAAGAGGAACAACTGAAAGCTCATTTTTACCATCATACAAGCTGAACTTAAAAGTGACAAAATGCAAATTAATATTAACACTAAACATCTCCCATGAGAAAGGTTCTGTAAAACTTAAAATTGTGTGCACTTCAGAGCCCTCCCTGCACAGTTAAAGTATTGGTTCTTTTTAGACTGTCAGTTTTATCATTTAGATTTTGGTCTCAACAAGCAAAAACACAGTCTGTCATTTCCACAATGTTCAGAAATTTCCACTTTGCAAGCAAGGGGTAGAAATGCATGATTTCATTAAATGTGATAGGGGAATCTTGTGGAGAATAATTTGAAGGAAAAGGACTTTTTATATCCTCAAACACTTCTGAATTTAAAAACAAAATGATGCAAGACATGTAGTACTAGTTCAGCTAAGCTGCTTTTGAAGAAATGAATGATCCTCACTGTTCTCTTGTCTAACAGCTGACTGGTAAATTACAAGCAGCCAAAGAAAAATAATATAGGTAAGGTCCTTTGCATAAGCTGAGCTGTGGAAATCTGTTTTTATAACCAAAGAAGAAGCAGGACTTGTACTTGAATGTTTATTGCCTGCTCTCACCTCAAATAATATTCCCCGAATTAAATATGCAAATTTTAATTTGAGAGACAGTGAAAATTCAATTCCTCTTGTTTAATGCAGAACAATAGGGCACAACGAGGTATTCAGGGGAAAGGGAAGAAGGGTTTTTTTAGATATACCATCTACTCAAAACATTGCTGTTTCTGAGTTTATTTGTTGCATATGAACAATTTTGGAAACAAGTTGACAAATTAAGTTTCCTGAGACTAAGAAATCCAGACTCCTCCAGAGCAGAAATCTGTTTCTCCCTTAATGCATTCTGAAAGTCTCCAGAGCTATCGGGCATGGTGTTAATAGCTTTATTCACAAGCAAAAATGGAAAAAAAAAATCCAAGATATCAGTTCCGCTACTAGACAACTTTTGACAGTATTATTTTCTCTTTTATGAAACATGCTAATGACACAAGGTTAACCCAGTACTGCAGTATTTTCATTCAACAAAAACTGAGGCTAAGTAATTTAAAATAATAATGTTTTCATCTATATATCAACTCTTCCTTTGTAAAGGTGTATTACATTACTTTCAAATTAGGAATTCATTGTATTTGACTTAATTCTAAAATATGACTGCAATTAAGAATTTATCAAAAATTTGGCAAAATTAAATTTCTTGTCTCATCTTTACCAAACAGGAAAAACATCACTGTCACTCAAAGAATGGTAGAACTTAGCTTTTTCTGCCAACCTGTTTTGGTCAAGGGAAGTCTCAACAGAAACATATTCATTCCCTTTGTGAACCTACACTTAATGGCAGAAAAGACACACTGGCTCAAGTTACCAAGAGTAAGAGTTCAAAAATTCTTCAACGTTTAGGGTTTCTGCTGGGAAACACACATACATTTCTAACTTTAAATCAGAAATTAAAAACAAAGCTCAATATCATGATCTCATGGAAAAAAGCTGGACATAAAGATACATTTATAAACCCCACATATTTAGAAGTTATTACCCAGGAAAAGAGAAACCAGATACACTGATAAAGACAGAATTAATGAGTTTACAGGCAACATACTGAAACCATTTAAACTTTGTGTCAAAAATCTCAGTTTTCAGACTCTGGAAAAAAGATTGATAGAACAGACCTCTAGTTATCCAAATTCCTGGAAAAATTCTTCTTAGCTGCTGCATCAAGCAATAATAAGCCTCTTGGTTAAGCCAAGTACTGCTACAAAACACTGTTGGAAAGCATTTTCACTAAAAGATAATACACGCAGCTGCTACCAGGAAATGCAATTACCAAGTGAGACTTAACGTAAGATTTCAATTTCTGAGATTGCCCCAGATGAGATTCCAAGTTGTGTGGATAGGAAGCTGACATGCTGGCCCAGTACAGCTGAGATTATTCCTGTTGGCTAGACGCACTGTCTCCAGAGCCAAAATGTGCTTGTAGGTGAACTTCAGCAGAATGTCTTGTCAGCCAAAGGTTACACTTCCTATAAGCATTTCTAGTTGGAAGAAGCTTCAATGAGCCAGTCATCGACAAAACAGGAGACCATTTACAGATTTAAGGAAGTTTATTTTCAAGACACTGTATCTAGCCTTATCAGGAAAGCTGAAGCACTTCCAAAATCATAACTAGTGGTTGGAAAAGTTTCCCCAGAAGCTGCAAATATGAAGGATGCTATTTGAGTCCACCCTACTAAATACAGCGCAGCACATTTCCACCACAAAATGCTTTCTAACAAATGTCAGCAATGTTCAGATGTTGGAAGTCTCTTTCCATAAACCAGGTTATTCCTCAATCAATCTGGAATACCTGCCCTCCTAGACAAGAGCAAGAGAAGGTACTCTGGATATTTCTTAGTCTGTTAACAGCAGTTACACAAACTGCAAGGGAGAAAATTCCGGACAGGAAGGGGAAGACTAAGAACTGTAGCCTCAGCCTGCAATCTTTGTCTCCTTGATAAATCAAATAAAACTAATATCCAGATTATACAGCCACTGTGGACATCTAGACATTGAACACATGCTTCCCATTAAAAGAACTTCACTGGGACATGTTCCTGTTCTGTGGATAAACCTGGGGCAGCTAGAATCCGACATAATAAATTGATGCCCTTTGAAATCTACCACTTCTCTAAGAAAATTCAGCAGTTTGATAACATTAAAAATAAAAAACAAACCAAACACACCAATGCAAAAAGTCTCTCATATGAGCTCAGTAACACAAAGAGAAACAAGGTCAAAAGACAGATGCTTATTTCATTGCACTGACTGTTGGAGAACTTAGAGGGTGGGTAAGAATATTACGTCTGCATTAAGACCTTCCTTGAAGTTTTAAGCACCATGCTAGATTAAAAATGTATTTTAAGTTTTCTACACTTGCATTTTGATTCAAGACATAGAGGTAAGGCACTTCATCTATCCCTTCTGTAACATTATACACAACACATACAGCCTCTCTTCTGCTGTCTTGGGCACGGCATTTCTGAAATACTCCTTTTTGATAACTACATTACACAGAGAGAAGTAAAAGTATTTTTCTTTTCTGTTAAAGCACTGTTCAATACAGGACAAAGGATGTTAAAAGACAAAAGCCATCCTTCTGCCTATCGTAACAAAGTCAATCACAAGTAATTTCACAAAAAGGAAGGTTTGACAGGAGAAAACTGCACACAAAAAAGAAGTTGGTATTGTGTTCCCAGGGTGCTAGATTTGTCTGAAAGGAGATGAAATAAAATTCTCCTTGAAAGAATTTGATGTAATATGCACACTGCTTGCTGATTGGTGTGTGTGCGCACGCACACAAGAAGGTGGATTTCATCAATAAGTCAATCTGCCTGCACGCTCACTCCCAAACATGCAGCAATATCTCCAAGCGCTCCTATGAGAGCACTTAAGACATGAGCTAAGGCTTTCTGTGTACAGAATGTTTTAAATT
This sequence comes from Pygoscelis adeliae, assembly GCF_000699105.1. NCBI lineage: Eukaryota > Metazoa > Chordata > Aves > Sphenisciformes > Spheniscidae > Pygoscelis > Pygoscelis adeliae. The sequence goes on along the minus strand of NW_008825072.1, from coordinate 2,574,177 downwards.
AAGTCCCCAAGGTACAGATCAAATAAATACTTTTTCATGCAAACAGTAGTGATATTAAAGACTGAAATTCTATCTCAAAATTGGAAGAAACACTAATTTAAGAGACAGCACAGGAGATGGAGAATCTGTGTTAGCACACCACTTCACTTGTGAAAATGAGAAAAACACACCTGTAAGACATTACCAGAATCAAGAGGTATCAGTTCTCTCAGGCTGCAGTCCTAAGGCAAAGACAGAGATTTCTTGAGTCCTTTCCAGACCTATTTTCTTACTTTGCTTTGGGTAAAAACTCATGACTATGGCAGCACATCAGCATTTAGAGAAGCAGCAAAGCAGTGAAAAACATTTACAAGCATACACCAGACCTTTCATAACCCTGATACCAGATCTAACCCAAGCCTTGAACAGCACTGAGCTTTAAATGGGACACAAGCTAGCAAGGAAGTGAGGAAATGCTCCAAACCTCTGGTTCCCCTAACCCCAGCAATTATAGTCTTACCATCTATCAGCCAACCTGCATTAAAGTGGCTATAGTAAACATCACATGGTGCAAACCAGAACCCCAGCTCACTTTTCCAGTCCTGCTTTTACCATCTGTTTTGAGGGAAGATGTGATAAAGCCAACACATGCCACACCCAGGGCAAGTAGAAGTGTAGATCAGAGGCAGAAAAGCATTTTAGGCCTCCATGTTTAGCTTGCATGCGGGAGTGAGGCGGAGATAGGAGATGATATGAGATGGGGTTGATAGCAGAAACAGGGCAGAGCACTCCATGAACACCATTAGTCCGCTTCTGCCCCATCCACTCCTAAAATGTCCCTAACCTGGTCCCTGGGGAAAAAAGCAAAACCAAAAAAAGCAGATCTTTCATACATATTTCTTACGATCAGTGACTGTACAAAAAGTTACTACATTACAGTTAAAATTTATTCTGCCTCTGGAATCACATCTGCTAATTGAAATAGGAAGCAAGAGGGAGGGAGAAAAAAAAACCCAAACCTCTAAATCCCCTTACTTTTTACCGTCATACCAATGTAGCTGCAAAAGCTGGAGTCTTCTATTCCAAAATAGCCTTAACAGGCTGACAAAGAGATTCCATTTTTGCCAAAATAATCCTTTTATTAAAGGTCAGTTTCTCATTTTCTTGATGGAAAATCTATTAGAATATTTTTTTTTATATCTTTTATATATATACATATATTTGACCACTAGAATCTTTGTGATGCTACCATGCGGATGGTATACTTACTGGGGACTTGGTAAGTGAAAAGCTCTTCACTTACATCAGTCTTCTGATCAAGATGGATCTACATAGCTGGCCAAGAGCAGAATTTGAGCACAGAAATACTGAAATGAGTAGGGAAATTTAAAGTTAGCATTTCACTCCATGCCCAGCAACGCAAGTTATTTTTAAAGCCTAAATAACCAGACTGATACTTCACCAAGCATTAGAAGCAGGGAAACTGAAACACAGTGACACAACTCCATCTCCTAAAATAGTACAAAAGTATCACTAAGGTAAGAAAACAGGCCTACCTCTAGGTAATCTCTACCGAGCTAAGGAACGGAAGAAAGTCAGCAAGTACTGACAAACTCACACTCCAGAATGGTGGTTGCACGCTAGGATAAAAACCTCAAAAGGCATCTGTGACTGTGAAACTGAGTTGATACGGACAGCACAGAAGCAAAAGCAGTTTCAAATAGTCAGCAATATTTATTATTCACATCAGTGCAATCAATGGCAAAAATAGAAGAATCTTTGCAATAACATCTTGAAGTTAACTGTGGGCACATCAGTATGGATAGCTTGTAAAAAGTTGCTATGTATTTTGGAGCACTGGCAAAGGGATGGGTTTTTTAATCATCCAAAGGATAACAATGATTTTTGGCTATCAAATACACTACGAAGAGGAATCTCTTCTCTCTTCCATATTACTTAGTTCATATAAACCAGGGAAGAGTTCTAGGACAAAAACATTGGTTCAAAAGAAGCGTGGCCAGCAGGTCGAGGGAGGTGATTCTGCCCCTCTACTCTGCTCTGGTGAGACCCCACCTGGAGTACGGCATCCAGCTCTGGAGCCCTCGGCATAAGAAAGACACGGACCTATTGGAGTGGGTCCAGAAGAGGGCCACAAAAATGATCAGGGGGATGGAACACCTCTCCTATGAAGAAAGGCTGAGAGAGTTGGGGTTGTTCAGCCTAGAGAAGAGAAGAGAAGGCTCCAGGGAGACCTTATTGCAGCCTATCAGGACTTAAAGGGGGCTTATAAAAAAGTTGGCGGCAACCTTTTTAGCAGGGCTTGTTGCGACAGGACAAGGGGGAATGGCTCTCAACTAAAGGGGGGGAGATTTAGACTAGATATAAGGAAGAAATTTTTTACGCTGAGGGTGGTGAAACACTGGCACAGGTTGCCCAGAGAGGTGGTGGATGCCCCATCCCTGGAACCATTCAAGGTCAGGTTGGACGGGGCTCTGAGCAACCTGATCTGGTTGAAGATGTCCCTGCCCATGGCAGGGGGGTTGGACTAGATGACCTTCAGAGGTCCCTTCCAACCCAAACTGTTCTATGATTCTATGATTCTAATTACAAATTTTAGGTACTAAAGCATCAGGATGTTCAAAAACATAACCACACACAGATTAGGGAAAATTTTAGTATACTAAAATAAACGCATCATTGCTGAATCTGACATTCACTTTCTAAAACATTACCTGACTGAACTGCACGTGTTGAAATAGGCTGAGAGCAGACTTTGGATGCTGTAAAGCCAGTATCTATCCAGTTTCATAATTTTACAAGCCATTTGATACCAGAGCACGTCACAGCCCTCTACCTGCAACTATTAACTACTGCACATGACCTCAACATTTCAGCCTAAGAATCCACTAGTACCATTACTGGCAAACAACAGATCAGCACTAAGGAAAGTAACTTGTTTACAGTTAACAGTAGGTAATCCTAGAGCTTACAGAAGATGAAGATGCTCAGATGTATATATTACATAAAATCAGAGTACACCTTCAAGGCAAGTGGAGGAGATCCAGTGACTAATCAATAAAGAATTAAACTTGATGCTAGTGATAAAACAGCTTACTCAGCAATATAGAGGAAGAACTTCAAAGGACAGAAATTAAGTGAAGAAAATAACATTTAACAGCAAACTGGGGTAGCTCATAGTCGCTGGAAAGGAGAATTTATACCTTAGAACTTCTTGGAAGAGGATCATTCCCTTTAAATACTAATACAAGCTTAAAATTTCCAAAAATAATCCCAGAAA
>NW_008825072.1:2544140-2570859 GCF_000699105.1 Pygoscelis adeliae | reverse complement strand
CACATTGTTAGAAAACATTTTTCTAGTGACCTCTCAGCAATACTACTCCAGCTGCTCTTACTTGGCAACACAATGTTATCACCTCTCACCACTTTGCTGTAAAAGCAAATTATTATCAAATATTATTTTTAATGTGTTTCTAAAGTAGGAAATAGGTCCTAAACTAATTTTTACAACACTAGTAGAAGCACCAATGATTTATAGGTTTCTGAAACATAAATACAGATGTTTTCATGCATATGTGTGTACGTATACAGGTACATATAGACACATAGACGGGTAATATTTAAAAAGGGCAAAATCTTCTCCCAGATATAAAGGGACTGGAAACACTGCAGTACGTGATTTTAAACCAAAAATAAAACGACACAACTAACACACAAAACCACCAAGTTATCTGCTACAGAAAGAAAAATAATAGTTTTACTGTGTATTGTTATTGAATAAAAGAATAAATTAAAACTAAATACAGTTTTCTCATTTGCATTTTCTGTAGGAATATTCTTGCTCCCTGCAGCAAGGGTACTTACCTAATACATAAGAAAAAGGCAATATTTTTTACCAGAGAACCAACTCTCTTTGAAGAAGCCTCAAATCAAGCAATTCATAAAGCAAGTGTAGTTTATTCTTCAAAACAAATTATGCAGATAAGTCATTTCTATTTAAGTCATTTATTTCTTATGTATTCACTCATAACTGCTTAATTGAACACACAGAAAAAAAGATTTCTCTATCAATCCTGTGTAATAATTGGGAGACAAAATGGAATTCTTTTTCTGCTTCATGCATAAATCAATACATTATTGTTCTTTCTTCAGGACCATCTGTGCAACACCACTGACTTCAAATTATTCATAGGCTCTAAGGCCAGAGGGGACCAGCATATCATTGATATGATCTCTTAGACATCATAAGACATTTAAATTTCAGCAATTACTCAGAACTGAGCACAATAACTTTTGTTCTCAGCAACACCTGTGTAACCCCATTCAAGGGGGGGCAGGGTAACATTAAGCTGCAACTGAATGCTTTTTGCCTGTCAAACTATCCCTTTCCTACTTTCCCTCACCCCAGCCCAAATTAAATACTTTATTTTGAACAGAGCTGTAAAGCTAGATGTTTTTTAAAATAAGATTTACAAACCACACAAAGTTGATAAGAACCTGATGAAGTGTACTGACTTCATGATTCTGACAATGCCAATCCTATGAAGTTATTCTTTGCACAAACCTTACTAAAAAAGCAGCTGTATCAGTCCCCAGAATCATACACTGCTTATCTAAGGATCCTGAGGGAAAGGAAGTGGTGGATAGATATAAGAAACAATTAATGATCGAAACCTAAAAAGCCAGATATCTGACATCATTTAAAAAAAAAAAAACCCAACAAACAAACAAACAGAAGAGCCAGAGGAGTTGCTGGGAACTCACCTCACATTGGAGCAGAGAAAATAGACTAAGAATTCTAATTAGGGACAGATTACCACAACACTTGAATAAACATACTGTGATAAAACCAATACAGTTTACTATGAGTAAAAATTCTCTAAGTTCACAGGTTTTTGGGGTTTTAAGAAAAAAAAAAATAGAAGATAGGCATGAATTAATGGAAGGCTCCCTACAGATAGTCCAAACGCTTCTGATACGCCTCCTCAAAAATACTGAAGGAAACAAACAAGATAATATTGTTACATATCAGTTGATGAAGACTGAGCCAGGATTTCAAGGATCAGAAAAGCTGGCTATAAAGGATTTTAGGAATCAGTACTATGTCTGTACAATTTAACAGTCCGGTGAAGAAGAGGAAATTAACTTACTTAAAGTTCACTGTCTCCAAAACTTTTCAGAAAGAGCTATACTGCCTGAGATTATCAAAATGGATCCCAGCTGTGCAACAGCAGTTTAGGAGAACCAATTATTTGGTGCACTATCATCACACCTTTAAACTTCTTAATGTTATGGTTTCAGCTAATTATGTTAATTGCTTGTCACATCATCATAAAAGAGTAACCAAGACTGAAAAGATTCAAGGAATAACAAGATACACATTGAAACATTTTGCGTTTGCGTCCAGTAATCTATTGCCAAGCAAGAACTACCTTTTCCCTTTCAAGAACAGATGAATCAGATTAGTTCAACTCTAGCTTCTTTTCTTCAGTCCCTCTTATCTCACCTTGCAATATTACAATAAGAAAATGCTAAAAACTAGAAAACAGACCTAAAAATATGAGGAAGCTATGGCACTTAGCATTATTAATCTGCAAGATTAGTAACCACAGATTATTTGAATGGTGTTAAATTTGCAATAATTTAAATTCATTAAGAGAAGCCAAATTTCACTCTTCATATCATTTTACTGATTCATCAGAAATTTATAATATGAAAACATGTTTTTCTCTGAAATAAATTACTCATTACTGGTAAACTCCAGATACCAAAATCATGTGGATTTTCAATTTGCTCAAGTCTTTTCTTCCTCCTCCCCTCCTTCCGTTAAATTAAAAGCTGATCCTAACACATTCACAACAGATACAGCTATAATAAAAAATAAATAAATAAAAATTGGAAATAGGAAAGCTCTACTAAAGACAACCGATCTCTACACGATTCAGAAAAAAGCCAGTATACCTTAAGATGTTTGGATGTGAGAGTCTATTCATAAGTTGAACCTCTTTCAGCATGTTTGCTCTGTTGCTGTTCAGTGTGTTCATCTTCAAAGCCATTACCTGGTCTGAAGTTCTGTGCCTTACCTATAGGATACAAGCAAAAAATGGTAAGGATATGAAATGCAAGACTGAAAAAACAGTAATGTTATAGTACAACTTAGAGATCCTTCATGACAAACAACTTGATCTATACTCTGATTTCTGTAGTCTTTATTACACAGATGACTTTCTATATGCATACTACCCAAATGTGAAAAGGTATTTTGCTCTTCTCTTGCAACTGGTGATGACAGAAAGCTTATGAAGTCGGAAAAAAAAAAATTATCAACTTCTTAGTACAAGTGAAGGAAGCCACTTACTTGTCCAGGGAGAGAAAGTTTCCTACTCTGAGACCTATGAAACTCATCTTTGTTCCACCCATATCCCTCTTCTTTTCCCACTGCAGTGGTTGGTGTCATTGTTCCACTGAACGTGTTATGAGAGGACCTGCTGGTTGCAGCTACAGGGCAGAGTTCAGAGGTATTCAATGTTTACTTCTGAACCAAGACCACGAACCAGATTGTACATTCAGTGGACAGAAAGCATTCATACCAACCCTGCTGCAAAGCAGAGAGGTTACTGGACACAGTATTACCTAGCCTAGGATGTTCAGTAGTGGCTGCAGAGTGTCAGCATGAAAAAGAGGATTTCTCTAGCAACTGCGCAGAACCAGCACACCATTCAGAGTTACCTTCCCCAGTCAGAAATGCATCATTTCTAACTTGATACTCTCAAACTAGCCTATTTGTCATCAGCAAACAGACCAATGTTATGTAGATGTGTGCTACTGTCAGAAAGGAGTTGTCACGATAGTGCAAGACTTGCCAAGCCTTAGAATGCCCTTGCAGTTGGGCATTCCCACATGCATATCAGTAGTATTCATGGAAATTGCGTTCCCATTATTTTCTTCCTACATCAGTACCTGCAGCTCATAAACAGAAAATGTGTACTTCTCAAAGCACTGAACTACCACCGCAAACTCATTCATGTTTACGGAGATTAGAAAAAGTTTAGAAAAGTCTGTGATGCAAGAATTTAAGACTCTCATCAGCTTTCTAATTTAAAATAGAAATCTACATTATGATGTAGGTACTTACAAACTACCTATGTTTTAAACAATGGCAGCCTGCCTCCTTTTATTCCAGGAGACTCTGTTCACCTTTTCCAAGAAAAGGCTTCTTTAGCTGTGATACATGAGTTACAGAAAGAACAGCTGAACTCATGATAAGCAGATGCAACAAGAAAGCTGGGTATGTTTTTTGGAGGTGAGCCTCACTGGTAGGTCTGAGGCAGCAAGTGATACCCATTTTCGAGTTTTATTTGCACACCGTATCTTCCAGAACAAGGGGCATACTTCAGCTAAACATTCTCACCTAAACACAAAGCACCATGAATTCAGCACAGGGATGTACTAGGAGGAAAGGGTATCATGTTTCCGATGCGTGCCTGGCTTAACGCCTCCGAGTTGCCTATTCCCATCCTAGTTTGAAGTATAGGGTAGCACTGGAAACACCACAGTTAAGTGTGGTAAACAACATCGAGGGACTCAGTGAGTAGAAAAATAGCCCACAAATGCTTTTCCTCCTGCTTTCCCCCCTGCCCATGAGCTCCTCAGCTGCCTCACCCACAGTCACCCAGCAATGCCGGTGCAAGAAGGATCAGAGAAAGGAGGTGGAGAAGGATATAGAAACCAGCACTGAAAACCAACAGCAAGTTCATAAGCATGGGGCTCCTCATTTCAGTGGCAATACTGGCTTTAAAATAAAACTGGTCGAACTACAGCTTTAGTGCATTGTAAGATAATCTAGAATCCTTCTGCACATAACCTGTCTTGCCTGTTTGGCATGCTTATTGGTTTTAAGCGGGATCATTGCATGTTAGGTTGATGAGGTTTATTGTTACTTGTCAGGTTTCTTGTGTCGATTGTGTGCTTTCATTAATTTTTAATTACGCAGCTTTTGCATACCCAGCCAATTTGAATGAACAAGCTAAATTGGACATGTCAATGTCTATACAGACTTTTAAAAATCTATATTTTAGTTATACATTGGTTTTATTAGCAGTAATGCTTTGGCTGAGGAACAAAAAATTTTAAAAATGCTTTCATAGACTTAAGAAAGGAAGATTTGTTCCAACAATGCAAATTTAAATTAAGAAAAAAGGACAATTGGAAAGCTATGAATCTATATACACAGCAGCTAAATCGGCACACTTCCTCTGGGAGAAGGGTTAGGAATCTTGGGTGTTGTGGTGGAGTAATTTGGGATTTGCAGGGAATAGGAAAGAATTTGAACGAACTTAACTCCTACAGGAAGAGAGATGCTTTCAGCAGAACTTCCTCAGAAGTCAGCTTTCCACTAACACAGAAGCTTCAAGGTCTGCCAACAGGGAATGAACAGAGGTAGAAGGTGAGCAGGAACTCAGATGGAGTGTGGTCTTAAGCAGTATTTGCCTTCTCGTTAACTCTGCTAGCTACCTCTTAATTTCCTGCCCATTTCTATAATTCACTCAGTTCCATGCCAAAATTTCAAGTTGTTTTGCCTCAACTCTGAGGTAAAAGTAGAACCTATCATAGGACCTTCTTCCTTGTCCGCTCTTCTAGAGCTAGGGAAACCTCAGAAGAGAGGGTGGGTAAGTTTTTGGGGCACTGTGTCCTGCATGCTTCCTGGATTTGCAGGTCTGACGGGCAAGAGGAAGTGGTTAGCAACTGCTCCTCAGTACTGTCCACAGTATTAACTCCACATCCAGAGAAAATTGAGCTGCTTTTGCAAAGACAAAGTTTTTCATCCTCCATTTCAGAAGGATATTCTGGAGTCTTTTCAGTCTTGACAGACTGAACAAGGTTCAGTGGTGAGGTCTGGGGGTTTTTTGTTCATTTGTTTTATAAAATCATTTTCGCCATGCTTGGAAATAGCTCAGCTTTCTAGCATATATAGCATATTCTGTCCATATAACTTATCTCTAAACAGCACCCAACACTGCGCTATGCTTTGTTTCACTTAAAGGGACACTGTAAGGTAATGCCAGCAATTTTATTTGAACTTCTGTATATTGTTCTGATGTTGGAGGGTGTATTCCTGCCAAACCTGATAGAATAGCAAATCACCTAATCAAACCAAAGGAGAGGTGGGAAAACAAGGACTCTTCCTTTCTTGCTACCTACCCTTTAAGCAAGGAGGAAGAATCAGAACTGAAGGTGGGAGGGCATCTTCTCAAGAGGACAATACCCAGTATTACGAATAAAATCAAATACCAGTTTATATATTATGGAACACAATGCTAATCACTTGGAGGATACCTGAGGGTAATTGTGTTCTCTCCTCTGAAGCACCACCAGCAAACAGTATTTCCATGGCAAGAATGGACTGCCAACAGAGAACAGACAGGTCCTATCTTTAAGGTCTCAGTCAAGCTCCGGATCATCTACATAGAAGGAGCTGTCAGTTACACTACCCTCTGTGCCTGCTTACCTGTCAGTCATGCCCTAGACAAAATTTGGGTCTCTTTTGGCATCCCTTGCCAAAACCCTGCCAAACTGTTTAGTTTTAATTCTTCATCTCCTTTCAGGCCACCTCTGTGCAATGAAAGCATGGAAGTGATGTTTCAACCACCTGACCGCTCCAGAAGTAAAACTAGTCAGTATTTCCGAAACATTGCTGATCCAATTTAACATTTGTTTACAAGGCAGTTTGCCTCAGGCATATGCCTGTATACTCAACATAAGCAGGGATTCACTCATGCAATTCAAACCTTTCACTGATGCAACTAGCAGATTGCTGTAAAGCTATTAAAGCTGTTGACATTATTATTAATTAGCGTTCCTGGCATATCAGAGCAAGTAACCTTTCAGTGATGCCTGGATGATCATGTCTCTGCTTAGAAATATTCTGACAATCCTACAGCTGCTTTCCCATGCTGCTTCGCACTCGCTTCTGACTTCTCAGTCTGCTTACCTATGTGTCTCCATCTCCGAGGTCACAGTAACCAGATATTGCCTCCCTATTTTATTGCTGGCAGGCAGTTAAACTGTCCCTTTGCACTCTGATTCTTCTAGGATCAAAGTACTTTGTAAGTACGTTGACCTGGCTATGGCTAAGTGCATGGCCTGCCTGCTCACTGTCTCTCCAAACCATGTTCTGATCCTGGACCTTGCTGCTTCCTTTAGAAGAAGGTGAGAAGTAGGGGAAGTCATGGATCCAGGTAGAGAAATAGTAATATATTTGAATGAAATCTCACAATACTGATTGAGCAGGGCTCACATTCAAAAGAACTACTCGCTATATAAATGCTGTACCGAGTTCACACGAGGAATATCCTGCAAAAATTGGTGGTTTTGATTTTCAGCTTGCTGCTTAGCTACGAAATTCTTTATTATTAAAAAACCCTAAATATAATTTAAATATTTATTTATTTATTAAGTCATACAGATATGTCAGGGCTTTCTGAAAATCCAAACCTTTATATTACTTCCAGTTTTTGCCTGGACCGAAGAGGGAGGAGCATTTAAGGAATAGCTGAAATCTAGACTGATTTCGTCTTTCACAAGGCCTTTTTGACCTTTACTATTAACTGTGTGTTGGTGTCCTTGGAATGAGCATCTGAAGAACATTTCCCAATACTGATGTTATAAATCTGCCAGTACAACTTTCAGTTTTGCCCCTAGTTTTTCACTGCATTTTCATTATTTTCCAACTATATAACGATGATTTGGAAGTATTTTGTCACTGTTCTCTTCCAAAACTGCATTTAATTGCTTTCCAGTTTTTTCTTACCTTTCCTCTTCTGGTATCCAGCCTCAATGCTTAATTACACTTACAGATCTTATAGAGCCTACTACATAAAATCATGTTGCCTCTCTCATCTCTAGCACCCACGCTAATTCTTCCTTCATTCTTTTACACACCACAATCTTCATCTGGCCATTTCACCTTCACCTTTCCTGCCATGTGTCCAAAGTACCATTTTAAAAGCAGCCCTCTCTAGTCCAAGTGGATGACCTTCCCTGAGTTTGCTTCCTGTTTCTGAGCTCACTGTATTACCTACAAAAATGCTGCATATATTATTTTTACTTATACTGGCTCACCAACCTTACACTCACCAATTCAAATCTTTCCTCCACACTTAGCCTGCAGCCTTTATGTTAGTGACATAAACAGCAAAGATCAAATGACTTTTTATTTATCTATGCCACCTTCTATCAATCTCTTTTCTGTAACAGTCTAAGTGTCTTCATCTGATTTGCGAGTATTTTCTCTTGTGATGACAAGAGATGAAGACGTTACCTTAGTTACCTTTCTAGGCTGTTTGCACTAACTATGCTATATAGTATAACTCTATGTTTGATTGAAGAAAAAGCTCCCTTTAATTGAGAAGACAAACCTGTTCTTCAGCTCAGATCACACTGTTTGTAAAACTGGAATCTCAAATGTCTTTCTAAACGTTAAAATGTACCCACAGTCAGATACACATATTCATAGTAGTGATGCCTATATCAAGTCAAAAATCTCACATCACTAGGAAAATTTGAAGTGACAAATAGAACCTTAAAGAAATACATCAGTCCAGATAATATTAAGCTGCTACGTTGATGCTAGGGAGTCAGATTGGGTTGTAGTGGTTTTCAGAGTAGTAGTATATAATATCACTACACTCTAACTGCTTGTAGAAAAAGAGAAGCCTGCCAAGTGTAACAAAACTTTGCCAAACAAAACTAGTCAGTGTGTGTTACAAGAGCTTTAGCACAGGTTCAGAAGATGTACAGAAACTAGGCACAAAACAAAACCCGAAACCTTTTAAAAGCCTGACAGTAATTGTGACTCCACTAATTTCTATTACTAAAAACAGCTGTGAGAAATACACAGAAAAAGTTGGAGCCTTTACCATTTTCCCTTTAGTACAAAGGCTTGATATTGGTCATCAAAGAAAGATTCTACTTCGATAACTTTAGTAACTTCTAGCATCACCAATTCAGCAAAGTAGCAAGTTCAATTCCTACAGCATATTCCACACCTACAGTCAAACGAGTTCTCCAATTTTTTTGCCAAACTAAAGTGAATTTATAATTAGTGAGACAGCAATACCGTTGATACTTTGTAAATCCATTTGTGTGTGCCAAAACCTCCTCAATTTTTCTTTTGTATTTTGTTTTTCTTCATTGCCCACTGTAACGTAGAACCAGGGCCCAAAATACAGCATTCATTTATTTTAAACAAACCATTTATTGATAGGAATCTCTGTATATCTCTCTGCCGTTAACTTGATCTCAATCAAATCATAAAGGCAGAAAGAGACTACAGTCTTATTTTGAGAGAAAGCACAAATTAATCAGAGGACTATTGTTCCACAGTTTGAGATGAGAGATAAACAGGCACAGCCCGGGTGGGGAAGTTGACTGATTTTGTAGCCAGTTCAGCAGAACGTAGCCATATAAAATTCCCTTTGCAATCCAGGAGAAGGAATGTGGGCCCACCTCTTAAGTACCAGGCAAGAAAATGCAGAAGAGCATTGTTATACCACAACCTCAGTATATACCTCAGGTATGTACTTTATACCCGAGTCTAGTATCATAGTCTGGAAAGGAAAAGAAATACTGAGTTTGAAGTACAGAACTGGGAGCTTATTCTTCATTTTTAATGTTAGCTATCATCAGCTCACTGAACAGCCCTGGGCATGCTACTTCACTTACTTTCCTTCCCTCTTTAACTGTACCTATAAAATGAAGGTGATATTGCTATCTACCTGCCAAGGAAACCAGAAGTTTGACATCTGCAAATGACTATTGTAACATCCAAAGATAATACATAATGAGATACTGTATCTTGTGTCTTTATTTTCCTGTTTAATTTGTAATACTTATGGTTAAATATTTCCTGTGTTACTATGGGTTTATCCTGTATGAAAGATGATGGTATTTACATAATCTGCAGATGCTTTTGAAGCAAGAAACACTTCAGGCTGAGTTTTCCTGACATATATTGCACCTTCAGTCTTTCGCAGTATATTAACAGTTTGGTACTGAGCACACAGTCCCCGCCCACTGTACCAATGATGCCATCATTGCTATTCATCGGACACATTTGTTGGGTTTGTTTTCAAAATCTGTATGGGAACCCTGAGAGAAAGTTTTATTTTGGGCAGAAATAATTTCCTTACCTTTCCTTTATAAATCTTTCAAATAAATGTTACCATGCATGAGCAAGGAAGTCAATCTCACATTTCAGAACAGAGCCCGCTGGCATACAACTCTTGCTACTGTAATCACAGTTGCAGCACTAGGACTTGACCACAACCACAAATAAGAAGGGAGCAGGGAGTATAAAGGAGCTACATTTTCCTTACTTGAGGATACTTAAGTTTTTATAAATTGCTACATTTAATAACTTTCAGGCTACATCCAAAAACAAGATTTCTAAATAGTATCTTGTTATTTAAGCCTTCATGGAACTGCTCTTCATAAGAATTAAGTTCTCCTAGCATAAAAGTAGCCAATTAAATATACCATGCAATTTCTTATGTGTCTCCTCATTGTCAGTAAAGGCTACGGATTGGATTTGCAGGACTTAATTGCAGGCAGCTGATGTGAAAGTTACAAACTGTCATTAGTGACTCAGTGTTAGAGGTATTGTCAGCTACGGATTAGTTAACAAAGCAATGCTGTCTCAGTATCGATTCCTCCAGTGAATGTTTCATAGCTCTGTCCTCTCCTCAACCCCTAATCCAACAAGATCATCAAACAGAAGGCCCCACCCACGCAGAGCAGTGCCTGCTGCTGCCCAACACGAAGGGCCATGCAGCCGCCCCGAAGCGCTCTCAGGCACAGCAAGATCAGTCAGCAGCCGTGGCAACCCCCAGACACAGGAGACTCACGAGGAGAGGAGAAGGGAGTCCCTACAATTTGGGTATGGCATCAGCAGCTATCGGGAACAGGACATTTCGGATGACTTCCACACAGAATTCCCAACAACTGGAGAAGTAAAGAGTAACAGAAGCCATATCGTACAGGTTTTGGACTTCCTTTCTCTAATCATTACTAATAGCTATTAAGGGGGCTATGAGGAAGCATTCCCTATGGATCTGAGACTGTAAACAACATTTCTGTTACTGCCATCAATAACAATTTGCACTTTTTATTTTTAGATTTCATATTAGTCAGTAACACATGCACGTGTAACACACATTCTCCGGACACAGGCAGTGAAATCCATCACTGAAATATTTAACTTTCCCCCCTTCCCAATACCAGTAAATAAGTGTTCAGAGAGATGCATCACAATGGTCTTAAGTGATGCACTCTTGTTCTCTAGGCGCAGTCGTGTTAATACTGGACATATGCCAACACAGTTATTTGAAGAACAATAAATCAGCACCTGTCTCTCAGTATCAGCTATGAATGAGCTTACACAAATGTGCATGTTTGCCAGCTGGCAAAATGCAGAAAATCCCAGAGCTGCCAACCCAGCACATCTCCATCCAGAACAGAAAACTAAACAGATCGTTTAACTGTGCTTGAGAAATTATTATGGAAAACAAGACAAAAAGCCTACAAACATGTCTGTGCCAAGGGAATCTTGCCATCTGCTTTGCCCCTGGGAAACTGCACAATGATACTCAGATTGGCACAACTTTTCTTCCAGAAGAAAATCAAAGGCCCAAAGGACTCGGAAGTCACTGTACTAAACACAAAATCCAACCGGGGGGGTTATCTCTTACTGCAAGGTCCCACTTGTTACAGTATCAGAGCGCCTTCCTTATTGTTGACAGAATTTGCAAGCATTCTCGCTAGTTGTGAGGACAACAAAGGCTTACCTCAGACTTTCAACATATCAGCTGCTCGACAAGAGTTAGAAGAGGCCAAGTTTCCAAGCAGGTGCTAAGTACATTTCAAAATGGACAACTTTACATTATATTCATTTTTTTGACTGAGTATTCTTTTAGCATCAAATTTGTTTCAGTGATTTTTGTTCTGGCTTTCTACTAAAGAAACAAATCCTTCACTTTCAGGGTATAATGATAGTTCTGCCAGATTTTCCAAAGATTTCTTTCTTCAGCAGAGAAGCTAGCTGACCAAACCAGAGAAAGTGAAACACAGTGTAAGCAAAACTCTCTTTCCCCTGTTTGTTAATTTGCTTCACTCAGCATAGTTTTAGACTTTACTTGTAGTGATGCCAAGTAGGACTGCAGGAAACAGTATTATGGAAATACGATTTTGAAAATTTTCTTAAAATTTTTCAACACCACTACAAAAGGCAAGGCTTTCGTTAGATCTGCTACGTGGTGACAGCTTTTGAGTCACTCCCAGTGTTTCCTCAGCTGATGTTATAAGGTGATTATTACATGCATATCTTAAGACTTCTAGTCAGACAACAAATAAATAAAAATCAGGACTTATTTCAGATAACAAATGTGAACTAGCCCTCCATTCTACTTTGTATTTCAAAGCATTCTCAATTCTGCTAAATGTTAGAGTAAGAGTGCCCTGCAAGTCAGACAGGTAATTCTGAATTTTAATGATACGCACACATGAGTGAGGACAAAGTGAGTATTTTGCCCCAGTTGTGCAGTCCATAAAGAATAATAACACAGATGAGGTTTTTAATTCCTATATTAATGATCCATTGGAGTAAGGCCTATTTATTACTACTTCTCCCCACAGCCTATGCCCTATAAAAGCATTGGCTTTTTTATATATATATATATAGGCTAATTAAGTGACAAGGACTAAGATGACAGCAACTTGGCACCTCAATAACCAAAAAATCATTAGCAAGGAGAAGACAACTGTCTGGTTTAGTGGTTAGCATACAGATCATCTTAGCAGTTGGTAGAAGGGTTCCAAAAGGCTGATATTTCACGTCAGTGTGAGACAAATCAAACTTAGAAGACTTCTATTTTAACTAAGAAAGCACCAGCATCCTCAGGACTTATGCCTCATCTCAGTTCCAGAATGGTGCTTCTTCCTACTCCTGACAAGTATCAGAGTAGAAAGAGACCGATTAGAACCACCTAGCTGATATAACTCAAGAGCTTGAAATGAAGTTTCAAAGTCATTCTAGCCTTCTTGGCCAGTTTACATAATACACAGAGTGACTGTATTCCCAAGCATGTTATAATGCTGTAACTTCACATAAGAGACTTTAAGCCTCAAATATCTTGCTTCTGTCATCTTGAGCGAGGTGAAAGAGTTTCCTCCACTAGTCAAAAGGGGAAGATTTTCAGCTTAAAATTGAATCCCATTGAAATAAGAAATGACACCAAAAGGCACGTGTGGACAAGAAGATTTGCTGTCTGACTTTCTAACAGGCATCACATCACACAGGGAAGGCAGCGACAACTGCGATGGCTCTATCCCACTGTGACAGAATTAAAGAAGAAATTTAGAAGAGGAACAATACACCACACCTGGGCGAGAGAAGACACGCACTGCCCAAATGGGTGTCACTTCTCAGTCACAAGGTATATTCCCCATGCCTACAGGACCAAGTATTAGATCTGCATAACCGATACATAGAATAACCCACTTACTCATTCCCCACTCATTTTCCAACCTATGAGGACTTCTTCTGCCACTATATGTCATAAGCAGAGCCTGAAGTATCTTATTTTGCCTGATGTAGCAACCAATCTCAAGGAGAAAAAACCCAAACACTTCGGGGGGGGGGGAATTGTCTAGACCATTAGTTTCCAAAATTAGTGGCCTTAAACTGTTGGTAGCTCTAAGTTTCTCAACACCTTGCCAAGCTGAATAAAGAACATTCTAAAAAAACAGGATGGCTACAAATATCACCAATGAACCAACAAGAGGGAGAAGACAATTTCTGGTTGGCGAGGCTGCTCCCACAGCCATTTAATTTTTAAAAATAAGCACAATTCTTATTACAGCTTCTAGCCATTGGGCCTTATTATGCCTTTTTTCACTACACTAAAGAGTACCTTCAAACAACTGTTTTCTAATTATAAAACCATTTATGCACTGCAATGACACCCATTTTTATATACCAAATTACGTTAAAACCAAAGTCATTCACAGAATCACTTTTCTAGTTATTAAACCAATTTTTATTGTTTATTTTTCCCCATGTGTTTACACCAAGTGTTATAGTTCTCCAGCTTTAGAAAAGTAAAATATCCAATGCTGAAAAAGTATTTAATACATACAACTAGACAGTTTCCTACAAATACTTCATAGGGTAACTAAAATAAAATACCTTTTAAGCCTATCAAATAGTCCCACAAATATCAAGGATACTGTGTGATCTCACCTCTAATGTTTTACAAAGTTTTTGAAGAACACCTACGTTTGTTCAGGCCCCTGATCAGGCTAATTCCAGAGGCAATCCAAGAGGATCCTTTCCTAGTGCAAACCTTACACTAAATGTTCAAAACAACACATTAGAAAATGAGAGAATTTTGAAACTGAAACAGTAAGGACAAAGAAAAAGCGCGAGATAGATTTGAGGTTTCCTGTGAAATTTCACATTACCAGCTGACTTCTACTTCAGTGCTGCCTTCAGAATATTTTTAACCTGAATACGAGAAATACTTCGTTATGAGTTATGCAGAAAGATATTTTTGTTGTACTTCAAATTTCTAAATCGACAGTGTTACTGTTTTGTTCCTTAAGACACAATGATAATCATTCTAAATAGAGAAGGTATGAGGAAAGCATATATAGATGATGGAAAGCAAATCTTCCAGATGCTTTCTCACTTCCTCGGCAGATTTTTACCATCCCTCTACCAGGAACTTCTGTCCTCCCAGCTCAACCAGATGAAGGGGCTGTTCATGCACGTCATCTTCACAGGAAGTCAGAGTAGCCTTATCTACTGCTGGAGGTTTTTCAGTCCAGTGTGGCTTCTGATGCAACCACTCCTCTCTTGCTCAATAAAATTGATTCTTCAGAGATACCTGGGAGTTAGTATCTTCCGCTGCAGTAGTCTCTACTACCAGCTTTAAGGAATAGGTTAACAAGATGTCCATGAAGAACAACAGCTAAAGATGCTTTTGCCCTGGGACAAAAGGATGAAGAGCAAGATGACATGAAGTGTTTTCCAACCCTATGCTTTTGACTCCATAAATCTATAAAGCAAAGAAAAACACATAAAGATGTACAGTGTGGTAGGAAGGCCTAATCAGTAATAAAAATGCCAAAGCTTGACATAAGCAAAACTTGCAGAATGCAATTATGCCTACTGGGCAAGAATTAGTTTCCAGGAAAAAAAAAATAAGTGGAATTATCTCCAGTATACTACTGATGACAAGAGGAAAACTCTTGTTACTGCATTGTAAGTCTGGGGACATGATATAAGTTCACACAGGCACTGTGTTAACCAAGCTATGGTTCCAGCAACACTAAGTCTCATACACCACAGCTACCATAAAGAAAAACACCTACACACAATTAGTCTTCCTATCGTCCTCTACATGAAAAACACACAAACATTCTGCTCAGTTAAGTGATTTTATGGAGATACTAATGTCACCTTGAAGAATGTAATGTTGGCCTGAAGACTGGTGACAAAGCAATGAAACCGTTCAAAAGCAAAAGCCAGAGTCGTACTAAGAGCCAAATTCATCCCTTAGTTTGGTATTATATAACATATTTTCTTTATATATATTTGTATATATATAACATATATAACAAAGAAACCAACTTTTCCCTGTTGTCAGTGTTTATGTTGAGAGTTTTGAAATAATAATCAAAAGGGTATGTTAGGATTAAGAAAAGTTTGTCTCCAGTTGGAATGCCCACAACCTTGATTTATGCTGACATTTAACCCCTTCCCCCTTAAAAGAATTCATGGGTAAAGGTATTGGTTTGACAGTCCTGAAGACTGACATCCCATTTATGCAGCAAACAGGTGCATGCAGAGGAGACAGTAAGGACTTGCTTGGAGAGTCCTGGGAGTGTGTTGGGGCCTTGTCCTGCAGGAGGGAGCTCGATACCAGTTCTATTCTTGGCCATCCTGCAAAGACCGGCAATAATGCACAGACTCGCATTTAGATTTAAAACACATTGACAGTTCAAATATTGCCGTGCCTGTCTATCTGTCAAAACCCAAGTTAATAAAGATTCCAGTTGTGGAAAGTGCTGTCTGCAAACTCTGAGCCACTGGTTTCCAATACGTTCTCCAGTGGGATTTTGCCGAGCATGGGCTGAAAACCAAGCAGCAGCTCCCTTGCCTTGAATTCAGATTCTCTTGCCCTTTTTTCTGCACCTTTTCCATGTCCTTTTTGCAGCCATCGTCTCCTTTTAAGCTGAATTGGCATTCCCTTCTCTGCATGCTCATTTATAAAACTACTCAAATATCTCCCTCCCTCCTTCCACACATTCACAGACATTTTACTCTTGGAAGAAGGCCTCCGTTGACATGATATATCACTAAATGCCACAGGAAAACTGAACCCTCTGTCAGTAATGAGTTGCTAGTAGAGTCAATAAGCAAATAGACAGGACCAGCTGTAGAAACAACTGAAACTGGGAAGTTCCAGCTATAAAAGGATAGTTTAAAAAAATTATAATAATAAAATATGGCCTGGATACACCAAAGGTGGTTCTAGAATCTTCTATAATGGAAGATTAAAGGACAGGTTGAAAATAGCTGCCAAGAACAGATCACATATACTTAAGCCTGGCTCAGCTAAGGATACTGTAGTAGTTCTCATAACATCCCTTCCTAGCTTTACATTAATTTTAAAATTAGGTGATAAGATTTATCAAGCTAATTGTGTAAATGTTTTACAATAGCAATATACATACATGAACACACAGACTTCCATAAGACATCTGACTTTGTGCCACAACCCACTACAACTAGATTAAAGACTGGCTAATGATAGCTCAAGATACAGTTGTATGTGACAAAGCAGCATAAGATAAGTCTTTTACTGCGCTTCCAGAGGAACTGAGCTAGGCCTCCTGTTACTCAATATTCTGCATTCACTTCCAGCTCACTGATGGAAGTTGCCACTCAGAAAAATTTGAAACTTCTAAGTTTGTAGCATTAGCCTGTTCACGTTATTTCACTAAGTAGTGAAGGCCACTTCATACCTTAGGTCCATCTGAGCAAAAATTAACATACATAAATGAAAAACTTCACTACAAACAAGGATTGAAGGCTACAGAACACGAGACCCACACCCATTAAACATAAGGTACTAATGTGCTACGATAACAACAACTGGTGTACGTTATAAAAGAGTATGACACAAAGCAAAAGGATAGTTTTTACATGTCGTTAAGAACAAAACTAAGGCATTCTGAGTAAAGATGTCCACTTTAAAAAGAGAAAAATGTTGGAGAAGATGTTGGAAAGACTTAAACTTACATTGCAAGAACTAGGTCATTCCCAGAGTGGGGGTGGGACAGGAAAGAGACAGAAATTGTGACTACTTAACACACCAAAAGGGTCAAAACCTAACTTGATAACATACATCAAGTTTTATAGGGAGGAAAGAAGAAGTACTAAAAAGACGCTGGCCCAGCCAAAACAATACAAAGAACAACTGGGTGGACTAACAGGTCCAGAGACTTCAAGTTAGGTACAAATTTACAACAGTGAGATTACACACTGAGCACTGGAATCCATGATACTGTCTTTGAGGTCTTCAGTTCAGAACTGAATTAAAAAACCAACAACAGGGGGGAGGGAGTATACATGTGTTGTATGTGGTATCAATATACGCTGTAGACAAAATACCAGTTACCGGTAAAATATAATTATCCTTGATTATGTGGCAGTGTGTGTGTAGATGACCTAATAACTCTTCCAAGCCTTAACTGTTTGAGAAGTCCATAATGCCTTTATTTTTAAACATATAGTTTAACCATGAGACATAATGGGCAAAGTATAACATGAAAATAGATAGTAATGACAACCAAAACAGATACTTTTTTTTTTGATCAAGTGACCTTCTCATAACTTTTGTGTCTGAAGTCCTATGAGTTAGTACCTCACTTACTCTTTTGTACAGTTCTTACTCTGCACTGTTTATTCTAGTTAGCAAGTTCTGTCAAACCTATGTCAGAGGCCAAAAGAAGAAAGTGACATCAAATATTTCTGCACTGGACTCCTCAAGGCCTGCAAAATCATAGACAAACACACAGAGATATGTTAATCAAACAGAATGGTAATCAAAATAGTCATAAGACACAAAAAAAAAAAAAAAAAGCTCTCAGTGAGTCATTTTGGGAAAGCCAGATCAGTAGTATCTCTCAGATCTACGACAGTCAGATGTTCCAGAGATCAAGCCCACCAGCATGACAATGTGCCTGAGAGACACAGTATCACAAATGACACAAAACATAAATGATACTAGATAGTGTACATTAGAGGTAACAGAACTACCAGTTTTATCCTAAGTACATTACAAGTATTTGACACGAAAGAATTATATACATGCTCTTTACACTACCCCTAAGCACAACTCCACACCAGCCCTGTTTCTCCTTTCACATTAGACAGCTGGATACTGCTTATCTTTAAGGCACCTTGAAGACATTAAATAAATACGAGAAACAGGATCCTAGCCTCAGGCACAAGGTATGTATTTAGACAGGCACACCTTCCCTGATCAGTCAGCACTTTTGAAACTCAGAGCACATAAATTTGACCATACAAAATACAGACTAATAACTAATCGATGAATTGAGGACCATCATTCCAGTGTATTCAAATAGGAGGCCTTACAGCATAAGCACACACAGCATGAATATCCTGAGGATACTGACCCATTTGCACCCATCCCCCTCTTGTTAAGTCAACCAAAAGTACGCTGCCCTCTCTTTGTATTCAGACTTGGCCTTGCACCTGGACAGTGCTAGTTTCACAGGCTATGGAGTCCATACATCACAGAATAGCACTAACATATTTCCAGCATTTGTTTCTCAAGGGTATCCATGTCATATCAGCACTAAGATTCATCGTATCTTGCTTTTCATATGGCTTTGAAGCATCTTATAAGACATCTTCATAAATAAGCCAGACAAATGTGATCTAGAAGGAACTACTATAAAGTAGCAATGTAAAACCATAATCAAAAGAGTAGCTAGTGCTTCACAGGTAAACTGGTAAGATTATCAGGTAGGACTCTGGAGGAATCTGCCTGAAGTCAAACCAGGGAGTGAAGGAGGGCCAAGCACTTCTGAGACAGGATTAGAATTCAAAGTGATCTTGAAAAATTAAGAAATGCTTACAATGGGGCAACACAAAAAAAAAAAAAAAAAAAGGAAAAAAGCAGCATTAATTAACCCAGTAGGGATTACTAGGTAATATCTGCTGCACAAGTGCAAAAATGGGAAAACTGTGTAGCCAGAAGTTCTGCAGAAAGGATCTCAAGTTATAGGGGACCATAAACTGAGTGCTTAGTGCTTGGTGTTGTCAGTAAGTATGCTGAAATGGGAGGGCTGATTTCCATCTCAAAATTTCTCTTTGGAGGCGCCCATGCTCAGCTGCTTAGTATTTCGGCTCTAAAAGGCAGTTTACTTTGCATTATGACTTATACAGGTTATAGCGAGGTGGGTGTCAGTCTCTTCTCCCAGGTAACAAGTGATAGGACAAGGGGAAATGGCCTCAAGTTGCGCCAGGGGAAGTTTAGATTGGATATTAGGAAAAATTTCTTCACTGAAAGGGTTGCCAAGCATTGGAAGAGGCTGCCCTGGGCAGTGGTTGAGTCACCTTCGCTGGAGGTATTTAAAAGAGGTGTAAATGTGGTGCTTAGGGATATGGTTTAGTGGTGGACTTGGCAGTGCTAGGTTAACGGTTGGACTTGATGATCTTAAAGGTCTTTTCCAACCTAAACGATTCTATGATATTCATAGGCTCGTCTTTGCCCATCCACCACTAAACAAATATTTCATTAACTGATTTTTTTTTTTTAAGGTATTATGCACCTTTTTCACTGCTCACATAAATAACCTTCCCAGGTATATGCTTAAGATACTCTAAGCAATATGTCAGTACAGTTTGTATTTCATAAAATGGAATTTTTTTCTTCGATGACTAATTTCAAATAGTAAATCTCTTGACTCCTGCAAGGTTAGAAGCACAGTTCCAAGTGGTCAAGACTGTGGCCTTGTTGACTTGAAGTCTGTCTTCAAATTTAATCTCTGCCTGTCCCAAAGATAATCTTTGGAAGGCTGCACTAGCTTTAGCAGTTTTGTCAGAGCATGTTCCCTGACAAATAGAAATTATTTTTCTCCTTGCTATACATATGTCAACTCTCTAGCTATTGGGGAAGGGGGAGCTTTCAACAGTTAAGTCCATCATTACAACAGCAGTGAGGTGTCCCTGCACTACAGAGCTAATCAGAGTGACCCAAACATAAATTGTTTTCCTCCTTTTGAATTATCTTCTGATAGTACTGCTAATTAGATGGCTAGGCATATTTAAAACAGTAGAAGAACTGTCTGCAGTGAAATAACTATTCTAGCATCCAGAACTTCCCAAGACAAAACCATGAATTCTTCCCCGGATGTCAAAAGACTTCACCATTCCTCAACAGTCAAAACCCTCAAATTCCCTAGTGACCACACCTGTAAAGCAACACGACCTTCCCAACATGCAAACACACGGGACACTGCACAATTCTATATTGGATCAATGATCCCTGTTTTCATGTATACATGAATAATAAACTGCAAAAAGTCCATTTTTAACATTCAGACAAAGTGTTGAAGTATTTCCAGTCTCTCTCAAAAGTTCAGCTACAGAATGCAGAGCCACAAGAACACCTGAAGGAATTTTACAGCAACTTGAATATTTAGTACTGGCTTTGAACCTGAAGGTATATTTGACTAGAAAAAGATCCTCGATTTTAGTCTGACTGCTGTTCCAACACACAAATTTTATAATGAATAGTATCTATTTCCAAATACGGTATTTAGTTTCAGTATGACGCTTATCTCCCCCATAATTACTTATAGCTCCATCAGCCCTTACTGGTCTTCCAAGCTAGGAATTTAAAGGTTTGGGATCATGGCTGGGCATTGTTCATTGACATAAACAGTCTTTGCCTAGCTCAATCTTAAAAGCAAACCTCAGTGTGCTGCACTTGCAGTTGAAAATTAGAACAGGCACTAGTCAGTCAGCTGCTTCAAACTAGATTGCTAATAGTTTGACAAAGTTTATTTTTTCTCAACTAGTTTCTATAATATTTAGTATTCAGGTGAACATGAATTGGAAGTGTTATAATGATGGCTAACAAAATCAAAATGCTAGTTTAATACTTTACGCTGAATAAACCACAAAGTTTAATTTGTGTATGAATAAAGGTGCACTAGAAATGCTAAAAAAATCATTCATAGCACATATGACCATTAATATATACATCTAAGCTGTAATATACTCCTATTCCCAAGTTAAGAGAAGGCAACTTCTATCTATTGTGATAGATTATATTTAAAAAGGAGTTTACACAGAAAAGGATGGAGGGGAAGAAATCACTGAAAACAATTGTCAGTTACATAGCAAAACAAAAATCCCAAACCCTCAAAACAGTCCAGGTGTTCTTTGCTAAATCACTTAAGTGAACACAACGTATGATACTCACAAAACAATAGAC
Source organism: Pygoscelis adeliae (assembly GCF_000699105.1). NCBI lineage: Eukaryota > Metazoa > Chordata > Aves > Sphenisciformes > Spheniscidae > Pygoscelis > Pygoscelis adeliae. The sequence goes on along the minus strand of NW_008825072.1, from coordinate 2,549,597 downwards.
AAATACATAATTGAAAAAGCTCTGGTGACACGGGGTTTTTTGAGACACCTTTGCTCATTTAAAGGGAAGGCTTCATTGCTCTTGTAAAGTTACTTATGCAGTAAGTCTAGAACTATCCTGGATTTTTCTCAAGTTCAATCATTTAGCTGGGAGCCTGCAGATCAGACTGAACTGTAACTGTGTCAAACCATGAGGCTCTCCCTCCTGGAAGCACATCAAGGTTCTTGCATGAAATCTGATCATCAGCACAGTAGGATTAATGACAGAGGTGGTCAGGCTGATAAACTAGCAGAACAGAAACCTGCTTAAATGAGTATGGAACTGCATCTAAGATAAGGTCATAATGCATTCTCACGCCTTTGTGCCAAAACTGAAGCGAGACCCTGTTTAAAACTGATGCGAAAGAAAAAGCTTTATCACTCATTGTCTCCCTGCAGGAGGTCTGTGGTTGTTTCTGGGAAAACAGACACTAGATACTCAGACTACTACCATCGCTCTCTTACAGTAATGCCACTGATTGCAGACTGACACCATGGGATGTCCAGTTCAGCTTACTGAAAGGGGAATGGCAGGGGAAGGTTTTTAAAGAGTTAGCAGACTTCCTTATGCACAGGAAGGTAAATCGGATATCAAGGATTTCTCTCAATCAACATAAGTTCTCAAACAAATGTTCACCTGTGTATGCCACTACCTGAGTAAACCAAGTGCTCTCTTAAAATAAGATATTCTTAATAAATCAATTACTATGAATGCTGGAAATTTACCTTTACTTTTAGCCACTTTTTTCCCCCCACCTACTTTTGTTTCCTAACAATCAATAATACCATACCTTTCTGCTGGATATGCAAGCACCTTGCCTCAGGGCACTTCTCCATGATGTTCCTCACCAATGCACTGTAGAATATTATAGCTATTTCACCCAGTAAGTCTGTTCAGAGAGTATGTAGCTATTCGACTACAAAACTTTTTGAAGTCCCAACATAAATATGATTGGCAATACCACTATAGGAGAAATTCATCATCAGAGCACTGGAAAATCCAAGTATTAAAGAGGGCAAAATCCTGAGTTTACAGAATAGGAAAAGACACAATGTCTAATCAGCAACACTGAGATAAACTTAAGACAAAACTATTCCAAAACATGAATTCTGAAATTCACAGAAACAAACCAAGGTCTGTTATTCCCCAGTTACTTAGAGATGATTCAAGTCTATTGGTACCCTTATACACTTCACAGCAGCTTTACCATAAAAGCTGTAAAGATGAGTTCCAGTGGCACACAACTTTAAAAATCAGTTCATTTCACGTTAAGAAATGTCTGGATACAAAGACAGTTGCTACAAAATGCATTACAGAAGGTTTTCCAAACAGGAAAATAAGAAAAAACAAACAAACAAACAAAAACAAAAACAAAAACAAAACCTTGTTTTCAGTTGGTATACAGGCTGGCTTTATAAAGAGCTGACCTGTACCGAGTCTCCTACACAGCCCAAATAAAATTCTTCATGTCTGCCCATTTGAAAGAATTAAAAACTTGTGTTAGCGGAAATTAAATTTCATATTATCCAGCTAAACAGAAAAACTTCTGTGGAGTGACTTGCCTTTACACAAAAGGAGGGGTACATATGGAAATCTGAATGCCTTTGGGTATTAAAGCAACGTAAAAATAATTTTCATTTTCTAATTCACATAGCTATTCACAGCAATAAAGCTGGATAAGAGGGGTTTTTTGGTTTAACTTCTTAAAGAAAAGACCACATGAAGTGTCATGGAATGGACATGATATATTGTGAAATAAAGTTTTCTGGCATTTCACTGAAATAATTTGGAGGGTGACTTCATTTAAAGTCAGGAACTAGGACAGGAAACAAATTATTTTTGCAGTGCCTGAAAGCCTGGAAGTCAACTCAATGTCCTATTCCTCTACAATAAACCATACTACAACAGTCAGAACAGCAGAAATACCACCAGCACTATAAAACTGGGGTTGCCTGTATGATTTCACAAATTGCTTTACAAAGATCTTATCCACTTCCCAGATTCATAGCAGCAAGTCACTGACAACATCAGATTTTCTCATTCATACTATTTAGTTCAAACCAATCTCTGATTATTTGAGTTAAATGCGTGGCATAACAAGCAGCAAAGGAAAGAGAGGAGAGCAGCTAATTGTATTGTAACTTCAGTGCCATAAATTTTGTGGTTGCAAATTCAGTAATCGTGTAGATCTCCTAACACACGCATCTAGTGTTGGGAGGCAAAGACTACCAAAGGAATGAGTACAATCCCTCAAAACTAATAAACTAGCTAAATTAAAGACATTCACACTTATGAGAGAACCAATAGCCATTGATTGGGGTGTAATACACTACATGAATGCAGAGACCAAAAGATAAACCAATTTTTTTTAGCTTTTACTGTTTCTCCCAAATAGCCTCTGCAACTCCCCAAATAAATTACAAGTGATACAAAACAGCTGGAAGAGTGACAGAGGAAATATTTGAGACCTGCAAGTTCTTCATCACTCACTCATCCTGAGTAAAGCAAACATAAGAACAAACAGTTGACTTCAGTGAAAAGTACTTCTGCTGATACTCTTGTACATTCTCAGCACCAGACATGAAGCAATCAACATGAAGAGAGGAAAGAACTAAACACACACCTTGAACACCTCAGAGAAGAAACCAGAGCCAATTTTCTCACATGTGAAGTCATCAAGACGAGTAAGTCTGGAAAAGGCACTTATCAGGGCTCTGTATGAAGAGGTACAAACTCTTCCTATCTGGGATGCAGTCCCTTCTCCTCCAGTGCCACCATCAAAGTCTTCAGTGCGCTCCAAACGTGGTGGAAATCCTGCTATTGAATTCCGCTTACTTCGGTCCATTTTGAAAATAAGGTTTTATTTTGCCAAGGGAGGACTTCTCACATCTTAGGTAATTTGCTGTCTTCTCCACTCTTGTTGGATCCTAACATACAAGAAATAGAGATTGCCATTATTGTAAACATATCTAATAAGTTTGATAGGACTCCAACACAGTTTACACCAGTTTAAGGGGATAAGAAAAAAAAGCAGAAGATATCCAAGTTGGGGCACAAAAAAACAAAGGGAAAAAAAAAAAACACCACAACCAACCACACAGCATCATCGGTAAAGACAGACAATCTAATGAACTTTTCCTTTAGATTTATGCAAATACCCTATGCTCTGGCTATTATGAGATGAATAGGTTTAGAACTAAAAATTTAACTGGTAACAAACAACTTTCATTCCCTCTCCCCTGCCCCTTTCTTTTTTACTCAAGTTCTGGTTGCTAAAGCAAGCAACTAAGCAGGAGGAAACCCACAAAACATAACGTTCTATTCTACTTCAGTAGGAGCTGGTGACCAGTCTGCTGCTACTGCAAGAAACCATTTGACATTAGGGACTGAACAAGGGATCCCTAACTATAAAAAACAGATCAACTTTCAGCTGACATAAGGAAGATTATTAGCTGTCAATAACAGTAGCTGGAGCACCAAAACCTTTGTTTTTAAAGCTTCCACCTATGAGTGTTCCAAGATCAGTTCCTTAACTGGTAGGAACACAAGTTTGTATCCACTAAAGATGAGGCCCCCAAATTTATAAAAACATCAACAATCCTTCTACAAAAACAAAGTATTCTTATAAGAAACTGCCAGAATAATTCTCCCCACAAACGCACTTTTTAAAGCTATATTAATTTCAGTTCAACTGAAAACACAGGAAACAAGCTACATTTGCCAAGTAGGAGAAAAGAAAAAAAAAAGGGGGGGGGGACTAACAGTAAGGGAATTTTTTTTTCTTTTTAAGAGGATGACGAAGTAATAGGGATGACTCTGGAGCCCATCAAATTCAGCTTGGACTGGCAAACTTGACAGGTGGCCTACTTTTTTTTTCTTTAAACCTTAGACTCAGGAGGTTATTAATCTTTTCCACACTTAACTGTTCATTTACAGCAATTTGGTGAGCCCCTACAAAACCTGAACAAAGTGAGCAGTCACAAAGAGGATAGATTTCTCCCCCCCCCCCCCCCGAGGGTTAATGAAAAACTGGAGGGAGGGGAAGGAAACAATAGATTTAAAAAAAAAAAAAAAATGGTGGACAAAATAATCACGAAGGAGGGAGCTGGCCAATTATACTTCTATTTACACAGATGTACAGAACCTGAACAATACACTAAATTTGAAGAGCATCTCAAATCCAGAGGCACGCCAGCTGTCCTCCAAATACATAGCAGTGCTGCTATACCCATGTTTTGTATGCAGCGTATCTTTCAGAGATGCTCTGTGCCAAGACATCAGAAAAACACATAGTCCTTCCCTGCCTTCAGAAGTAATCTCTGTTGAACTGCGTGGAACTAATTTGAGGTTGTCCTCTCCAAAAAAGAAAAAAAAAAACACCACCATAAAAAACCCTCCATATTTTTCAAGGGTGTTTATTTAAAACATCTTAACACTTACATCTCTAAGTGGGTATAAGAGAGTCTTGCCAGGGCCCGATTAAGAAAATTTAATCTCTATCAAATCCCACGTTATGGTATTCCTACAGAAGTTTATATGTAGACTCCCGCACACATAAGTTTACTGCACTTTTCAGAAGATAGTAATACATAGTCTAATGTTATGGTGTGGCCGACTGCCACACAGAAGATCAGGATCCAATCTCTGACCTCATATTCTTGCCCCATGAGCCTTGAGGGTCTGGAAATGGTACAGAAGCACCATGGGAAGATAAAGCCTGTTATATCTCCCCAGCTGAGAAAAATAGCCCAGAGAACCTCCTCAGCTATAGAGAAGATGCCCAGGAATTTCCAAGGCACGCTTAAATAATTCCTTTTGATCTGAAAGGGACAAACTATCACTTGGTTACTTTTCAAGGAGATAAAGAAAGAACTGTCTATGGAAGGAGGATAGACAGGAAACCATGGTCTTAACAATTCATTTATTGGAACAGGAGATGCAAGTATCTTTGGAGACTGACCAGAAAACCTGCTGTAATTGAAGAAACAATTTTTTTAGAACTTCTTTGCATCAGAGTAGTACCCACATGCACTAGACTCTTTCCAAGGAAGGGAGCAAGCATTTGCCCCAGAAATGCACAGTCTGAAGCTCCAGTATCACAGTAACGCCATATGAAGTGGACCCTGGAGCTCACAGACACCCCTGCTAAATCTAGCGAAACAACACATCCGCACTGCAGCCCAGCAAACTAAAGAAATCTGTAAATCAGGACTATAAGTTTAAGTTCTCAGGCAAAGCAAGATATATGCAAAAACAAAATAGGGAAGACTGCTGTTGTCTTAACTAGAGGAAGATACCAAGTTAAGTAAGCGATCTTAAACAGGAGGAAAAGCCTAACTAATAAGTATCCAGATACCATTAACAAAAATCAGCTCTCAACGTAGTCTCTCAATCTATATAACCAAAAAAAAAAAAACC